>NC_141164.1:28222442-28564585 GCF_053477565.2 Lygodium microphyllum
ATTCTTTTTGCCTCTCCACATAACCCTCATATTTGTTCCACATTCCATTAGCTTATTCCTTCATCATCGATATCCAATAATGGTAAAGATAGACTATTTATTTTGTGAAAGCCTTTGGGACTGGCTACTTGTCTCTTGTTCATCACTTAATCAACCACCACCTCTCTTTTTGAAACAATCATTATCAAATCAACCACCATGAGGGGGTGTTAAGCTAACATAAGCATTATATGCCGAATTAGCTGCTTAAAAAAATGCTTAACCAATCAAATTTCCAAATTGGTACATGGTTCGAGAGAGTTTTACAACGGTGTGCGGTACAAGGTCCCAAAACCTTCTATAAATAAGTAGGTTGCCCTCCATTGAGCCTTAATCTCGTTTTTGCAAGTTTTAGGTAGTAGAACTTTGTTGTCCACATCCCTTTCGAAGAAGGCAACTCAGCAACTATCCCAAGCTTTCTTCACCCATCCGGTGCTTGTTTCCAATCTCTAGTTCGCAGCCTATGCCACTTCTCGTTTTACTACTACTAATTTACTGCAACATTCTATTGTGGTATTTTACTATTGCGTTTATTATTGTGTTTTATTGTGGCATTTTGCTATTGCATTTCACTACTCCGTTTGTCACTGATCCGGCATCTACTACTACGTTTGATGTCGGCACACATCTTTATTAGAGGCCACTTTGCTCTATTTCCAAATCCATCAAGAGTACGATACACTCCTACTCAACACTTTTGCCTCGGCCCTTGAGACCATGAGAGTTCGAGGCATAATTTTCATTCTTGCACGGTTTGTTTGCTATATGAGTATTGTATATTCCATATTCACTCATTCATTTAGATTCCACTATGTTCATTGTCTCTAAGTTACCCTAACCCTAACTGTGTTCTTTTGAGTTTATGCTTTGTCATATACTTTCATTTATGTTTCTATGTTAGGGTATTTCTTCACACAATGTTGCCCGAGTGAGAGAGAATTTACTACACGCCCTTGCTCCTTTTCCTAATGATCTTTACCTCTCTTATTGTAGGGCTGCAAAGCCTATCTCCAAGTGCCAGAGACACGCTGAGTACAAGCTACCAAGGTCCAACAGCTGAAAGCAATATGAGAAGCCAAAGGAGATGCTCCCATGACCTTTTTCCTCAAAGCATTAGACAACAAGCATAAGAGGGAATCAATTCCTTGCATAGTTGATAGTGATGGAGTGTGGCCCTCCACAATTGAGGACATCCTATATGCCTTTCACCCACAAATGGCAGGTATCATTGGCACCCCCCGACGGGTCGCTAACTACGAGTTAAAGATCTAGGAGTTTTTTGAAGGATACACCCCTGACATTGATGTCAAAGGGATGAAGCAACTATATAAACCTACCAATGTAGAATAGGTGGAAGAAACGCTTACGAGGATGAAGGTATTGGCAAATATGTCAATTCATAGTTGAGTTTGTGCATGTGATTTAGTGGGCTAGGGCACTAGGATACTATTTTATGTATTTAGGAATTTTTATTTGGCCATTATGATGTGTTTTTGGCATTTTTCAGCCAATCAATCAGCATTTAATGCTACCTAATCTATCGTACTCTTGGCATTTATTTTGCCCTATTTCAGGCACTCCTCCTTCACAGCCATTATCATTCATCTGTCATTCACAGGACCCTACTGGAGAGAGAAGCCAGTGCTAGTGCCTTCACAGCCAATGACTCACATTGGTTCTGTACTATCTCATGTCTTGTTATATGGATTCCATTTCCCAATCATTCTTCTAAGTTTTCTTATTTTGCAATGTTCATCTTTTCTCTCTGTCTTGTGTTCAACAGTCTATTTCAGCATACGTATACAGTTCCATTGTAGCATCCACTTTCGATAGAAGGATGGAAAATCCCTTGGGATAGGCCGCCTACCGAACTTTATAAGTCGATGTGGGAGATGTGGACGTGGCTGTGCCAACTTCATCAACCACTGCTTTCAACAACATGTTCCACATCTCATTAAACTCATCCCTAAGTCAAGCTAGAAGCTTCAAATCTCACAATGGAAACCGTTAACCATGTTGATAGTCTCGTATAAAATTATGGCAAAAATCATTGTGAAGAGGATCGAGTACCTACTCCCCAAGCTATTGCACAGCATACAGTACAGCTTCATTTATGGCCGCAAGATTCACGACGTGGTCCTCAATTGTGACAGCAGTGGCCCTAGCTAGTGGCTAGTGGCCAACATGCCTTGCTAATCAACCTTGACTTCAACAAGGTGCATGATTGGGTGGGCTGGGACTTTATACTACTTACCCTTAGAGCTATTGGCTTTGATTACAAGGTGTGTGACCCGGTAGGCTAGGACTTTATACTACTTACCCTTAGATCTATTGACTTTGATTACAAATTTATCAGCATGATTAGCACACTAAATGTTGATGCCTTGGCCTATGTGCAAGTCAATAGGGTCATCTCAAAGGCCTCTTGAGGCAGTCGGTAAGGAAAGGCTGCCCCTTGGCCCCCCTACTCTTTGCGGTCATAACTAACCTCAAGATTGATTGGCTTGTGCCAAGAGAGTTTGCATGGACTCATGCTCCTCAGTGAAGAGAAGATGGCCACCTAGTTCTTCGAAACAATTGGAATCCAAGCCATCTAGTGCCATGCAAATGATAAGGTTTTTGGAAATGCCCCTAGATGGAAGAGTGTAGACTTCTCACTAGTTAGGAAGGATTTACTAATGGTTTTGCAAGTCCTTAGGAAATCTACCTTTACCTTAAAAGCTATGTATAAGGCTCTCACGAGATGTTAGTTGTGTTTTTTGGCCAACCAAGACACGTCCCCACCAGTGGTGGTTGATGTAAATATCCACCAGTAGTATACTTCGCATTTTTATTTTTTATTTTTAACCAGCTGTCCAGCCCTTGGTGATTGCAACCCTACACCTTCCAACACCTAGCACGTCATCTTCAGCTGCCACTCTGCTACCTAAAGCCTTCCTACTGCTGTATCTACAGCTTTTATGTTGTCGTCAGCTGTTTCCCACCGATTGCTCCTGTTCTGTCTCCACTTGCTGCCCCTGCAGCCAACCAACAAGTTGTTGCCCCTTCTGGCATCTACTACAACTTGTGTTTTGCTGTCCAGCAGGCCGCCCTGCATCAACACTCTTCGTCCCAGCTATTGCCTGCCTGTCCTCAGCCTCAGGTATCAGTTCTTGGCTCTTTTGGATGGTACACTGCTACATTTACTTCAACCTCCAAACTACTGTGTTTTGTGACCATCCTGCTCCCCTTCATCATTCAGCACTCTCTCAATTCTAACTCGTGGTTATAGCACTCCGGATCTGTCTTCAGTGGATGTCATCACTCACCACTCTAGCCTTGAGCACTCTGTACACTCTTACATTTATTTACTGCATTGATTTATTAACTTCAAAGTTCTCTTGTCTCTCTGTTCATGTTTGGGTTTTTGCTTTTTGAGTTATGAGTTTCAGTTTTGCATTTAGGGTCTGCATTTATTGCATTATTGTCTAAGTTATTGTGTTTTAGTCGTGTTTGTACATTCTAAGTTTTCTCAATGCAATTCGTAGCATATCTTCACACCTTCCATTGCTGATCATCAAGACGGCTGCTGCCCACATCCAAATGTTTGCATTTGCTGCTGTAATTCACAATGTGGAAATTATAATGGGAATTTGTCTAAAAGTCCTTGTGATATCCTTCCTCTCTCTTATTAAAATGGAATGAATACGAGGGAAAATGTCTAGAATTTCTTGAGCGCATATATCTTCTCAAAAGAATCCGTGTGGGGGAAATGTCTAGAAATTCTTTGTGCATGCATCCTATCCTTTCCGCAACTGTAGGCAATTGTGCAAAAGGAGAAGGGATGGGTACTGTACCTCGGTGGCAGAAGCCTGAGAAGTCCAGCTTGGGGGGATGACGATGTCCTCGAGGAAGGGAGGCTGCTGAGACGGGGAGTCGTCCGGGGGGAAGGAGAAGGGGGAAGCGCGGAGAGGCCGCAGCACAGGAGAGCAGCTTGACGACACCAGAGGGGGCCAGCGTCCGCTAATCAGCGATGCCGGTGCACCAGCGCGCTGCCCCAGACCCTGCAGATGGCGATGAAGAAGACGATGCTGCTGGTTATGCTGCCATTCCTCCATGCAACAATCATGCCATATCCATTTTGCTCTTGCTTTCATCATCATCACCTTCTTGATGATACTGCACTTGATTCATGGTCGTTTGCCACTCGCCCTTATGCTGATGATGGAAATCCTCTCTTGCGATGACACTACTACACGGTCTTGATGGTGGTCATGCAATCTGACTTACAAGGTCGTGGTGGTCATAGAACCTAACATATTGGTCCAAAAAAACAAGAAAACTATTTTTAAGACTTGAATATGTGAAGTGAGAAATATCTCCGACACCTTGAGGGTGCAATCTTAGATCATCAACAACAAGTAACTTTAAAAGCCTATTTGAGCACACGGTGGTCACTTTTTACCTTAAATCTGCTACCATACAAGTAGTGATGCCACTTTTTGATAGCATGAGTTGTAGAGTGACCGGAGAATGGATGTTCAAGGCAAGATTTGATGTTGATGGAGACAAACGGGCCCATGTGGAATTTGGTAAGAAGCATACTCATCAAAGAGTTAGAATGACAACACACAACCTTGGATTTAAAAGCATAAAATAATGTGCTCATATTTTTAGGTTTGTAGTGTAAATCTGCTAACTAAATACAAAACAACACTTAGAATTTGATGGTTCCTTAATTTTTAAGGCCAAAATTTCACCATTATAGTTGTGGTTCTACATAAACTGCAAAAAGTCCATAAAGATCATGATTGCCAATTCAATCACCCTCAAAATTAAGGGCTAGGAAATAAGTTTTCTTTGAACATTGAAATTAACCTCCCTTTATTCCTATTGTGAGGACTTTTTCAAAAGTCTTGACTAGGACTATAGGTGCAAGACTAACTCATGGATTTGGCCATGATGTGAGACTATGGAGATGGTTTTGCGCTATTAAGGCGGACAAAAAAATGTTCTTGCAACAATTGTTCTACTTTCCTAAAATAATGCTCAAGATATTTTCTCCATGAGCAATATGGTTTGTCCTTGGAGTTGCAAATATCATTATGAGGTTTTGAAGTTATGTGATAGTAGGGTACACTCAAGGTTTGGAGTTTGAGTGCTTGAAGCTCACGAGCAAGGATATTGTCATGAAGGATTATGAGGCATCACAAAGGCATGTGTTTGACTTATGAGGTGCAATTGATTACACTTATTATGAATCAAGGTCTTTTGGTACCTAAATGGCAGGGTCACATGAATGCCCATGATGACATGGCTAAGTTTAGATGTCAAATGACATGCACAATTGCTAATGGCATGTGATCTAGGCCTAGGGGATAATGGTAATGCCTAAAGTAGGTTTTTTAAAATAAAAGCATTATGCTTCTATTGATCATTTTGCAGTAGCAAATGTATATTTAGGCCACCATCTCACCATGAAGGACATTCTGATGATCATTATAGGCTATCATATTCATCACAACAATGATGACGATGTCATTATTGACATCACAAATGTGCTTTTTTCAAGCTCGTAGGGTTGGCACAACACAGATACTTTTGCAATGACAAAATTGAAGGGCTAGAGTATCATAATGGGTGTACCACCATATGTGTGGTTTTTTGGCAATGTTGCTTTTCTATGATTGTGGAAAGTAGAGCAATATCATATCTTGAGGAGGTCTACATAAGGAGAAGACAATGCATGCAGTAGCAACACAACATTGGAGAGTTGACACCCTACCACCAAGGAGACTTGTGGAGATTGGGAGAAGTGTGGATTCATTGTCCTATCATGTTCGCCTTCAAGGAGTTAGAGTTTGTGTTAACCCCAACACGAAGAAAGCAAAAGAAAATAAAAAAGACGCAGGGAAAAGGCGGAAAAAAGGTAGCCCGATAGAAGAAAGAAGAGGAGAAAGGGCCAAAAGAGCAAGGGCAACCTTAAAAATCCCAAGGCAAATGCAAAAGGGGAAAGGTGCATTTTAAGATACAAAGGCACACCCTGAAATATTGTAAAAGAGTGCCAGGCGGTGGAAAATCCGGAAAGCTAAAACAGAAGACAAAGACAAAAGCCAAGGCAAAGAGAAACGGAAGAGAAAAGCGCACAAGGAAAAGTGCAAGTCAAAACTTTTGTAAAAGAGCGCGAGCGCATCATGGTTTAATTCAAGGAGTGCCGGGCTCTCACCCGTGCAATTTGTAAATATAGACGGGCGGTGGAAAGAAAGCTAGGAAGATAGAGGGACAATGGGAAAAGGGCCTAGGCCACGGCCGGCCATGTAAAAAAGGGGAAAAGGGGATGACCGCCCAAAAGGGATTTAGGATTTTGTATATAAAGATTGAAAAGTGAATGAGAAGCTCATTCTTGTGTGTGGCAAAAAGTGGCTCTCTTCTTCTTCTTGCTGTTTGAGCTTGTGCTTGAGAGAGGGAGTGTGAGAGTGTGAGGGAGTGAGTGTGTGAGGGTGAGGGACTGGGGAGGAGAAGCTCTCCATCTTCTCCTCTCTTCTTCTCTTCTCTTGCTCGCGGCTATGAAGCTTGGAGCGTGGAGCTTGAGGATGGAGCTTGCTTGAAGCTTGCACTTGGATCGTGGAGCTACAGGAGTGCGCGGGAGAGGAGGTAACTCGAACGGTATGGAGGTAAGCTCACTACATCCATAGATATGGATGGCACATCGGCTATGTGAGAGGTAACCATTAGTGCTCGGCTTGGAACGCGTGAAACAATAAGTGGTCCATGGGTCTTGGCGGTTGAGCGAAAGCTCCCACATTTTGGTTCCGTTGCCGAGACCAACAGATTCAAGCCTTGAGTGCTAGCGCGCTTCGCATCGAGCATCGAAGTAAGGGTTTTCCCCGAACCGGTGCTTGAGATAGGTAGGAAGTGAGGGGGTTGAAGATGGTATTCGATCTCCTTGGCAAGTAGGTTTTTTACTTTTTTGAGATTTATGTTGTGAGATGGAGTAGTGTAGGTATTTACTTTGTGATTTGGATGCATTAGAGTAGGAGAAAACAAAGAAAAACAAATAAAATAAGCATAAGGGTTTACTGTTGCAAAACAGGGCAAAAATCATGCAAAAAATAGTAAAAAGCTCGCTTGTGATACCTAAGATCGGCAAGTGAGTGATTGGGGGCATCAATACCATACCTGAGAAGGGGTATAAGAGGCCAAGAATGGCAAGAAAGGCCACATTGTGCATTGCAGGGTTTCAAGGGACCAGGAGAGAAGAGGAAAGTTTCGCTGAGTCGATCCGCTTCGATCTTTCATCGGGAGAAATTTACCCAGCCCAGGTAATTCTACACCTTCCCCTACATGAGTAGGTTGGATCTGGAGCTACTTGACTAGGGGGAAGGCCTCCAACACTCGGCACGGCGAATTTTGTAAGGTCCGACGAAAAACACGCCGCGGTCAGCGTGTCCGAATGACAGCGATTCTGGGCCGAGTCGCAGAATCGGCCCTCAGACCACTTGACTCGGCCCTCAGCCACTTGGTCCTCAAACCATTCGGCCCATTACCACTCGGACACCCATCGCTCGGGCCATCCGAATTGAGCATTCAAACTAACTTTGGAACTCGACCCTCAGACCACTCGACTCGGCCCTTCTAACTCGGCCCTCGGCCTACTCGGCCCCCGAACATCTAGGCTCGGACTGGCCGAATTTGACATTCGGACCAGTTACATTCGGCCTTCTACTCGGTCCTCGGACAGGCCGAATCGGGCACTCGGCCCTTGCAATTCGGACCTGTTGGGCCAAATTTAGATTTTTTCAAATTTTAACCTGAACACAATGAAACTGACCGAGAGACCATATAGAGCCGAAACCATATCATAGATCGATCACTAGGCTGAAACTTAGAGCAAGTAGTTTAAAATTTGGTTGTAAATGATCCTTCAAATCACGGATGGCATTTACCGTAACGGCCCTACGGGCCTGGGAGGGAACTGTTCCCCGGACCCCCACAGAGGGGGCTCTGCCCCCTCCGCACCTCCCCCAAGTAGGTTGGAGAGAAAACGCGTGCCGTGACAAGTCCTCCAAATTTGACCCTAGTGTAGTAATGGCTCTACACAAGCATAGATCTTCACTTGCAAAGCAGCAAACAGAAGCCCATACCCAAACAAAGACAAACAAAGACCCTAGAACCTCAATGGGCCAATCTAGCCATCAAGGGCAAAAAGGCCAGACCGCAAGAACACATGTACATTGTGTTCAAACTGAGTCTAGTCGAAGCAAAATGCAACATCATCAAGCCATCAATGCGTGGATGACTAGACATGACAGTCCTGACAATAGATGTCCCTTGAGCAGCATTGCACAGACGACCCAAGACCTCAGTAGAGAATCCACGTCTGATTGTGCAGTTAGGGACTCAAAGGCATGTATCAGAAGACTTGAAGCTGTAAACCAAGACCTCGAAGATGAAGACATAGTGCCACCTGCTTATCTTAGGGTCAAACTCAATGCAAAAAGAGAGCATAGTATTGATTCTCTCATTGATGAAGGAGCAGATTTCAATATCCTGACTTATGAGACATGGACCCTACTAGGCCAACCAGAGCTGACAACGACTAATGCAACTCTTAGCCCTTATGGGGGACCTCCACAAGCACTCATAGGGAAGTGCAATATCCTCGCAACAATTGAAACTGAAAGCTTGCCCATCTTATTTCATGTCACTCCAAATAGTGCTAAATATGGTAAGGAGACCCTCCTAGGAAGACCCTTCAAAAGGGCGACCAAATGTGAGGCTGACTATGTAGCACAGAAGATACACCTGACATTACCAGGTGTGAGGATAGTCACAGCCTTTAGCAAGGGTGACCTCATCAAACCTCGAGGGAAGGGCAAGGAGCATTCTGACATACCAAGCAAGCCTAGTAATGAGAGCAAGGAGTTGTTGGAGGAGTTGATGCAAGCACAGGTTGAATGGATAGAACCAGTGAGTGAGGCCATACTTGAAACAAAAAGGTTAGGAGACAAGGCCAAGGATAGGGTTGGGACTTACAAATATCGTAGAAGATCACGAAAGAAGCCCAAGCCTTATAGACGAAGGCATCGATGGAGAGCTAGCACAATGCCACGATGGATATCCAAGGCATTGCTTCGTGCTCAAGGGTATTATGCAGGCAACCGATGGATTTGGGTACCAAAACCCCCTGCTAAACCACCTCTGTCAGGAGCCCAAATTATGTCAAAAGCAAAGAGGCATAGGAGGAAACCTAGACGAGAATCCAAGTCTCGAACCAAAAATATTGGAGTGATTGAGCCCCTCACGATTGAAATCAAGAAACCAAACATGACCTATCAAAAATTAGATCCTCAGCCTAGCGTGCTTAGCAAGCAGAAATCAGAGGTAACTGTCAAGCGTGCACAAAGTCCACTAGTGCCCAAGGAGCCTTTGACTTCCCAAGAGGATAATGAGCACCATAGGCGCAACATTGCTCATGGTAAGGTTGATTGCTCAACAAAGCAAATGGCACAATCGTCTAATAGCCTCGAGCGAATCATTCAGCCGGTGCCAAGTCCACGTAAGAGTCCTAGATCTCCTACATCCTCTTTTTCCAACCGGACATAGGAAGCACAACAGCGGTCGTCAATGGTGGCTGCTCACTCCCAATCTCTATCTCCATCAAAGCTTCCAAATATCCAAGAGGGGGAACATGACACTAACCGTAGCTCTCGACCCAAGGATATGCGTGTGCAACCCAATGTGACCAGATCAACTCATGCTCGATCTACACAGATGAATGCTCAAAGGGCAACAAAAGACGCGACCACTTCCGATCGCCCTAGGGACCTGACACGGCAATCCACCAAGAGTAGCCAGCCCACTGGACTAGCTGCTACTACTACTTTCAATCGGGGATCACATCAATCACAGCCCTTGGCTGCAACAATGCCCCTTGCGGAACGTGTCCTTAGCAGTTTACTTGTGAAGGAGGTGTCGCAAGCAACTTTCCTGACAACTCCAGCACTTCCAAAGTGCCCAAATCCTAGGCTGGAGGAGTTAAACACGTGGGAATCAGCGAAAGAGCTAGACTCTTCCAAAAAGGAGTCAATTGTACCCTCACAACCTGGCGAGACTAATCAGCAAGCCACGGCTATGACCCATGCGGACACACTAGAGAAAGGAAATGCTAAGGCCCAACCAAGCACATCAACGGTTGACCTAGTCTAGGGTCCTGAGTCGTTGAGAGATGCACCTTCACTGACCAAGAAAAAGAGGAGAAAACAGCAAAAACAACAATAGTTGCAGGTGGTTGTGGACCCCAAGAACATTGAGACGAAGAGCGCTGGAGAGTTGATGAATAAAGCATCAAGTCTCTCCACCAATGAAACCATTGATGCCTCACCTAATAGTGGTGAAACCTCAAACACATCTGTGTGCTCTGAAAAATCAAAGCAGTCGTTACCATCAATGGCTGCTTGCAACACTCAATCCACCGACAATAGAACTTGCATTGACCAATCAATAGTGGATATAACGCTGTCACAACAGGGTGACAAACCTATACCATCACATCCAAGGAGAACCATGACACAATAACGAAGCCTCAGGAGAAACATGGAAACCCCAAGAGCATGAGAAACCCTAGCATTGGCTAAACTTGCGCGTCTAAGCCGGAGCCCCTAGCTACGCTAAAACCCAGGCAAACTCCTAGAACCTTGCATGAGATGGCAACCGAGCAAGCCCTTGTTGAACATAGAAGTGTCACCGAATGCTTAACTGAGTTGGATGCTAAGCTTAAAGTGTTCGCACGTGTCTATGTCCTGGCATACGTGCGTGCATTCCCTAAAGAGCAGCTCGAAGAATACTTGCCATTTCCCTTATCTTGGGAAGAGCAAGAACATCTTGACGAGCACTATAACAAGCTCCTGTATGAACGCATGCGACTCATCTCTGGTGAGGAAGCCGACGAACTGCTCTTAACCGTCACATTCAATGATGCACTCTGCCAACCAAATCTCTTAGAGTTAGAGCAATTAAAGCAACTAACAGAGGGCCGAAGTCAATTTGAATAGCGTTCGTGTGAGAACCACGTTGCCATGGCCGAACTAGGAGACCAGATCATGACAGTCTCAGAGGAGCGATTGGCCAAATGGCGGTCTCAAAGAGACCCAACCTATGTGGCACCAACTTTCCTTCGAGTGGTGCTGACTGTCGTTCGGGGTACGAACTTAGCTAAATCTAGCCAAGAGAACTCATTGTTTGATAAGGTTCTCACTAAGGAGGAGTTACATGTTGCCAGTAGACTCAGACAAGGTTCCATGCTACTCAATGTTGCAAAATATCTATCAGTATTGAGTAAGCTGCCACAAGTACTGGATGCATGTGCCACGCTCCAGTACAATCCAGAGTTCTATAGCTGGTTTTTATCCTCATAAAGCGACATGGATCCATGGATATGTATATAAATAAACAATAACTTTTGTCACCCTATTAGACACTGTCAACACACACAAGCAATAATAGTCAAGCGCAGACAAAAGAGCTAGGGCCAACAGGCTAGGCTCGTCCGGTCCCCCTCTCACATGACCATTTTCACCTCCCAGTGAAGGGCATGCACCTCGCATTGCCACCATGGAAAGCCCTGACCAACATCTATGATGATGTAAGCAGGGTGCAGTCCCTTTCTATACACCTTTCCCTTTCCAGTCTATCATTCCGAGGATGAGCCCTGCCCAAATCCATGACCACCAGCCGATGTAACTCGGCGTGAGTCAAGATCTGCTAATGGCGGGAGGTTAAGTCAACATTATCACAAGGGTCATCCCTCTACAACGAGCACATCACGTCTCACCCCTCTTTTTCTAGTCATATGCGTTTGATAACCCACACTATAATCCCTCCCATACAAACGGTCTTATTGCGTATCAAGGCCTAACCCTTGGTTTGCATCTTGCAGGTCCCCCTACAAGAAAAACATGGAGAACCTAGGGCAATTGGCTTGCAGAGACGCTCTCCACGGACGACGAGAACATGCAGCACATGCCCCTCCGTCGGTGCGCTACGTGCCCACTCTCAAAAATATGCAAAGAAACGAGGTCCTAAGTGACACCGCCCTGGACGAAGGCCGAAGAATCCCTAGGCCAGGAAAGTTGAAGCTCAAAGAAGCACACAAGATGTGGCAACACTAGTTGCACAAACCCCCAACATACGCTCGGGCACCAGGTGCTCAAGGGTAGAAAGGGCAACTCGCGACAGGGAAGATTTTAATGAACTGTTCAAAGGCATTTTGGAAACGTGGCGGCCCGAGACTACACCATTCATATCCTGGCCGACATGTTCCCTGCCCAACCTCACGAGAGCCACGCACCAGCAGAGCCCCGGTTGCCTAACCACCCAGACTCACCCCGCCTAGTGCAAATCGACTAAGCCCCGATGATGTACAAGTAGTTTGACAAGTCATCATGCCATAACTTTTTGTTTTTTGATGAGTAAAGGGGCAAGCTCCCCACTTGTACACACTTCCTTTACCTATCGTTAATGTATGCGACCTTAACAAGCAATGGAATAGGCATCCCAATGAACATTATAGCATTCTGAAAAATTATGTCTTAACATGATTGCATTTGTTCGATGTACTTAACGCAAGCAAGCATATGCTCTCACGAAGTGACAAGTGGATGCAGGATGACACAGATCTTTGTGCAAACGTGTTCAAAGGCCAGGCCACCGCAAGACCACCAACCGCACAAAGAACCCCAACAAAGTCACGCTGCTGAACGCGAAAAATCACCCTTGCGAGTGCCCACATCGCACGAACCAAAGCATAGTCATGGGCTATATTCTCTTCTTGGGCCAAGTTCTACAGTGAGCTCATGACGGGTGTCACCGCAATCGCACCAATATCACAACAACGGCTCCCCTAACAACGAGGCTAGGGCACAATCATCATTATCATATCCATTTCCTAAGCCTTTGGGGCTTGACATTTCCCAACCCATTGGAAGGCTCATAGCCTCAGCATATTGCAATGGTCATACCTTTTAATTTTTTTTTAAAAAGTCGGCTGGCTCCATCCCTAGTCCCCTAGCCCCCTAGCACCCCCCACAATAGTTCAAGGCGCATCAAGGGCAGGACAGACCTATGGAGTTTGTCTCACCTATGGTTAGACCTGTCACCTTGACCCATTCACACAATTCCCTCATACACTCTGCCTTAAAACCATGGCAATCAATTGGGGCATGCACCGCACGAATGGCCATGAACAGTACACCGTCCTCATCGCACAGCCCCAAAGTCTACCACCTACAGATAGTACACTATCCCTGTGTTCTATCCTGCTACGTCGTGCAATCACAGTGCACAGGATGTCGCACCCACCTTCACGTGTACTTCTTCCCACCATGGACCATTTTGGCTCATCCACACGACGTTATGAGAAACCAGCCCGCGGTCTTCTACCTATGTAATATCTAAGTATGCATGAGCACTCACATAATATCTGCACCGAAGTATATACACAGTTTGGGTCCTCAAGTGCAAGACAATACTCTCAGCTTGCTTAGAGTTCGACCTGTCTTCCAAACTAATTGCACTATGTCTTGTGCACAATACAGAAGACTAACACTGTCCCTAGGGAGAAATCACCTACAAGAGGTTTTCAATTGCAGGTATTAAAGACTCCAACGAGGGTGTCGTTCCATCTTCATCAACACTCAACTCTGCATTCCTCTCCACCCTGTAAACTTGCCATTGTACTCCATCCGGGCAACCCCCCAAAGAATAGCCCTACCCCCAACTCCCATTGCCCTACCACCTACCACAGCCCACCAACCTGCCCTCAATGGTCTTCCTCCCCGCCTCTACCAACATTCTGCCATGGCAACCACAAACGCCCCTTGCCACCCACGTCTTCGGTGCATGCTAACTCCTGCTACCTACGACGGTGAGTGCCATGGGACTAGCACTCATCTAGGAGGGGGATAATGTTAACCCCAACACGAAGAAAGCAAAAGGAAATAAAAAAAATGTAGGGCAAAGGCGAAAAAAAGGTATCCCGACAAAAGAAAAAAGAGGAGAAAAGGCCAAAAGAGCAGGGGAAACCTTAAAAAGCCCAAGGCAAATGCAAAAGGGGAAAGGTGCATTTTAAAATACAAAGGCGCACCCTGAAATATTGTAAAAGAGTACCAGGTGGTGGAAAATCCGGAAAGCTAAAACAGAAGAAAAAGACAAAGGCCAAGGCAAAGAGAAATGGAAGACAAAGGCGCACAAGGAAAAGTGCAAGTCAAAACTTTTGTAAAAGAGCGCAAGCGCATCATGGTTTAATTCAAGGAGCACCGGGCTCTCACTCGTGCAATTTGTAAATGTAGACAGGCAGTGGAAAGGAAGCTAGGAAGATAGAGGGACAATGAGAAAAGGGCCTAGGCCACGGCCGGCCATGTAAAAAAGGGGATGACTGCCCAAAAGGGATTTTGGGTTTTGTATATAAAGATTGAAAAGTGAATGAGAAGCTCATTCTTGTGTGTGGCAAAAAGTGGCTCTCTTCTTCTTGTTCTTGTTCTTCTTCTTTTTCTTCTTCTTGCTTGCTTGCTTGATCTTGTGCTTGAGAGAGGGAGTGTGAGAGTGTCAGGGAGTGAGTGTGTGAGGGTGAGGGACTGGGGAGGAGAAGCTCTCCATCTTCTCCTCTCTTCTTCTCTTCTCTTCTCTTCTCTTTTCTTGCTTGCAGCTATGGAGCTTGAGGACGGAGCTTGCTTGAAGCTTGCACTTGGATCGTGGAGCTACCGGAGTGGGTGGGAGAGGAGGTAACTCGAATGGCATGGAGGTAAGCTCACTACACCCGTAGATATGGATGGCGCGTCGGCTATGTGAGAGGTAGCCATTAGTGCTCGGCTTGGAACGCTTGAAACAATAAGCGGTCCGTGGGTCTTGGCGGTTGAGTGAAAGCTCCCATAGTTTGTAACGTGTTAAAGGACATCCTAGTTGTGGAGTAGGAAATATTGTGTTTGTGGGTCATGGGTAGGTTGAAGTCACGACTTGACTCCTGACTATGGGAGTTGTTGGAGTTTCAACATTGTTATTCTTGTTCATGTGATTGAAGACCAAGGTGATGTATGTTGAGTTCTTGAGAGTTGGAGCTAAGGGTGTTTCTTAAATTAATTTACTTAACCTACTTGACATCATATTGTGGAGATCTAGGTATGCTAATGTTGTTGATTTGTGAGCCTTGGATGGATATTTGTTTGTTCCTTGGGGATGACTGTGAGTATGACAAAGTGATTATGTCCAAGTTGGAGAGTGTGTTTGTATTTATAGTGCCTGAAGTTTGTTTGTTCCATTGAAGTATCCTTGTGATATACTTGATGTCAAGTCTATTAGGAAGTAGACATACCCATATACACTGTGCTCTATGAGAGTTTGCCACCATAAAAGAGTTCTACTAAACCCTGCTTTGAGGTACAAGAGATGTGTAGTTGCTAATATGTATGTTGAGATCTACACATTGTCATGTTCTATGATTCTTTTCTCTTGGTGTAATTTTTTGTTTTGATCAAATTGATGTTATTATGGGTGTGAGAGTCTAGGGCATTGTATTTGTTTTCTTTTATTTTTTAACCCCACACTATCACCTCCCATTGAAGACAAATTCCACATGGCCTATTGGCAATTACATAAGACCAACCTCATGTAGCCTCACCCTTGGAAGGTACGTAAGACTTTCTTTTTTTAGAGAAAAGAATGAGCTTCATGATAAATCCCATTGAGATAAAATATCCCATCGCAAAGTACAAAAAGAGAGAGAGAGAGAGAGAGAGAGAGAGAGAGAGAGAGAGAGCAAAGAGAAAGTCTATTGCAAGGCTTCCATGAATAACCAATTAGAAGGTCTATATAGTGCAAACCATCCATGGCTGACCCTAAAAGAAAGCATCAAAATCCTAGGTCCTAGGGAAAGCATCCTTCTCATAGTGTCTAAACCACCCTATATCCTTCCCATCTCTTGTAGGGTCTAGAGAGACACTTGCAAAGGATATGTCTAATAAACCTATAGCATGGCTACAATGTGTAGAAGTCCAAATATACCACGAAGTGATACTACCTATGGTGTGTCATAAAATACCATAAAAAGGATTTCCTCCATACCACATGATCCCTTGGGCAACCCCATATGTAATTTCTCTATGCCTCCTCTAGCTCCTAACATCTAAGGCTATTAGATCTCTATCATAAACAATCAAATTTCCAACTACCAAGCCCTTGTATAAAAATATTTGAGTCTAAGTATTCCTCTAATTGCCTCCAAAAGTTAGCAAGGAGAAGTAGTGTGATCCCTTGTGCAATTCAATGTTGACTCACCATTCACATCACCTAATCTTGTTCATCTAAATCCTTCCCCCCCGATTTGGTGGTCTATCCATCATGTCTGTTTTGTAGGGCTCGAGTCTAAATACCAAATCCTATCACAATGAGCAATAATCCTAATCCTCTACCACTAGCATCATGTAAACTTCAATTGATCCAAATCTGTTCTCATAAGTCAATTGTCCTCAAGTTACCAAAAAGGTAAAATACTATTTCTTTGTTGCTAGCTGACTATATGAGAAGAGTGCTTAGCCAATGGTTTCACATTTAAGAGACGTATGTATCAACCCTCCACTTTGATAGTACCACCACCCTAATGCTCTCCATCTCATCTTTGAACCCTCTAGTACCACAAAGCCTCTATCTCTCTAATGAAGCTAGTAGCTCAAGAAAAGCAAACCACTCCCTCATTGTAGAAGAAATACGTGAAGAGAATCTCTGTCAAGCATTATGAAAGAGAATAAATCAAGCATAAACATGTCATCATGGTAAAGTGAGGAGGGCACTATAGCCATCACAATGAGGCAAAGAAAGTGAAAAAAATTTTGAAGTAGTGTATTGAGTGAGCCATGATGACCATATCTAAGTGGGGAGGCAACGTAAAAAAAAAGCAATAAAATTAGGCCACTATCATTGCCTTGTCAACCTATTGAGTTGCCATTTGGTAGAGATTTGAGCATGAGAAATAGTTTCTCTATTTAGAGCTCAAACACCTCAATCAACTCCATACTTATCACATATAGATCTTGGCTTACAATAATGACTTTTGTTAAGAAAGGGAAACTTTTGCTATCATAAGCCATGGCGTTGATAAAACCATAAAATTTGGCTATGGATATATCCCTTGGTATTATTTACTCATTGTTGTGATGTAACATTAGTTTGTTTCTTGATAGTGCTTTTACGAGGTTAGCTTGGCTTACAACTATGACAGCTTTTGTCAAGGAAGGGAAACTTTTGCCATGACAAAGCCATGGTGCCGATGATAAAACCATAAAACTTGGCTATTGATGCATCCCTTGCTATAGTTTACTTACTCTTGTGACATAACATTACTCGATTTCTCAATAGTGCTTTTATTGGGATAGCCAGTAACTTATAGATTTTGTTGGCTCCAAGAGAGGATCCCAATCCGCAAGTAGAGAGATCTATGATAAAAACAAGTTTTGACCAATCCAATCTCCCTTAATACAAACATGCTACAATTCTCTTCTTCATCTTTACCTTTTGTAGTCATATCACCCCTACTATACAAAAAACATGATGATATTGTTCAATTTCCTAGAATGTTGGTCCTCTCTCTCTCTCTCTCTCTCTCTCTCTCTCTCTCTCTCTCTCTCTCTCTCTCTCTCTCTCTCTCTCTCTCTCTCTCTCTCTCTCTCTCTCTCTCTCTCTCTCTCTCTCTCTCTCTCTCTCTCTCTCTCTCTCTCTATGTTGTGTATCGCACTTCTAGAGTAATCAACATACCTAATGTGCTTAGTAAGAGAGTATGAAGTTTACAAAGAACTCTTGATGGCAATAATAAGTTGTACCATGTGTGCATTATTCTCATAGCCTTGCATACCTCCTAGACCTAGGTCTTTCCATGTGCCATCTATGATTCCATCACCTAGATGACGAGATGCCACTCAACCATTGTACATAAGATTTATATGGGACGACAAAACCTAATTGGCCCATAGCTTGTTGATTATAAGTGTCAACTTTTTTTCAGAAAACTTGCAAAAAAATTATGACATTGCAATTGAGATTAAAACCCTTATCCTCCAATGTGCACTCTATTTACTCAAGCTAACCATCTCGTTACATCCACACTTTTTGAGGTCAATGGTTTGCATATCATCTATCATGTAAAAGCCCCCTACAATGAGCATTGAACCCAAACTACCCCTTCTAGCCATAGTAAAAAATGAAGGCCATATCAAAGTGTCTGTCTGGTTGAGATGCAAACTAGCATACAAATGTTAAAACTCAAAATTAGAGGATTTTGAACCTATAAATGAGACATGTAATTGAGATGGAGCTTCCAAAGCTTCTAGGTTAGCTCGTTGATGTGCTTGCATTGGCTCCAAATGATCTGTAGTATGAATATTTTTACATTATTAAGAGTGGGCTAGTTGGATGATGAAAAGATCTTTTAATATAGACTTTTTATTAGTCAACTAATTTCTATTTTTATTTATCTAAATGAATGATTCTAATTTTGAAACAACACTCAATTATTTTTCATAGAAGAAAATATAGGTATTAGGCAAACCATATAACCAGACGATGTACTCATGGGGACCTACCTACATAAGAGTAGAGTACACTTGAAACTTTGGCTGAAGTTGAGGGAATGATCTAATCATCCACAAAAGTATTTAATTATACTTCTACCGCTTAGCTTTATTGAGAATCCCTTACACACACACGCACACACACGCACGCACGCACGCACGCACACACACACACATGCATGCACAATACACACACTACACGCTACTCATATGTGAGTATGTATGTATCCTCTTAATTGTAAAATTGACCTCAATATTTCAATTTAAGGAGAGTCTCCTCTCCAAGCCTAGCCTAGCCTACCTTCGAACCTCTAGTTAATTGGAATTATAGTACGTGATTTTAGTAATAACTCACCAAATATATTAATAGAAATTATTTCCAATTGGTTAGGCGCACCGTTTGGTAATAGACTCCAATCATTCGTTACTTAAATAGGCGGATTATTAAGCCTCTATTCACCATCAATACCTCTCCACAATAATTGAAAGTATGCATCTATACTGTAGTGGCTTAACAATGACACATACACTTTACTAGAAGTACAAAAGTACTATGACATTGCATTCAAAATAAGTGCAAGTACTCTTCTTCTAAAGAAGGATATGTGGAAGGATTTACTATCGTGGGGATTGGAGACTATTGTAATTCCTTCTAATGGAGGACCATAGCAACCTAGTACTCTCTCAATATTTCAATATATCCAATCTATACGGTTTTGGAGGAGTCTCAAGGTCAAATTTGTGTTGCTATTATCCAAGCTTGAAGATTACTAGTTACAACACTTCACCAATTTTCTCCAATCAATGTTGAAGAGAAGATGATGCATTCTCTTCTCTTCAACTAGCTAGTCACAAAAAAAAGATGCCATACCATCAAATAGAGTGAATCAACCAAAGACCAAAAGAATACAATTACATTTTCATAAAAAGCTAGTTTGATTTTTCCACGGAGAGGTCGATCATATATGTATGTATCACATGGGTTTAACATTAGGGATTTTTTAAATACCATTTTTACACATTTTTTACATATAGAAAGGTCCCATATAAAGGGGTTACTTACAAATTGAATAAAAAAGGGCTATGTTTTATTAAGGAAAAATTTATAGATAAGGATATTTATAAATGGCCTTAAATACACATGATATAGAGGGTACACATATAGTGAGTCCCCGAGGATTTTCCATTAACTTTTGCATGTGATTAAGCTATTCATACATTTTGCTTTGTAGAAATGCCACAATAAGAAAGAAATATTAGCATCACAAGTTTTTATCGATTCCAATAAGAAGAGGAAGAAGACAATATCTGAAAATACTAAGTTTGTGAGCTATCACTTAGATATTATGTCATATATTAGGCTCGAGGAGGTCACTCATCAATATATGTGTGCATCACGTGGGTTCAAAATAAGGTATTTTTTAAATACCATTTTTATATATTTTTTACATATGAAAGGGTATAATATAAAGGGATTATTTGCAGATTGAATAGAAAAACACGTGTTTTATTTAGGAAAATTTCACTAATAGGAATATTTATAAATAGGCCTTGAATGCATGTGATGTAGAGGATATAGATATAGCAAATCCACCAATATATTAGGACAACCTACACGTAACAAAATGAGCAAGGGTGCAAACTTTGTCTTTATAAAATTTGGAGAGAATTATGCTACCTCTCTATCATACATATTATATGCAACTTAGGTAGCTCCACACACAACACATTTTTTCCCCATTTTCTTTCACACAAATCTAACAATTGTCTTTTGTTTTTTTTTTTTTGGTTTTTTTTTTTGTGGGAATGCCATTTGCAACAAAGCTGAGCAAGAAGCATTAATAAAACAACAACTTGTATGCTCAATGGATCCTATATAATTATATGTGATTGATAAGCATCTACATATATTTGCCTCATTTGATTTTGTGTTTTAAGATATAAGCTGCAGTGAGGAGTGAAAAGAAAAAGAAAAGATAGTACAATGTACACATGTACAAGAGGATGAGGAAAAACGTCATCTCATCCAATGCCTATCAATCTCCTGAGGAAGGCAAAGCGCTCAGTAGTGAGACTTTTCGTGAGCAGATCTGCAGGATTTTCGTCAATGGAGATCTTGACAAGGTCAATAGACTTGTCCTCCATGACCCCACGTATGAACTGATACCTCACCTCAATGTGTTTCATCTTCGCATGGAAGACCAGATTCTTGGCTAGCTGAATAGCACTCATAGAATTTGAATGCAGCGTAGGTATAGTATAAATCCCAAGGTCATGAACCAAACATCCCAACCATATGGCCTCCTTGAAGGCCTCAGTGGCCGCAACATACTCGGCCTCAGTGGTAGACGTACACTTCTGAACCTTGGACATCCAAGAAACAACACCTCCAGCATAGGTAAAGACATAGCCGAAAGTGGACTTCCTACTATCTGCATCTCCTATATAATCAAAGTGTGTGTAGCCCACAACTCTTGTATCCTGACTGCCATAGCAAATACATGTATCTGATGTGCCCTTCAGCTATCTCATGATACCCTTTACGGCATCCCAATGCTTTTTGCTAGGTGTAGCCACATAGAGTGCCACAACACCAACTGCAAAGGCAATATCTGGATGAGTGGCTATCATGGCATACATCAAACTGCCCACGGCTAATGCATAAGGGATCTTGGCCATCTCGGCCCTCTGCTCATCCGTCTGCAAACAATTAACCTGTGAAACCTTCACATAAGAAGGTAATGGATAGAAAAATAGGCTTTACATCCTGCATGCAGAAACACTCAAGGAATTTATGAATGTACTCCCTCTATGAGAGGTAGAGTAGCCCCTGATGCAAGTCGCGCTTAATGCGCATACCAAGAATGTGAGAGGCCTATCCCAAATACTTCATCTCAAAGCTCTTCTTCAGTTGAGATTTAAGAGCATCTAGCTCATCATGAGCTTTCCCTTCTATCAGCATATCATCCACATAAAGTACCAAAATAAGCAATGAGCCATCACAGTCTTTCTTCGTGTAAAGACACAGATACATAGCTCTCTTGGTGTAGCCCTGTGACTACATAAAGGCATCAAACTTATGATACTACTTTTCTTCAACTTGCACACTAGGTGCTCCCTGCCAGGTTTTGCAAAGCCCTTAGATTGCTCCATGTATATCTCATCATGAAAATCCCCATGCAAGAATGCAGTCTTGACATTCATTTGGTACAAGTCCAAGTCAAGCTACATGACTAAGCCCAAATCTAAGCATAGGGTGGTCATCTTGACCACATGAGAAAAGACTTCATCAAAGTCAACTCCATGCTTATGTTTAAAACTCTTAGCGACAAGTCTTGCCTTATAAGCCGATGTGGGGTTTCCAAGGGTACTTTTCAACTTGTACATCCATTTGCATGGCAAAGTCTTATTGCCCTGAGGCAATGCAACCAAATCCCAAGTCATATTCTTGTGCAAGGAGTCTATCTCAGACTCTGCATAGCCCTCTCCTAGGAGTGATTGTCACCCCTATGCATAGCCTCATCATAGGTGAGAGGCTCTCCTGCATCTGTAACCAAGACCTAATGCATCAAGGGCTCAAATTCATCACATAGACGTCTATCTCTAGTAGACCGTATCACGGCAAGCTCTGCGACTAGTCCAACACCCTGGCCATGTGTACCAACTA
Organism: Lygodium microphyllum; assembly: GCF_053477565.2. Taxonomy (NCBI): domain Eukaryota; kingdom Viridiplantae; phylum Streptophyta; class Polypodiopsida; order Schizaeales; family Lygodiaceae; genus Lygodium; species Lygodium microphyllum. The sequence continues at coordinate 28,244,742 of NC_141164.1, forward strand.
CTACTACAGGCTGTTCAACTGGCTATGTAGGAGCACATGGCTCCTCCTGGAATATAACCCTGCGTATCTCTACCACCTTTTCAGGTTGCCTATGCATCTTGTCTTCATGGAAGACTACATCATGGCTGCGGATGACTTTTCACGCTTGCGGATTCCAGAGGCAATAACCCATCTGGCCTGCATCCCCATAGCCAAGAAAAATGCATTTGACACTCTTAGGATCCAACTTAGTATGCTTGTCTTTGGGCACATGGCAAAATTCCTCACATCCAAAGATACATAGATGTGCATGAGACAGACAGAGGTTTCCCAGTCCATACCTCCTCTACAACCTGGAAATCCAAACCATTAGAAGGTGATCTATTTATGATATACACAGTTGTACTGACTACCTCAACCCAAAAGCTCTGTGGTAAGCCTGCATGGCTAAGCATATTGCGTACACGCTCCTGGATAGTTCTATTCATCTGCTCAGCCAAACCATTCTAGGGTGGGGTATAGGGGGTGGTCAACTGACACTTAATACCCCTCTCATCACATAATTGCTCAAAAGCACATGACACATATTGTCCCCCATTGTCAGTCCCAAGGCATTCCAACCTATGCCCAGTCTGGTTCTCGACCAATGCAAGCCATCTCTGAAACACAGCCAAGACTTCTGATTTAAGCTTAATGGGATAAGCCTAGACTTTACGTGAAAAATCGTCAATGAACGTCACAAAATAATTTGTACCACCCATAGATTGACAAGGTATGGGTCCACAGACATCCAAATGTACCAATGCTAAGGGCTCACTCATGCGTGTCCTACCAGACTTCTTATGCGTATTCCTAGTCTGTCTGCCATAAAGACAGTGCTCACATGAATCAAAACATGCGTAGTCAAGGGCCGGTAAGTACTGCAAACCAGAACGCATTTTCATTCCCTTCAAGGACATACGGTGCAAACGAGCATGCCAAAGAGATACATGTGGGATGGAACCCACTGACAAAACATGGTCAACAGAGGACCCATCAACTACAAGAGGATAGAGGATGCCAGCTTTGGCACCTCTAGCAAGCACAAGTCTGGCCCATGGATGATCTTCTAGGCGAAATCCCCAAATGAAACATGAAACCCAACATCATCAAGCTGCCCTGCAAACATAAGATTACGTATAAGTGCAGGTACATGACGCACATCCTATAACATAAAAGTACTATTAGTAGAGAATTGCAGCCGTACATCCCCAATGCCAACAATAGCAAGTGGCCTGTCATTACCCAAGCGAACTAAACCAGAGATAACGAGAGAGAGTGTGGTAGGAGTGGAATCACTCACGGCATTGGTGTAACATGAAATGAAGCACTAGAATCCAAAAGCCAGCACTGCGCATACATAGAGTGAACATCGGTCAATGAGGTAGCATCAAAAACACTAACTACAAGTATGTACTACCCATCAGAGTCATCAGTCTACATGACATTTATCTCCTTGATTTTCACACACTGGATTTCGTAGGCATAATTCTGTGATCAAAGAACTTTTCTTGTACTTTGTCTTTCCCCTTCTCTTTGCGCTTCTCATTGCACAACTCATGACACTGTGGGCATTTATGACCCCTTGCCACGATGATGACATGTCACATTAGCATTTCTCCTATGAGACTTGTTGCACGACTTACCACGTGACTTAGACCTAGACTTCTACAAGTCTCTGCCACGGCCATTCCCACGGTCATTCTTGCCATTATCATCTCTGCTTCTAACAGTCAAAGAATGCAACACATGAGAGGCATCCAAGTTCTTACGATTGATCTCTTCCTGCAGAAGAGCACTCTCTACATCAGGCAAGTTCAAAATAATAGCAGGAGCACATAAGGCAGTGCGGAATACATCCCATGACTCACTTAAAGTCCCAAGCAAAAACAATGGAGTAACCTCATCATTAAAGGTAATACCGTGCGAAGTCAAGTTCTTGAGAATAGCATGGAACTGGCTCAAATGAGCAAACATTGTCATATTCTCCTTCATGCACAGGTCCATAAGCTACTTTAGCCAATACATCTGACTTGATGGACTTTTCTTGTTATAGAGGTTCTTAATTTTATCCCAAAGCTGCCAAGCACTCTGTGCTTCCTCAACCACATTGTAATGCACCTATTTAGTGAGAGACAAGATGAGGGCGGACTTACATAACTCATCAAGCTCATCCCATTTGTCATCAGTCATAGTTTCAGGCTGCTTGCCATGCATCCTTAGTGGCTTTATCTGCGATTTCTGCACCAATACCTGCCAAGCTTGGCTCTTCCAATTAGCATAATTCGTACCATCAAGCTTAATGATGTTGAAGATAGCACTGTCAGTGGAAGAAGAACCCATAATGCAGTCCAAAACAGTGCTGATAGTTCAAAACTGCTTGTTGTTTTCTGCTATAAACAATCAAAATACCACCAAAACCAAGGCAAAATGACCACGAATTGATAGTTAATGATGTTGTCCACCAAGTATCATCAAAAGTACATAAAATCAGTATGATTCAACATGAAAATTCCACATCAATCCATACATAATTGCTTGCTGTAATAAATTATAGCCAAGTACAATGAGAGCAAACAATATGCAAAATCAATGCACCAAGTCAACCATTGACTATCAAAGCATAACCAGCATCAAGTGGGCATAAATCAGCATATGACACTCATATGGAAATCGAGCAAACACCCAAGCATGTCAAACGAATCCGTTAGTAAGCTGGCACACCCCCTGTGTAATAGGGCAAAGTGTACACAACACTAGCAAGACACCTAACACAAAGAGGTGTATGCTCAAGGAGTGCAAAGCCCAAATCAGCCCAAGTAAATGTATGCGGACCATGGCATATCAACCATGCAACATCCAAGTGAAGAAGATCCCAATCTCAGAAGACTCAAAGCTCAATAGCATAAACCACTTGCTCAATGTCTATCAAACATCCAACAATGCTTCCACTGGCACAAAAGCCGTATGGATCAAGCCAAGAAGCTCAAACAAGGCATATGAGAGCACCAATGACGAAAGATCCCACACCAGACATCAATAAGACATCATGAGCATATAAGCTCTCTAGCCTCCAATTAGAGCATCCATAGACATCAATTGTATCCCAAATACAACTCTAGCATGCCAAGGAATATCCCAAGTAAGTTCTAGAAAGCCAGATGCAAGCCAAGATAAGGCACTAGTAGCAATCGTCTCCAAATAATGTAACTAGCATGTAATAGTGGCATAGGCCAAGCATGTCAAGACCGGTCAGACATAGGTAACATACATGCCATATGTACATCCAAGATGGAGCATCAAATGCATTCCAGAGCTGAGCTCAAGCTCAAATGAAGATTCGGAACCAAATGCAAGGTCAATGTCATACCCCAAAGGTCAATACTTCATTGCATATCCCAAAGACATAGCCCAAAACCAATAGGCATAATCAAACTGGAGGTAAAATAACCTGTCAACCAAGGTAGCATAAATCCCAACCAACAACGAAGTGCCCATATCCAAATCAAGGCTCAATAGCTCTCAAATAGCATATTCGTGCATAAACCAGATGACCAAGCACCAATACATCCAATAGGACACCCAAATGTCAAAAAAGAGCATTATGCATAAGCCGTCCCTGATAAAACCTTGTTGCCCAAACAATGTAATGTAGTAGATCCTTGCATAAATCAAGCTATGGAAGCTCAAACCAAGTCCCAAAGCATCTCAAAACATTGGACAAACATCCCCAAAGCATCTGGACATCAAATACCAAACCTCGGGAGCATCACGTAAGTAAGCTAAGAGCATGACATTTTCTTGTTGTAAATAAACTCAGATCTATTGCAAAAAATGCTATGATAAAAAATTGGCAGATTTGACATCGCCATCATGTCTGAAGCGTGCCAAAACCCTAAGTTAGACTCTTACTTTGCCTAAATTGGGTTCCGGATGCCCGAGATATGAGAAAAAGTGGGATTTTTGAGCCAAATTTTGAAATAGGTGCAAAAAAACGTGAGCTGCTATTGTGGGACCTGCTGGTTATGCTGAGGATAATGGGGTAAATGGGGGCATACAAGGTGCCCAATGAAGCCAAGGAACACCTACAAAGAGCCTATGAGGGCCAGGGAGAGGCGAGAGATGAAATCTTACCTTGGGGGGAAGAAGCCATGGCTGGCATTGAAGCTCCAAGCTCTAGGTCTTCAATCCAGGCTCAAGTAATGCCAGGCCAAGCTCCATGATCAAGCTTTGATCCAAAGCTTTGATACCAGTTGAAAGGTGAGAAGGATCCAAAGCTTTGATACGAGTTGAAAGGTGAGAAGGATCAAAGCTTGCTTGGAAGTGAGCTATGGTGGAGAGTAAGAGCAAGAAGAGAGAGAGATACAAATGGGAACTCCAACAGTCACAATGTGTGACCGGGCCTTCCTTTATTCAAACTGTCGCTAAAAGAATAAAGAATAAAGTGACGGTGATGGGCGCCCACCACCTACAGTGTGCAGTGGCAGGTACTATCAGCGTAGTAATACACGGGTGGCTAGGCAAAGGTGCATTTACCCCCAACACAAAAACACTTTATTTACCTTGCTTTATAACTATAGCAATTTAGACACACTTGCTAGAAGGATCATGCAATCAATCTAAGGTATGCATAAACTGATCCCTCCATCCAAAATCTAGGGGATGCACAATCAATGTAAACATAGCTTGGAATACAAGGAAATGGTTCCGAGCTTTATCATTCTAGTACACATTCATCAAACATTAACAAAAAATAAAATGTTAAAGAATCTCATCTTGATTTGGTTCTTATCTAAATTTAGTAATTTTGCAAGTAATATTTTTTTGTCAACTGTGATACCAAGGTGTAATATGCTTATTTAATGAATCTCAATAGCACATATTTTTGTAGTCCACTAAGAAATAATCAAGGTAACTATATTCAAAAATCCTTAGAGTAATTGAGTTACTTAGAAACTCCTTAGAGTAATTGAACATTCGTAGCCTTGAACTGCTTGAATCTACCTTGCAGGGGAAGGCTCCGCCTAAACTCACAAGGATTGACCTGAAAATGAAGATCTAGTTTAAAATACTATAGTCTCCTACTATCAGCCATCTACTGTTAACTTTTGAGGTGACTGCATTACTATCATCCCTCAAGTTGAAGCAAACCATTCCCACACTTGGTTCAAAGAAAGTGAGAAATGAGGGGGAGTGATGTGCTTCAATCCCTCTACCCATAAGGTATAGTCTCAACTTCAACCCTCTAAAACAATATTGATTGGTTCTAGGATGATACGCCAAGATAGCCCTTCCTAAACTAGCATTTGAGTTTTTAAGATAGCCTCTTGGCTCTTTGAGGCCACCCTACGATTGGAAAGATCCTTCAAGGATCTAACCATACATTTTTCTCTAGGAATATTTTTAAATATCTAATTATCCTAACACAATTTAGTTTAACATATAAAAACAACTTCATTAAATAATTTGTTAAACAATGTTCTTCCACATAAATTAGATACAGATACGGATACAAAAGAAGACAATCTTTTTTTAAAATAATTTTTTATTTAAATTTTGTTATTTTTATTTCAATAACTATTTTAGTTCATATTTGGAGTTTGTCTGAATGCCAAGAATAAACCCACAAAGTCCACCATATTGAGGCCTTTTGAGAGATCAACTCAAGCTCACATGGGGTAAGCTAGTCCTAAGATACCTAAGGAATTACAGCCAAAGGCCCCATGGCTCCTTGGTGCCTTCGAGCATACAACAATGCCCTACAAAGAGACCTTTTTTGCATCTAGTGTAGGTCCTAGCAATCTAGAGCAATAATCCAACTCCCTCGGTAAGAGCTAGCACATCTAACCTTGGGGGAGGTTTAATGTGCACATCCAATAATTTAATATATTTTTGATATATCCCTTAGCATCCATAAAGTACAAACAATTCTTTTAATGCAACAAGCAATATGATTAAATTATTGGTATCTCATTTTAGGCAACAATGATGTGTCTATTCAAGCATTGAGGGTTTTTTTCTTAAAGAGGTCAACCATATTATTTTTATGTTTAAACTTTAGTGAGATACCTTGTTAAACAACCCTCTTAGTAGATTGGGCTAATACCTTTTCTAATTCTTCTATAAAGTAGCTAGATTAACTTTCTTACAATGAATCCTTAAACTAAACATTTATCACTAGCAAAGACAATATACAATTGTTTTACAAATTCATAAACAAGGACTAGATACCATCATGGGAGGGCAATTCCTATTTGAATTTCTTCATAAGTATCTCTAACTTCTTGTCCAATCTACTTGATATCTCTAGTATCCACAAGGATCCTAGGTTGTCTAGTAGTTGGGATCTAGATTATCAATATTATTTTTCAATTGTAATTGTCTTTTCATCAATATTACTTTAAAAATACGAAGAAAAAACTTGGACTTGGGTTGGAGTGATGGGGATGCCGCTTGCTATCTCTCGTCCAACTCTAGCATTTCTTTGCTTTAGGGCCATCTTGTTGATATGTTCCTTGCCTTTCTTCTCTCTTTAGTCTTTGTCACAATAGACTTCGTGTTTCCTTGAATTAGGGCTTTGTTAAGGTGTATGGATAGACTCAAAGGAAGTATAATCATAAATTTACGTCAAGAAGAGAAACTTCCAACTTGCAAGGATAGGCTTAATAACAAGGCGAGAGGGGGTATATGAGGGTTCTTGTGGAGAAGATGAGTATAAGGGTGGCATGTGATCTTGGAGTGGGTGGAGCAAGGTAGACAAGGGGACTTGTCAAAGGAGAAGATGTGGTGAAAGTCCACGATCATGACACTCAGTGTTTTCTCTCTACATCTTCTCACTCTCTCCTACTATATCTCTCTTTATGGCTTTCTCTCTCTCTATTTCTCACTCTTTCTTTTGATATACTTCATTCACACACACACACACACACACACACACACACACACACGCACACACGCACTCTCTCTCTCTCTCTCTCTCTCTCTCTCTCTCTCTCTCTCTTGTGTGCTAATGTTTCAAAAATAAAATTATGAATGAATAGCCTTAGGCTTATATAGCCATTGGCCCTTCCATTACCTAGTGTGCCTTATGCTTCTATGTCTCACCTTTCCTCATGTTGTGCATTGCTGAGTTGATTTGAATGATCTTTGCGATGTGTTTTGCATCTTAGGCTAACCAATCAAATTGATGCTTTTGTGGATGATGATGATGTGGATGATGACGTTTGCGTGATTTGACAAGCATGATGATGTCAACGTATTGACAAAGGCAAGGTTAAAATGGTGGTTATTAAAAACCAAAGCTTAAGCTTTTTCATTTAATTTTTCCCTTGAAGTTATATGTTAAGATCATTATAATTTTTTCTAAAATGCGTAGCAAAAAAATAAATTAATATTGAAATATATTTATGTTAGATATGCTCAATGCTCCACCCTTGTGAGGTACCATAAACGATCCATGACACTCAATTTTATAAAGCCCCCAATACAAGGAGAAGTTATGCATGAGCTTAGGTTTTGATTTGTAGGGTAGTTGGGGCAATTAAGTTGGTAGCAACTTGAGGCACACTACATCGACTTGTGAAGTGTGGAAGCTATGATGGTCCCCTACTAGCTTGGGGGTTTGCCCCCCCCCCCCCCCTTCCCCCCCCATGATGGGGGTTTGGGGGTAGCGCCCCACACCTAAACAATAAAGGGAATATTTTATGGTCGACTATGAGGAAGATTTATAATTTAGTCGGAGATGCCAAGTAGACTACCTTTTGGGGCTATAAAGGAAAGACCCCTCTAAAGCCATCATTAATCTATATTTCGCCCAGTTAGAGCTATTCTAGCTAGCCTTAAGCTCTTCCCTATTATCTATCTAGATCACCATCTAAGCTTTACAATTGAAGCACATAGGTGGATAGAGCTATCTTTTTATCAGTTTGTTTGGAATAAATCTTTTTTTGTATTTCTCATATTTTTAGTGTATTTTCTATTCCTTGCTTAGATTCTGTTTGTTATGTTTTATAAAATTTTACAATTTAGAGTATATTTTAAATGCAAAAGGCTCTTCCAATTTCAAAAGTCAAGAAGTTGGGGAATTTTAATGGCAATCACTCATTTGGAAAACAGGCAATGCTCAAAGATCTTCAATGGAATGGATGCATATCATTGGAGGCTTGGAATGATATTCTACCACATTTGAGTAGGCAAAGACTAAGTTAGGAGAATTTAAAGCTCTACATCTTCGGTGCTTTCGAAGGCTAGGAGAAAGCAAATGAGCCAAGGCTAAACATTATTCACATTATGATCTTGTTGCCTTTGTGGGAAGGCACGAATGAATGATTTTTTGAAGGATCAAGAGTAGAAGTCATTTTGGAATACCTCTTGTATGTTAGGCAAGTTGCATAGTAGAGTTTTAGAGACGAGCCCTGAGGAGAGAGAACGACTTCGAGTGTAGTAGCCTTGTGTAAGTTTACACTCTAATGAAACCCTCTTCTATAAAAAAGGAGAGAGGACCTTGAGAGGAAAACCATCTATATAGAAGTGAGAGAATCACCTTGTGAGGAAAGAGACTCCTAGGTATCGCTAATCGAATTGTGCCATGTAATGTGGGCTTGAACTAGTTCACCAAGTGCCTCTATTTTGAGAGGTACTAGCTTGACTGGTTAGAGTTGCGCCTTTTTTCAAATAAAAAAATTAGTGATCCATCCACACAGGGTGAATCTCAACTATGACCACCCATGCAAGTCATACTGATCTGCGTGTTTCCAAGGCCTTACTCATGCTAACAAGCTACTTTGGCTGATTGCCCACTCCTACAAGCTGTGTGAATCCTTTTTGTTATCAATTATCAATATAATACTATATCAATATAACACAAGCTGCGTGAATCCTTTTTGTTATCAATGTAATGTAATACTATATCTATTCGCGTTCAAATTGAAAAAGTTCAGTCTCACGTTTACGGTTTAAGGAGGGAGTGACTTACAGCTTAAGAAGGCAGTGACTTCCAGAACAGATCGTCTGTCCCGCCGGATGCCATGGACGATTACACGCGCGAGATGATGGACCTGAAAACTCTCGTCACCCGCACTCTCGAGAAGAGAGGCGTTCTAGCTCGGATTCGCGTAAGTGCTCATAAATCCATGGCTTGTCTGTTTCTCGTGATAGCCCGTTTTCCGATCTGTGGGTTTCCGAGCTCACTGTTCCTATAACGCTTCTTGTTGCTTCTGTAATGCAACATTGTGTCAAAACGATGATGTCCACACTAGGTAAAACAGTGCAGGACTTTTCCTTTCTAAAAATTATGCCAAATGAAGCGTCTCATATGCTTTCGGATTTTCCAGATGCATGAACTTGTAGCTCAGAAAAGGTAGCTATATCTGCTTTAGCACAACCACTACATCTTTTTGCATATCTGTTTTTCAACTTAAGATTGAAAGAAACAATGCTTTTGATCTTGATCAAAAGATAGAATGGCTTGAAAAGGCAAAATGAAGCTTTGTTTTATATGCTTGCAGCTTTTCTGGGCGCATGAACTTGTTGTTCAGAGGGGCAGCTATATCTGCTTTGGGACAGCCGTGATATATTTGTGCTTATCTGTTTTCCAACTTAAGATTGAAAGAAACAAGAGTTTGATCTTGATCAAAAGATAGAACGGCTTGAAAAGGCATTTCCATTGTCATACTACTGACATAGTTGGCTACCGTTCTTTGAAGGGCATAACTGCCAAAGCATTATTTGGTAGAAATGTTTGTGTGGGAGGATGTGAGTAGAATCAAAAGAACCACATATCATTGCCGAGTGTGTCAGAACATAGGCATATTGTATTTCCAGCCCTGTTGATTGTATAGGAGTCTGGCAGTTCTTGATGAACTTACTCTCCTCACTCACAACTATGCACTGGTTGAAATCACTGAACATATGGCTACAATTTTACCTTCCATCCACAAGGGATTTCAGATCCACAACAGTTTTGCAAGTCCTTTCAGAGCCCTTATCTTGAGAGGGAAATTGTTTCAGCATGAATTGTAACAAATATGGAGTGTCATTGAGATTTGATGCACTTTCAGTTGGCTACCAATACTAAGACTCTCCTTTCATGTGTGAGATTGGCATGATGTGGAAAGTTTCCCAACCAGGGACAACTGAATTAAAGATCAAATGGGAAAGCTTTGTTAGAATGCAGAAAGCATGAATATAATGGCAGCCCTTGCATGAGCTGTGATGCTCTCTAGCTAGGAGGAACGGTTAGAAGGTTGGCTGAAGTGAAGTTATCATGATGACAAGTTGATATGTATTGAGAAATGACCTTGCTCCTACAGGTACAAGCGGTGGGGTGGACCAAAATTTGGGCAGTCCCAAAAGTCAGTCCTTAGTGAATAGAGCTCCAAATGTCCCTTGTGGACTCAATGTAGCACTCTCAAGCTTTAAGTGTGCCTAAGTCCCTAAGTAGTGCAAATATTCAAGAATCAAAGGCAAAGGAGGTGCCTTGTGGAGAGTTGAAGGTAAGGGACGTGCCTTCGTGAATATATAGTCTCCATGTTGTTCCCCGTAGGAAGATCTTGGTACAAAATGTGCACTTGAATGTAGTGTATTGGATCCCAATATATTTGTGCATGAAGCATTGGGTTCTTGGCCATGGAGCTCTAATTATCAATTGGAGAACTGTTGTTTTCCATTGTGAAAAGGTGACCTCTACGGGCAATCTCCTCAACCACATAGCTGCTTGGGTTGCTAAAGATGCAACTTGATACTTCTAGAAGAAAAGAAAACAATAGACTACTCGTTGTTTTATTGAAATGGTACCTAATCCTAGGTTAACATATTAGCATGTGGTAAATTTCCATGTTGCTTTCTTGATCTAAGTCTATCCATTGTATCAACACAACCTCCTTTGCATATGTAATCTTGCGTTTGCACTATCTTGTAAGTAACTCAAAGCTTGCCTTGCATTGACACAACCTCCTTTGCACATGTAATCTTGCATTTGGACTATCTTGTAAGTAAATCAAAGTCGATCCGTTGTATCGACACAACCTCCTTTACATATGTAGTCTCACATTTAGAAGATCTTGTAAGTAACTCGAAGCTTGCCTTGTAGCTTGCCAATAGGGAAGGAGGGGGCTTTGCATAGAAGAGCAGAGGGTTCAATTGAAGGAGATACATATAATTGGTTATGAGTGAGTTAGATCTAGGACTTGATTAGCCTCTTGTACTTAGAAACACATGCTAACTCATCGTGTACATGCTATGATGTCTTGGACTCCGGGTCCATAGAGCAAGAGATAGCCTTGCACTTGGTCGTGCCAAAGATTGAAAGAAAACTTTGTACTTTATCTCTATCATGAGACCAAAATGTTCTCTCATACCTAGTCTCTAGAATATCTCAAGCTTGAGCAAGAAGTGCAAAAACTAAGATGTGTAGCTAGAAAAGGCCACTTTGATCTGTGAGAATGCACAATATAAGAAGGAACTCGAACACAAAGGAAGAGAGAGAGAGAATTTGCAAGAGAAGAAGAAAAGAAACCTGCATTGAACAAGGCACAAATGTTGAATACAGAAAAACGACTAATCAATCCCTGCATGCAGCCCACAGTGTCAGTGAGCGCACCAGATTAGGCTGATGATGACGGCAGCACTAATGACGGAGGAAGATGATGGAGTCGGAGAGCGCACTTGTCGAGGAAAGTGGGAAGATGATAATATAGTTGACTGCCAGGTGGAAATGGCTATAAATGGCCAAATATCCCAAAAACTGACTGACCTAAAATTTGGGGCAAAAAATATAGCCAGCATTTAATGTTGGTAAAAATGCCGGAAATGCTCAAAAAAATCCCGGAAGGGTGGACAATGTCCAACAGGTGAGGTAGTTTGAAGAATGTAGAAACTACCTCGAGAAATGCACATAAAATCTTGACTGGAGGAGAAAATGCAGTGAAATGCAATAAACTGAGTGCTCTAGAATGAGGTACCTCCTCCTTCAAAACAAGTGATAGACAAGTCAGAGCTCCTAAAGTCCTCATGTAACTTGGATTGAGCCTCATTGGCAAGAGATGATAAGGCATGACAAACATGACTGCTAACATCCCCTCTTAGATCCTGGATGGGGCGGAAGGGCAAGGGAGAAATGTATCTTGGGGTGGCATGAGGAATGTCAATGTCGATGAAGATTGGCAATGAAGAAGCTTTGCACAATCGTGGAAAACCCCCTCTGAAACACTAGGGGCTAGGAATTCCATAGCTACATTACCAAGATCATTCCCTTTGAAAGGGATGAGGGTACAAGGGAACCACTAGAGGAGAGGGTGGGGGATGGGAAGAAGCCTATGGAAGAGATGGTGCACAAGCAGGAACGGGCGTAGCAAGAGACAACTGTCTCGATAACATCCCCTGTAGAAGAATCCTCAATACAAACGGCTTGCTTGGTGAAGACAACTTGAGTACCAAGCCTAGTAAGGCCATAAATTGAGAGGAGTGGGAAGCCCAAGTTTGGAAGATAAAGGGCTTGTGAAAGGGAGCTCGACACGTGGTTGGAAAATAAAGGCAAAGTGCCAACAACACAAATAGGCATCGAAACAATATCACCAATAGTGAATGAGTTCTTAGAAGGGCATAGATCTTGCAACAAATCACCTCGTGGAGTCACACGTCTACAAGTTGCACTATCAACTAGCCAAGGCCTCTTAGAAGATGAGGCAACCATTGAAGAACGCTTCTCCAAGTCAACAATATGAAGGAATATTGACTCATGGGTAACTGCTGGAGATTGGAGTAGAGGTAGAAGGCTCGGACATTTTAGCTCCATCCTTCACTCCTAGACAAAGGTGAGGGTACTTCCTTCCAACATTTCTCCTATGGATGTGTCCCCTTCCCATAATATGGGCATTTAGGCTTCTCCAAGTCGGAGTTAGAGCTTGAAGAACTCTCTTGTCTTTTAGCTGTTGTTTTTCCTTTCTTCTTCTTCTCCCCTCTCGAACTTGCAACAAAAGCTTTGGTGAAGGTGGATCCACTAGCTACCTCTTTGGCGTGCTCGTCATGCTCCAAAACAAGTGGGGCAAGCTCCTCCCATAGAAGCTTCTCATGGGTCCTCAATGTAAGAAGGCAGGTGTAGAAGATAACTGGGGAGATGGCAACTGAGTCAAAAGAATCATAGCCATATCCTCTGAAGAGATTATTCGGCCAAGGATGCAAGCTCATTCCTCATGTCCTCCAACTTGTTGATATGATTCTTCATGGGAGAAGAATCATCATCAATGAGCATCCATAATTTCTTCTTGAGAGTAATTAGGTGGGCAAATGTCTTTCGATGGTACAAAGAAGCAAGCTTTGTCCATACTTGTGTTGCTTTGCGTAACCTGCATACATGTACTAGAACAAAATCCTGTAAGCTCATAAAGAGGAAAGATCGAGCTTTAAAGTTGAGCTGATCCCATAAGGCCGCACAATCCATCAATGATCCAATGGTGGGATCCTTCACTGGATGAGGAATATGGTGGGTAACAAACTCCCAAAGATCGAAGGTATCAAGGATGCACTTGACCTTACACGACCAAAGCGCACATACACTAAACACAAAACAACCATTTGAATGGCACCTCCAAAAGAGAGATATCATTATGAAATGAAATATATCTTTAGATACTTAAAGGGTACACAAGAGAAGTGTATGTGCTATGAAAAGGGTACACTAGAGTTGTAGGGATTCTGTGATTCCGGCATGGCAGGAGATTTGGACACTAGAAAATCTACGAGTGGGTATGTCTTTACTTTGGCTGGTGGGGCTATTTCTTGGTGTTCAAGGTTGTAGAAAATTGTGGCATTGAGTACTACAAAGGCTGAATATATCTTAGCCATAGAAGTTTTTAAGGAAGCTATTTGGCTTGGTCGTTTGGTCAAGGATTTTGGTCTTTCTTCACATACTTCGGTGCTTCGTTGTGATAGCTAGAGTGCCGTATGTCTGGCTAAGAATGCCATGTTTCATGCTCGTACCAGACACATAGATGTTTGGTACCACTTCATTCGAAAGGACTTGGATGATGGTTTTGTCACATTGACTAAGGTCAAAACCCAAGATAACCTTGCAGATGTTATCACTAAGAAGTCTTTCAAAGGCTCAACATGAGCATTGCATTCGATTAGTGGGAGTTAGCTAGCTTAAAGGTACCACTTCGGGCCTTTAAATGGGAGGTTGTTGGGTGTAAAGTCCCTTTAATCTCTGTGTGTATAAACTCATATGGTTGTGAACACGCCCTATCTATACCCTAACATATAAATACACTTTATTCTTTGTGTACAGTCACTTGCTGGTACACTCATCTTGGGTGGTACACTCATCTTGAGATTCTCTCACTTTCAACACTGATCCTGCTCCATTTTCTATCTCGCACTTCATTGTGCTCTCTTCCCAACATTAATTCAGCTCTGATCAGCAAGCTCTTTGCTAGCAAAAGGGAGGGAATGAGAGAAATTCAGTGGATCAGCAATGATTTGATGCAAACAGCTCAACATGATGCTGTCCCAGATCATCTTGATACTGATCCGGCTTGTTGCATCGCCATAAACTGATCTGTGCAACTCCAAACAGCAAATCAATTGAGGAGATGATGGATGGAGGCTCTTCTAGGTGGAGAAGTGGGTGCACACAGTCAATTATGATGCTGCCCCTGCTCTTTCTTGCCCAAAAATGGCTAATACTCTTCTAGAAAGGCAAAAAATAGACTTCTCTCAGCCAATTGTCTTCTCACAAGCTTGCATGCTTGAACGGCAAGTTGCCATGTGCCCAAAACCCTTGTTGAAACATCCCATGTTTTTGCCTCATTTAACTTTATAAGAATTTGGAACTGTGCAAACTTTCAAATGCTTGGCCAAACATTCCAAATGGCTTGCCCATACTTAGTTCAATAGTGGCTGCCCAATCTTTGGCCAAACTTTCAAATTAAGATTTAAAACCACTCTGTTTGAAAGCTTACATTTAACCTAGCTAGAGCTGGGCACAAATGCGGAAATTGGAACACTTGGCATGGAACCATAAGTTGCATCCACAGGGATTGAGGGTCCGCTTGATGAAACACCAGAAATCTGGCTCCCAGTCATCCCAAGAAACAGGATAACTGATAGAGGTGGAATCGGGGACATGGCCAAGGGCAAAGTTTATCAAAGCCGTGTGCATGTGTGATCAATAGTTTTGGTAGGGTATCCCAAGGTAACAGGATGGAGGAGGGAGGGATAGGAAAACTAGTGTTGGTGTGTGCGGAAGCATAGGTGGGTGCTATATGAGATGCATACCTTCATCATCTAGAGACTATGGCCAGGTGGTACATTGTTGTGCTTATCTTCTCCAACCTCAGAGACCTGCTGTGTTTTGGTTTCCAGCATGCTTCCTTGCTGTCCACAGTCTTCTACATTGGTCTACTGTATCAAACGGCCCATGGTTGCCACGATTAATCACCCTAAGCTCTAGTCTACTGCATCCTCATCACCTTCTGTCTCAAGTCGGTGGTTGCTGCACTCAGGATCTGTCATCAGAGGACAACACTCGGATACTTCTCCCTTACCCCTGCTCCCATCTGTTGCTGTTGGACTGCTCTACCTTTGAGCATTGTGTACGTACATACATGCAATCATTCATTTATTCATTATTCAACATTCCTCATTCATTCAGTTTCTTCTACATTCTTAAGTTTTAGCATCTTTGTTCATTGCATTTCAGTCGTGCTCGTACACTTTATATTTTCTTTTGCAAACCCTAGCATATCTCCAGAGGCATAGCTGCATCCAGTCTTGAGATTACCATGGCTGTCCCAGGACACCGTTGCCTTGACCAGATCTGGCCAGACCAACAATTTAGGCAGCATGATCAGCAGAGGAAGATCAGCAACCATAAGTGATGATGCTCTTGGCAGCCATGCCTTGTCTTGATGAAGGCCTTCTCTCGAGGAAAAGTTGCATTGTGCTTCACACTCTTTGCTATCTTTTATGCCCTTCATTGCATGTGCTAGCTTTTCCCTGCGTTTAAATAGCATTTCATTTCATAAGAATAATTAAATTACATGTCATTCATTCTTTAATTCCTTAAATGTAGGTGTCCCAACTCAAAGCTTTGGCCCATGCCCAGTTAATAAATTCAATGAAACTTTTGTTAAGGTCCATGTTATGACTAAATTAAATTATGTGTGCACAAAACTTACATATCAATTAATTTCGTTATTACTCTCAAAACTTTAGTCATTGATGGACTTGCCCATGTCCAACACAACTCATGAACTGTCTTGGACCTGCCAAAGGGAGCCCCAAGGATAAATCATGTCCCAAACATAACAAATTCACCTCTCTTTTTGGAGGACATGACATAGATGGCACTTTAGTGAAGGATGTTTTGGTCACTTAAGGATACGTTGAGACTTTAGAGGGTCCTTCTCACCCCAATGGGGACATCCAAGTTCCTATGGGAGCCAACTTATCTCAATTTGGGTCCTAGAGGGGGCCACCTACTTCTAGGTCCTTGAGAGGGCCAACACATTCCAGCCATCTTGGATGATTCTACCTGTTTCATCTTAGCTATGGCTTGATGTTTGAGGAACTTCCTATTTTTGAGTTCATGACATGATCAAGCTTTCCAGTTGGAGTCTTTGTTAGCTTCCAAGTTTGAGATCCGAGGTTTGAGGATCAACACCGAGCTTCCACAGGTGTATACGCCCTCCCAAGACCTGCTTAATGACATCTAATTTGAAAGCTCAAGTGCCGTTGCCCTAACTTAGTGCTAGGGACGTTCAATGGATGATTTCATTAGGTTACCCTTTGGAGGTGATTTGTATGGTGTGGAAATTGGACCACCCTGATTGTATTTGGCTTTAGTTGAGAGGGGGACTATGTCTTCCACCCCTCATTTAATAGCACGTATGTCATTGTGTAGCCCTTTAGCTCATTTGAATTCTTATTCTCCCAATATGTTTGTTGAGATTCTGCCATATCATGATCACGACTCACCCTAGTGTGATTGCACCAAAGTTGGGCCACCAGTTTTGCCACATGTTGCAGTGTCCAGGTTGGACCTAGTATGGTCCACTCTCTGTCCAGCTTTTCCCTTAGTTGAAAGGTGGCCAGCTCTTTCATCAGCATGTATTCATATGCGGCAACACTTGTATATACTTTAGTTCTCCCATGGGAATTCGTGTTGGGTAAAAAAGAAGAAGAAAGTTGAGATAGACAAGAGTATAATGAATAACATATATATTGTATGACAGAATGTCCCCAAGGCAGCTTTTAGACCTTCCTTTGGACTTTATGTGAGTAGATTGTGGTTCCTTTTGGGTTGCAAATGTGCCAACATTATTCAACTGCATGATGGACAGAATTTTTAGGCCATACGAAAAGTTATTGGTACTTCTTTTGATGTTTAGTATTCTTTTTCATCGGTTGCATTTGAATATAGGCATAGTCTCTGTTTATTGCATGTCCTTTGTTTGACTTGGCCAAAAAGAAGTCTTCTTTGGGTTCACAAGTAGCAAGAAGCTTTCACTAAACTGAAGCAGGCTATATGGTGGAGTGTTACATCTTAGTGTAGAATAGGAATTATGATCAAATGTTTCTGGTTGTCTGTGTGTGTTTGCCTTTAACACCTAGGGCTTGTCAGAGGGACAATACAATTTCAATTTCAATTTTCATTTCAAGACAATTTTTTGTGCTGAAATATATCATGGTGTGGCCTCACAGCGCCCAGCCCTTTCTATAGTGCACAGATACATCTATGGTGTGGTCTAATGGCTGCATAGTGTTACTGGAATAAATTTGCCTTAGCAGATGCTCTTATCTTATAAACGTCTTTTGAAAATCTTTCTCTTCATTGCAAGAGTTTTGCCCTTCTTTTTAATATTGTTATTCGGGGTCTATGCCTATAAGCTAAGTGGTGTAGTTGGCTCATGCGATCTTATGGGACAGGGTGTAATTGCTTTTGTGGAGTTGATAGGATGTGAGCCAGTTTTGTGGTGACATAATACAGAATAGATAACACAGGCAAGACTGTCATATATTTGGGTAGATTGAAAAGATCTAAATGCTCACAATGTTTTCAATCAACTTTTGATTCCTTTAAACTGGAGGGTCTAATCCAACTTTCCTGTTGACAGGCTGAGCTGCGGGCAAATGTTTTTGCAGCAATAGAAGAAGAAGACAGAGCACTAGAAAACGATGAAAATGCATCCTTTGCTTTACTGGGTAGCTGCAATGAAAGAGCAAAAAAACTGCATGCCTCTCCAACAGGCATGGTGTTTTCCATGAAAGCTATTTGTTTTTTATTGTATTCTGCCATGAATCATGATGCAATACTACTTTTGTAACATCACGAAGTGTTTATATATGTTGGAAATGGCATCCCCTTCTGTGGTCAATGCTTAATTTGATACAAGGAAGATACCCCATATGCAAAGTTGAAGGACAAAAGGGTGCTTAATGTGATGCCTAATGAGTGGTCTCTCGTTCTGATTACGAAGTGGTTTAGTAGGGCAGTTTGGGATTACAAGGCCAGACTACAAGCAGAACTGCTTTGATATTATGCTCTTCAGAAGCTCAAAGAAAAGAAGGAAAAAAAGGTGCTCTGCACACAAGGATGTAATGCATCTAGGCCTATGCACAGTGGTGTGACCCAGAACAGGGATCGTGTGAATTGTAATTCCACGATTGTACAAAGAAGGGGAGCTACACGTTGCTTTGCAGAACACATCTGGTAGATGTTGCTCTTGAAGTGGAGCACGGGAAGGAGAAAGCTTCAACATCATCTCACAGGAAATGCAATAAGGGTGTAGATACTGTCTCTAAAATGAATTTTATTTGTGGAATTGGAAAGTGGAGCTGATGCTAAAAGGGATAATACGAGCAAACAAGCGGTGACTGTAGATACCTGCCTTGCTGACCAGCTCATACAGAACACATCAATCACACTGAGCATAATTTGCCAATGAGAACGCCAAAAGACTGCAACATAGATGCAAAAAAGAGGGTTTGGTAAAAACATTGAAGTCCTAAAAAGTTAATTTTTTTTTGTTATAATGACTATAAGCTGCCTGTCTTTGTTGCTGCAATGTTTAATTGAGTGTACTCTTGGCAACCATTTGAAAGCGTTGTCACTAAAGCATCTTTGAGGTCTTGGTTAGGGTTTGGGAAGAAAACCCTAAATAGCGATGTACCAAAACCCCCCTTCTCCCTCTTGACACTTCTCATTGACCTTCTTGATAGATGGCTTATCCTTCGTGGAAGCTTCCTGGGCTTCCTTATCTCTATCTTCTGTATCATGTCTCCTGCTTCAGCATTCAAGGTTAAATGTACTGCTTTTCTGAATTGTATCCTTGGGACCTGGATGGAACTTTTCATTTGTGAATGAAGCAAAGGGTTTGACTGAGGCTGCTTTTTCTCACTGATGGTTATGAAGTGACCAGCCTTGGATAAACTCCATGGACCTTTTTTATATGCTTGCATATCATCACACATCCCTTATTTTTTCCCACCAAGAACATCCTGTGCGTACCTTCATCTTTGGACTCCTGGGGTTAAGTATTAGGTAATTAAAATTTTTGAAACAAGTAGTCTCTTTTAGATGCAACTTACTCAGACAGTATATTCTCTCATGTACAAGTGTGTTGATGCGTTACCCCTATAAGAGGCAAATATCTAGTGTTGTAGTAAATGCAGATTCAATTGTAAGGTCCTGGAGTGGTTTACAGAAATGGAGAAAGGTTTTAGTATATTGGAAAAAGGACTTGCTAAAGGCAAAAACTGGTTCTATGACTATTCTTGTATGTCTTGTAAACAGCTGAAAGTTGTTTTTGTCGACTAACTAGATAATCGTGCTGCAGGCAAGTTGCTGACTGCACTCATATGCGAGTACTTGGAATGGGGTCAACTTGAACATACACTTAATGTTTACTTGCCTGAGTGCAATCTAGTAAGAAATTTTCCTTATTTTATATGCCCTTACCTTTGGTGGCTTTTGGATCATTTTATGGGTGAAGGGATAATTATTTTCTGCTACCCTTTCTTCAAATTCAGAACGATGTTTAAAATAGGTAGTCCAGAATAGTGGATTACTTGATGGCAAAGTGCTGCAGTAACTTACAGTTTTACTTCTCAGCCAAGAGGATTCTGGAAGTCAGAAATAAAGGAAAGATTGGGCCACAAAGTGGACCCTGGGGCTAATAAAGATGCAGATGCCACTCCGCTTTTGGTGGACATAGTTGAATCCTATTTGAAGCAAGAGGTATGTGTCTGCATAATTGATGAAACATTAATTTAAATGTTGACATCGTTTCCTTGTTTGTCTTGGTCACTATTTTCTCTTGTTTGGGTTCAGTGGCTCATCCAGTTTCCTTTCTTAGTGAGAGATCCAAAGCCTTCTCCTATTGGTCTGATCTGATTCTTTTTACTCCATGGGCATCGTTGCTCCTCGTATTAGTATGTGGGAGACTCTTAAGCTCGTATATGTAATCTAAAGTTCCACATATTTTCTTGCTTTTCTTGGTCATTTGTTTCCTACTCACACTAATGAGATCTGATGCCTTCTCTTATTGGTCTGATGGGATTCTTCTTGGTGTTGGGGTCTTGGAGGATTACCTCTCTGATATAGTTGTAGAATAATTCTTAAGCTGCCATATGTAGGAGTTCCTCTATAACTTGTTTACTAGCATCTCTTGTGTGTGGTTTAATAAGCAATTGACCTAATAATTTCTCATGTATGTTTTCTTATTGTGTTAGGAGAATGCAACAGCAAGTCTGACAGGGAGCTTCACAAAATTAAGCATGAGGAGAAATTCAGAGGGTACATCCAATGGAATATCAGACGATTCACAGGGAGAGACAGAGAAACCAATTCGAAGACTATCATCTGCCTCCTTGACTGGCAATCTACCTCCACTTGGAAGAAGAGGGTAGTGCCTTCTGATAGTGGTTTCTCAAGTGGGATATGTATGCCTACTTCCATCCAACAGAAGTATAAATATTGGAGAGAGCTGTGCTGATGTGATAAGCACCAGGGTTGCTCACTACTGCGCCTAGCTTCCTTCATGATTACTTATCAAGTATGGTAGCCATGAGAGTTGTATCTCGTTGGGACGAGCAGATGCACCTTTGAAGCTGAGTGCAACACTTGTGCCTGTCTGACAACCCTCTGATCGATACAGCTTGATATCTTAGAGATGTGGACTATGCATTCATGGTTTTCATTTTACATGTTGAACAACAGTATACGTTTAATAGAATTGTATTTACTTGGTGAGTGTGGCAGATGTGTTTTCATTTCAATCTAAATAGAAATATCCATGCTTGCAGTTGCTAGTACTTTCTTCCTGTCAAAAGATGCAGAAACTTTTAAGAGAAATCAACCTGAGCAATTAAAGCTTGTGGTCACTCCAGAGACGGTACGTGAATTTGAATTGTTTAAGCTCACAAAAAATATACATAATTTGGCCCCAATTTCTCTCTCTGAATCAACACAAGGGTCCTCTCTCTCTCTCTCTCTCTCAATTGCACGTGCGCATGTATGAGTAAACTGTCTACACCACATGAAACCTGGTTTCTCATCGGGCTGTCTGACCTCCCTTGCCTGACCTTTTCGTAAAATTAGCTAGAACTCCTATCGAAACACAACACAAAAAAAGAAAAGAAGCTACAGTTCTTTCATATTGCTTTTGTAGATACTATACATTATAAGAATTGTGTTTTGTCAGCCTCACTTGAAATTATCAATTTCTGCCTTGTTAAGTCACATGCTCCTGGCTCATGAAACCTCCATTTATGGAGGATTTAGGCTTGTTCAGCAGGAGGGAGTTCTCGAGTACAAGACCTTTGTGAGTCTTTTAGATGAAAATATAGATAAAATTAAGGCACTTTCACACTTAGGTCCTAGTGAAAACGTGGTTGAGATGTTTGAGCCCATTGGTTTAGTTCTTGACCACTGTGACTATCAAATCCCTTGGATTTTGGAACCCATTGGGGGATGAGGGGTCATGTCACCCACATTTCGTTCACATGAATATTCTTTAAATGGCTCTAGTGCTTGACACATAACCCAGATGCCCTTGGGCTTGTCTACCATGAGATGAGTTTGAAATGCCGTAGTCAATTGTCAAACAAGGTGCAAGGATGGCTTAGGAACTCACTTAAGGAGGGGTAATAATTTGACCTTAAACAAATCTAAGGTCAATTAATAATTTGACGCTTAAAAAAAGTGGATCACATAAAGAATAAGGTAGCCATGCTAGAGCGTTAGCATGACTTCACACTACATCACTTTAATTACAATAACAAATGATACTAGCAACCATTTGGATGCTTGAGGTTGTAACACATATCCAATGAACTCATGTTCTAAACCCCAAAAATGAAGAAGTGAACAAATGTTGGTGCCAAAGTATCATAAGTACTTGCTACAAATGCCAAGTGTGTATAAATGTTGACCTTTGTCCATTTTAAAAATAGTTTGTGTATATAGTAAGCAACAAATCGTACATTGGAATGCAGTTCATCAATCTAGCCAAATTAAGAAATAGTCTTATGGTAAAAATTATAAGTTTGTTTTAGAAGCAAAACAATAGTATTTATGGCCTTTTAAAATGGATGTCTAAGATGGATCAATGTGGATGTGAGATGTTGACCCATTTGGGGCTTGTAGAATCAATGCTATTATTCAAGTCTTTTACAATGTCTCCTATGTACGGTGGTATTCGTTAGTCCACTCAAAGACCATTAGTAGATCATATAATGGCATAGGTCAAAACAAATGACTAACAATATCCTATGTGGCCTAGGAGCAATGAACATCCTTTGCACTCATGGGTGGTGAATGATTAACAATAATCTTTACTTTGGAGAAATTAGTGGCAATATTGTTCCTCAATACCACATTTCACCCAAAACTAACACTTCAAGGGGGTTGCTAGAGAGATTATATTGTTTGCATATACCAAAGATTTGCCTATGTTTATCTAGGTACTTGATCCAATTGAGATTGGCACATAGATTATCAATGACCACTTCAAGTAACTTCCTCAATATGTCTTTGAAGATAGCGCACATGAGTTATTGAAAGCTTGTAGGGATATTCACACCTCCATTTAGTAGTAAAGGTTGTTTTATGAGCATTGTCTAGATGGACTTGCACTCGGTTAGTTATTGTCTCTCCTAGCAACATTGAACTTTTTGTACTCAATGCACATTGTGATTTTTCCATTGTTCTTGAGTACCAAAATGATGGAAACACCTCGTTCATGTGCTCTATCTAATAGATGAACCCAAAGTTGAGAAACTTGTCAAGCTCCTCTCCGACTACATGCATACACCTCAGGTTCATAGGGTATGGCCGTTGGTTTATGGATTTGGCATTAGCTACCATTAGGATTGTATAATTAGCTATTTTCGAAGGTATACATTTTAAATTCTTGTATGACCAAGTGAACACATCTACATATTCCCTAAGAAGATCTAGCGATTTGGTTTCCTCTTCCTTGACAAGATCATGAGCAATGAATACTAGGCTAGGCTTCTCGCATTCCCTAGTTAGATTCACTGTGCTAGGACTTTTGATCGGCTTGCTAGTGTTTACTTCATGTTTGCCCTTGCCACCTCAAGTAACGTGGTGAGTCTCTTTTGGTCCATTTAGCTTTGGAAGAGTGGAATTTCTCAATCATTATTAGTATTGGCTTTCAACTCTAAGCATGACTCCAAAGAGTCACTTGAAACCTCTTCATGATCAAGAGTGGCATTTTCATTATGCGTTCTCACTTAGTTCATGCCGGTTAATTTTGGTAGTTATAGTGTAGCTTTTTTGTAGTCAAGGACCTTGGATTGGCTCCACTAATTCCAATTCAAGTTCTAGCCCCTCTCTTTCAATATCAAATTCAATCAGTCCACCATGGACTAGCAAACTAGTTGCATTCTTTGAAGGATCACTTGAAATCTACTCTATTCTCCATTCATCGATGTCATAATCAAAAATTTCCAATTCTTCCTTTGATGCTTCATCCTCAAATTCGTCATCAAACTCTTCTTCTGTTGATGCATCTTTCAAATAATCATCATTCTTAGAAAAACCCTTCTAACCTTTTTGTATAATAATATATTGCAATAAGATTAAATAAGATCTTGTTGTTTATCTTAAACAAGATGTAGCTGTTTGTTTTATTAAAATGTATTGTACAGGGATCAAATAAGATCTAGCTGATTGTTTTAAATTCTCTATTTGTGAAATTTTGGTGCCTTTGCTTTTTCATTATTTTACATAAAATATATAGTCTTCATGACCAGTGCCCTTTTAAGCTATAACTAGCTACGGTTCCTTCCCTTGGTCCATTGGTTAGTCTATATGACTTCTTGGATTGCTCTTTGGTTTCTTTGACCAGTCCTTTGACTTTGAATTTTAAACCAAAAATTTGATCCATCCTTTTACAATCTTCTCTATTTGGTGTTTACGTAGTCTTTTATTGTCCCCTATAGAGAAGGGAGAATCAAAAAGGAAAGGTAAAGGCCATTGCTTGAAAAAGTATCCCAATGCAAGGAGAGTAGAAGAAATTGTGGAAAAAGGTTAGGAGGCTAGCATGCAATGCTAGGATGGTGCAGAAGCAACATTCATAAATGGTTCTAACATAGAACAAGTAGAATAATACTTAATAAGCTCAAGAGGAATGTCAAGTTTTAGTTATTTGCTTCATAGCTCTTTGCGTTAAAAACTCAAGATTCTTAATGTCCTAAACACTAAATTAAAAGTACTTTTTTTCCATTTGCAATTGGTAAAAAGAGCCATTAAATGTAGGGACTCAGCAATGAATAAGTTTCTATGTGGTTTGATGGGTGCATATAGGTATTGCTTCTTGCTATCACAATTATAAGCATAGTTACTAGAGCTAAATGTTTTAATGATGTGTCTAGTACTATTACTCCTTGGGTAGAAATTCTACTTGCAATCTTATTGGAGACATACTAAAATTTGGAAAGGCTTGGGGACTCTCAACTTGGGACCTTATCTCTTTTCAAGGATTTCATCTTTGCAAAATGGCAACTGAGTCAAAACTCTTGGAAGGGAACCTACAAGTTTGGTTAAAGTTGGGAACTCTTAGATGAGTCATATTTTTGACACTTATGGGGAAGTTTGCTTTACAATTATAATAAGGCTACTACTAATGCTCAAGGTGTTATCATTTTTCTTAGCTGCTTATGCATACTTTTGCATGCTACTTCAATTGTACCCTTGTGATAGTACAAATCTTTGTTAATCATAGTACGTATATAGAGACAAACAACAATTTTTAAAATCAGTGATGAAAGATACTTTGCCAGATTGCACTTGATTTATTGCATGGTCATTTCAGGGAAATGTTTGCGTTAACTTTCATGGCTCTAAAATTACAAACAAAAATTCAAGCAGTTCCGTAAGCAATTACCCAACAAGAGCAACAAAGCAGTTGAAACAATGCATTGAAAGATTGCAAGTAGTATGTACTTCTTACATGGCATCCAAATAGAGAAAACACTTAGGAAAGATGCTTTCCACTCAGTTGCGTGCTTCGTACTTCAAATTTGATAGAATTGGACTCTAATGTTTCTTGGCTAAGGAAAAGCTGACAAAGGATTTTGAGAGTCAATGACATGTTGTGCAATGTAAATGCATGGAACATTTTATTCATGCTTCTTTGTCAACAAGTAGCAATGAATTTCCACATAAATCTAACTTTTCTAATCGAATTGCCGTAAGGAAACACTATGGGCTTTCACCCTTCGTCATTTGAGGAAGCTATAGAGGTTGACAAAAAAGACAACTCTCAACTTAGATGTTTCCAAGATCATTATTGTGCCTCACGAGATGCTCACACATGTGACCTCAAGACATGCAAATAGAACAATGGAAGGAAAGACTAAGAATGTGGTATTGGATGCCCAAAAAAAGGTATGCACCAATGTCTCCATTTCTATACCAAAGCTTTCATTGTTTACCTTGTAGGCCAAGCACTCAAGGAACAACCAATTGGTCCAACATGATAGAAACATATCTAGGATCTTTGGATCAATGTACCATATCAACAAAGTCTTCTCTAATAAAGGAGCTCCCAAGGGTGTCTACTTCTAGTAGTAGTTGGACCTTGTAAACATTATATAATGGCAACTAATGGAAATGGCTTATGACCTAATGCGAAGAAAATTCAATTTGGGTGGAGATCATGGGTAAGTTCTCGTATGCGTATAATCACTCTTATTTTAAGCTTAGCTAAATCAAATTTGCAACCTCTTACTTCACCAATTGAGGATGGAAGAACTACTATAGCAAATGCAAATTTGGCTTAGGACAAGGAAAAGGAATCATCATATAAGCTCCAAGAAAAAAGAGGATGATCACCCATGTCTCAAGGAGAGAACTTGGACAGGGATGGTTAGCAGAAGGTTCATGTGTGATTTAGGAACGACTTTGCAAGAAATTTCTCTTTTTATATCTGGAAAATTCACCAAAAAATCACCCACATCTTCCAATTGTTCTAGCATTGCCACCATCATCACGACGGCTAATCACCACCATTGGCTTCACTAAACTAACATGTTGCTAACACCGACAATAACCCATGTTACAGACATTGACAATGCCCAACCACTACTACCACTATTTTATTGCTCCATCCTCACCAATTCATTGATAAAATATCAATTGCCATCATAGCCATCACCATCTCACACAATCTCTCTCTCTCTCTCTCTCTCGTGGATCCTCTACGATCAAATTAGTATCATAGTAGGGCTTTCTCATTGATTTTAGTGATGCAGATAGAGGATATAGAAGTTGCTATTTCTCACTAATTTTAGTAGTAAAATGGCCTCTTTTTTGACATCGTTTGTAGGAAGAAGAGCAACATTATTGCTCCGAGTTTTGGTATAAAATAGACCAACAAACAAGCAAAAATAAGCTGCTTTTAGACAAGTCTTTTGGGTAGTAAATAGGTTGTTGTTTTAGTAGTATTCTAAGTCACAAAGAGTGCCATTATTACTATTACTTATAGCATATATTTTCTACTATTTATAGCAAAAAATGTTAATGTTATTGTTCCTATTTTACAATAGATATTTGGTGCCCTTTATAGTAGCAAATAGTAGCATCGTGCTACCATTTACAACAAGCATTTGCTAGTTTTCTTATAAGAAATCAACCTTGAATGTGTTTTTGACGATTGTAAATTAGCTTTGGATGTGGTTTGAGCAATTATAGACTTGACTAATAATAGGCTATTTAATCTAAATAACTACAAACCATCTAATTTGAATATTAGGCCAATGATTTGAATAACAACATGCTATTTATTGGGGTTGCCATTACTTATAACTTTGAGGACAACTCTAGGCAATTCAACATCCATGGGTGTTTTGACTAGTCTAGATATTCAATGCAACTTTCTAACTGAGGAGGCCAATAGGAAGAACAATACAAGTGCTAGAAGTTCTAGTGCACTTATCATGAGAGGGACATCTAATAAATGGGCAAAATCTTGCAAAAGCGATAAGTCTAGGAGCTAGTCTCACATAGCAAGGATGTAGAGTATTTTTATTATGGGAACTAGGGTGACACCAAGAGAGGCTGCTTCATATGGAAGGATAAAGGTAAAGGCAAGTAGAAGACTAATGCTAATGGAAAAAAGGAAGAGAAAAATAAGGCAAAGGTAGAGAAGGTGAACACTTTTTACATTAATAATGATAATGGTGATGTCCTATATGTATGTCTCTACCTTTTCTAATTGCCACTGATGATGGCATGTCATAGGATTGGATCATTGACTAAGGTCCATCTTTACATGTTACTCCACACAACGAATGGGCCATGCCATATGGTCTGGTAGGAAAGGTTGTGTTTCATTAGGTGATGACTATGCATGTGACATTGTTGGAGTGGGAGATATGCATTTGTCTCTTGCAAATAGTTCTTTCTTTGTTCTTAAGAATGTAGCAAGTGTATGAGATCTCAAGAAGAGCTTAAATAACAATATGAAATCAAATGATTGTAGATACCATGTTATTTTTTGTAGTCATTCACTGAAGTTTTGCAAAGGGTATCTTGTTGTTGCATGAGGGTCCAAGTTTGGTGCTTTGTATTCTTTGCATATATCTAGCATCAAATATCATATTGTAGCTATTATAGAGAAGACATATGTATTGGCATTTCTAGTTAGTTCACCTATTTGTTCTAGGAATAAATGTCTATTCTATACTAAGAATGAATATCCTTTTTGGTTTGTATTACACCCCTTCATTTAACTTTTTAGATTTTGATATATGTGTGTTCCATGTATTGCAAGCAAAATAGTTTGTCCCATGATGAGACTCTTGGAAACATTGAGTTGGTTTGCAGTGGTGTGGGTGTATGTCATAATTATGTCACATTTATTGATGATGCTACTCACAAAGTATGCATCTATCCTATTTGAAAGAAGGCTAATACCTTTGATGCATTCCAAAATATCTTAGCATATGTAGATACTCACATAAGGAAGAAGCTTGAATATTTGCATATTGATGATGGTAGAGAGTACACTTCTTGCAGCTTTTGTGAAATGCCAAGTATCAAGAGGGGGCTGACTACTCTAGATAATCTAGCTCAAAATGGGGTTGCAAAGAAGATGAATAGGGTCATATGAAAGGAGTCAAAGCATGCTATCTAATACATGTCTTTCATATGGATTTTGGGGTAAAGCTATCAAAACAATGGTTTATTTGATCAATAGATACCCTAGTAAGCCATTGGAAGAAAAAATCATCGAGTAGACATGGTCAAGAAAGAAACCCTCTTTTGATCATTTATTGTGTTTGGCTATGAGGTTATGCACACTTTTCTAAGGAAAAAAAGGTGCAAGCTTGATCCTAAGTCATGGGAGTGCATTTCTCTTGGTATGGAGACTTAAAGGATATGGGATAACATTTATGGGTTCCAAAGGCAAGAAAGGTAGCACATATTCATGATATGGCATTCAAATGAAGAAAAGAATGCATAAGAAACCAATGAAGACCATCGAAAGATGTAGGGTGGTGTATTTAGAGGATGGACAGCCACCACATGAGCTTCATGCATGACCTGTCCCACATGATGTAGAGCTATGATAGCCATGCTAGCAAATGTTGAGGTGAAAGCACCACAATTAGGTGTGGAGCTTCACATTTAACATGATAGATGGTTTGGGAAAATGCTCAAGTTGAACCAGTATTAAGATGTTCCCATGATAGTCTTTAAACCTCCACAAAGATACACTCTGTTTGTTGATTATGCCATGATAGATTGTGGAGAGTCTTTGTTCTATGAGGATATGATATCCAAGTATGGTTGTCATAAGTGGCAAAATGCTATCTAGTGAGAGATGGATACTCTGATAAAGAATGCAACTTGGGAGTTGATTCGATTTCCTAAAGGCAAATATGCATCACCATGTAATTATGTGTAGAAGCTCATGATATCACAATCAAATACATTACCTAAGTATAAGGCAAGGTTGGTAGCCAAATAATTCAAGTAGCAAAAGTGAATAACTTTGAATAGATTTTCTCACTAGTATTCAAGACAACCACTCTTTGTGTAGTGCGTGCATTGGTTATTGAAGAGGTAATGGAGCTTGAACAATGCTTTCATTTGTTACCAAGGAGGAAATGGATCTTATTTATATGGTTATTAAGATAGCTTTCTTGCATGGGAGTTGCATGAGGACATGTATGTGCAAAAACTAGAGGAGTTTGTTGTCCAAGGCAAGGAACATATGGTATGCAAGCTTCACAAAAGTCTTTATGGACTGAAGAAGGCTCTAAGGGAGTGGTATTATATGTTTGATGCATTTATGTAGTCTTAGGGATATACATGGAGCGTGATATATTATTGCCTCTATAAGGAGAAGGTTTTGAATAACAATCTTATGATTTTAATTCTTTACATGGATGATGTGTTTATTGATGGGAAATCTATCCTGGATATGGGTGCATTTAAGAAGAAGTTGCATTTAAACCTTTGGCATGAAGGATTTGGGAGATGTGAGTCATATTCTTGGCAAAAAAAAAAAAGGGATAGAAGCAAGAAAGTTCTTTATCTATTTGAGAAGGAGTATATTGGGAAAGTACTCAAATAGGGAGAGAGGGAAGCCTGTAAGTGTACCATGACATCCATATATGAATCTCAGCCTAGAGCAAATCCCTAAGTTAGATGATGTAGTGGAGGTAATAGAAAATAAGGATATATCCAGTACCCACAAAAACTTTTGTGTTCTCTCTCTCTCTCTCTCTCTCTCTCTCTCTCTCTCTCTCTTATGGATTTGTTGACATCACTTTGTAAGCATGCAACTCATTGATGTTGAAATGAAATTTTTAACAATGCAAAGGGAAGGTTTGGAATGCTCTATGCCATGAAGCAATTTTGCTACTGTCTTCTAGCTACATCATTCACTTTCTTTGTAGATCATTGAGTATTTCGTTAACAAATGATGCTTTGCTACATGGCTACTATTACTAATTAAATTCTATTACTATTGGTTGGACAAAAAGGAAAGCAACCCTAGATGGGAAACCACATGTCAAGAGTTCAAGTGGGGAGCTAGCACATTGCATAATCAATGACCTATTAGATTCCCACTTGTTCCAAGTATTATAGAAGACATAGTAGTTAGACTAGACCTAACTCCATACTAGGCCAATAATATCATACAATGGACTAATCAGAAAAGATGAATAGAGAGAGAGAGAGAGAGAGAGAGAGAGAGAGAGAGAGAGAGAGAGAGAGAGAGAGAGAGAGAGAGAGAGAGAGAGAGAGAGAGAGAGAGAGAGAGAGAGAGAGAGAGAGAGAGAGAGAGAGAGAGAGAGAGAGAGAGAGAGAGAGAGAGAGAGAGAGAGAGAGAGAGCTCAAAGGTGAAGAATGTTGATATTGAATAGATTGGGGTAGAAAAGATACAATGGGCTACCATGCACTTATGCATTTAGCTTGTGAACAGGACACCCTTAAGTAAAAGATTATGATCACCATGCCTAGGGTGGAACCTATAAATAGGCTAAAGAGTTGGGAGAGAAAAATTAGGTCAACTACTCAAGATTGGCTAACAAAGTGTAGTCAGTTGTGAGACTCCCACATGGCTATTCAACTGGGTATAGCCAACTACCCGAGCTTGCTTGCATGCTACTTATGCTACTATACTATCTATACCTCTCAACTCAACTATTGTTGTTTGTCCACCTACCAATTGTGCCTACCTAGCTTTCCCATCCATCTAGGAGGTGATCTCTAACACCTCGTCTCAAGTTTTGGATGTACCATGAGGATCAAGAATCTAGAGTACTAATGTAGAATGGCTTGAGAAAGAGCTGTGCTCAAGATATCCACCTAGTTATGTGTTGTCTTGCAAAACTCCATAGTGGCTATACCATCCAAGATTTTCTTTTAGATGAAATGATATTAGACCTCAATCTGCTTTGTCTATGCATGAAACATCGGGCTCTATGCAATGGCTAAGTACTCTTATTTTCATATAGGAGGGTAGTATGGTTCTAAGGACAACCAAGCTCTCCTAAGAGCCTCTAAAGCCGTGCAATCTCATAGGTGTCTCCTAAACTTGTGAGATAGAATATGCCAAGGCTAATCACAATGAATTTCTAGTAGCCTGCCAATGGTTTTTTCATTAGGTTCACTCATAAACCTTGCAAGTAGACCTATCGAAAAACAAAGATCAATCTTGGTGTTAATAGGTAACCAAATCAATGATCCAATTAGCCATTGGTAACTAGAAACATCAATAGCTAGTGAATATGCATAGGCTAAAATCTTTTCATTAGGATCCATAGGAGTAGAGATGGGATAGTGTACAATCATCTCATCCGTTCTTTTCTGTGCCATATCTTATAACCTAGAAAGAAATGAAGAAGACCCATGATGGTCATCTCAAACTTCAAGTTCAAGGTATCCTTCATATGATGCACCATCTGCACATGGTCCTCGGTAAGTATGAGCTCATCCACATGTAGCACGAACATTGTGTGCATACCATCTAGACATAAATTTGGATTAGATTTCAACTTCCTTCAATATTCCAACCTCTTCAAAAGAAACGTATCTACAAGGGTGCTTATCTTTTTATTCCATGCTTGAGAAGGCTAGGCAGCACTAACTCCCAAGTGCCATCTCATTTTATAGTCTCCAATTCTTATTCCATGGCCTATGCCAATTTGTTATGCCATCTCCAATGGATGTGGGTTCCTTGTCCACCATGGCATGGTCATCAATGCATAATTGTTGTGTAAAAAATATTTTTTACACTCCTAATTATGATGAGAACATTATGGCCTTTGTTGCTACTTCCACTTCTTAAGGGTAGCCTCAATGCATGCATCATGGAGGGTTTGATGAAATCATCAAGGAGGACAATGATAATGTTGTCAATCATTCCTTGGCCTTTGAGGCCATTAGTCGAAAACCTGGGAGCTTGACAATCTCTTCCTTAGAGACTCAAAATATAATGGATCCACTTGTACTAGTTGTAGCAACCACCTATCACTTAGATCTCTAGCATGGACTCCTCTTCACCCCCCCCTATGATTGGAAGCTCTACAAAGTACATATCTTTCATAGTATAGAAATATTGGGACTTTGAATCATAAATGTGAGATGTTACTTATTCAAAATTGTATACCACAGACACTTGTTTAGTGAATTTTTGACTCATCTTATCAAGCTCCTTCCTTGGGATGTGGACAAATGTGCTACATCTAAAGACCTTGAAATAAGGTACATTAGGCATCGTACCAAAGTATGCCTCCTCAGATAGGGTTATTCCTAGAATTGTTGACATGGGTGATATACTAAGGATTTGAAAAATTTTGAACATAACCTCTTCCCAAATAACTTGAGGTATCTTTTGATGCTCTAGCATAGTCCTTGCAATCTCAACTATGGTCCTATTCTTTCACTCCAAGAAGACATCATTCTCTTGTGGAATATTGGTGTTGAGGAACTCTTGATGAATCCCTTGCTCTACGTAGAAGGGAGCCATCTCATTGGAGGTGAATCCTCTGTAACCTTTATTGTCTCTAACTATCTTTAGCTTCTTCCTAGATTGATTTCCTTGAAGATTAGCTAATCTTGAAAGTTTGAGAAGGCTTGTGCCATGAATTGCAAAAAAAAACACTAAAGTCATCTTGGTATATTCATGCACAATAAGAATGATTTATTTACTCTCCTAGGGACTCATAACACATTGATCTACATAAGTTAGTGAAGACAAGGTCCAAGGGGGCCTTGACTGATTGAGAAGCCTTGTTTGGAATTGTATGATACTGTTGTTTGCCTTTGATGAAGGACACACAAGGTAATTCTCCTCCTCCTCCTCCTCCTCCTCCTCCTCCTTTTTCTTGTTCTTATTCTCCTTCTCTTCTACCTTTTGGGCATAACTATCATATTTATAGGGACCACCTTGATAATTGCCTTTCAAGAGAGATTGGAGTTTAAACATGTCTGCTTGGCCCAAAACCATGGGAACTAGGTATTCTCAATTAATGGACTCCATGTGCCCCAAAGTAATCAAAGATGAATGAAAGCCACTATATCTCAGTGATAGCTATGCTAAAAGAGTACCAACCATGCCCTATAAGAAGATCACCTTCCCTGCATTGAGGATCTCCACATGTAGTTTTTGGAGTTTGTTTATGTGATCCTTCATCAATTGGACTTGTTCAAATACAAGGTTTGCACTTGCACCTCCAAAGACAACCTCTTCATAGGCATCATCCTATTATATACCTACCCTAACTATAGCCATATATGTTGGGAAATTGTCACATGCCTCACATGAGCAATGATTGTTAGTGTACAAGAGAGGAAAATGAACAAGCAAATTCAAGCTCTCAACTTATCCCAATGTTCTGATGCATTCTCTAATGTCATTTGCCCTTAATGAGTAAGGGTGGCCAATGTCTTTGTTCATGGGCTTTACTAGATCATAGGACTCTAGGATTGCCTCCATCATCACCTTCCATATTGTGAAGTTTTCCCCGTTGAGTTTCTCATCCTAAGGAAGAGCCAATAGGATAGGGACCTTTTGATCCATGATGGCTTGGAAATCCATGTCTACCTCAATAGACATCCTTCTCCCACCTTGAATAAATTGCACATGTTTGGTTGTACCCCTATGGCTTCAAAAATTCAAATACTCGGACTTCCTTTTCCCAAATCTTGAGGATACTTTACTATTAGAGGCAATAAAAACTTGAAATTTGATCCAAGGCTAAAAATGTAAACTTTTCAACACTTCTTATGCTATTCTTGCACACTACAATGGTAAACAATCCTCCATTCACATGCGCCTTTGCTTGCTCTAGTTGTAGTTTGATGCACAACCATCTTCGTCACATGTACACACTAAAAATGTAGCCTTTGTGTTGTGCTATGACCTCCTCCTTCTCCTCCTCAAATATGTCTACCTTACATCAGCTCTTCATTTCCTTGAAACTATGTGAAAGTGTAATATTGAAGAAACATATGTATAGACTAATCATGAACAATGGACACACACACACACACACACAGAGCTATAAAATGATGAATGTTGTGTTAAAATATGCAGATCTAGAGCATGGCTATGGCGAATGGAACAAAAAGAGAATGCTCATGATGACATAGACTGAAGACTTGACCAACTGTTACTCAAGTGAATTAGGTTCAAAGATGAAAGCTTGGACTCATAAACACATTCTTGAGTTTAGACTAACAATGACCAAGACACTAACTGAGATGGAAAAGCGTCATGATATTGTATTCATCATATGTGTGCGAAAATGTGGTAGTCAAGTACAATGCTTTATAGTTGCTGGATGGGTAGCATTTTTCCCTCTCTGTGCATATGGGATTCCTACAACCTGCATGTCTATAGCCCAAAATGCCTCATACAAAGAGGCTACATTACGTGTGATTGCAAATATCTCAACACCCCTCCTCAATCACAACCAAAAAGTACAATGCGTGTAGAGGCTTTAGTGAAAGCAACACCTGTAAAGTGTGGGCACACCATAAACATGTCGAAACACTAGAGGCTGTCACTGAAAAGGCTAAGTGTGGGTACTACAAACATGGTGGACATCCAGAGGTTGTAACAAGGGCCTCACAAAGTGTACAGAGGCTGTAGTATAAGGCTACATGAGGAGTTTATAAGCTTATGACAGGAGAATTTTGGGCTAGGCAATACAAGGCTAAAAAAGTCTAGTAAAAAATTGCGTCAAGGACCGTCAAGCCCTTGCAATTTTCAACATTTCTTTTCACATAGATCTTCAATTTATTGTAGGTCTTCTTGTCGGTGTAGTCCATCTTGCTCTTTTTTTTCTTCACTTTGCTTGTAGCTCCAGTGTCTTCATGGTTAATCTTCTTCTTCTTCTTCTTCTTCGTCACCACATTGCTTACATTGTTCTTTTGGTCCTTTTCTTCATGATCCTCTTTTTCTTGCTCTTCTTTGCTTACATTAGTCTTCATGTCCCCCTCAAGCAAAGATATCATTATCTTTGAGGCAACAAAAATGACTTCAAACTTTTGAACTTTCATGTCTCAAGGTCTTCAAATGGATACATTGGTGGCATTTGGATATAGGCAGCTCCATGTCTTCATGTCGGTAGAGTAACATCTTCTATGTAGTGTAAATGGGCCATAAGATACATGTTACTCTTCATGAGAAGGACCCTCTTAAAAATATTCATGTTTGGCATTGGAACTCAACTTCAAATCCTTGACTTTTTGACCAGAAAAAAGAGTTGAAACCTGACATATCAAAGGACACAAGAAGGTAGTGTGAAAATGTTGGAAGAGAGGGGGAGAGACAGAGTGGAGTGGAAGATGAGCCTCAGCTCATTATTGTTCTTCTTCCATTATTCTTCCATCATACTAACTGAAAGAGATTTACACACATAGGTATGACTAACCAAGACTAATTGTGGTTAAGTTACTGACTACACAGATTTATTGAACATCACACCCGTGTACATCTGTATCTAGCTAATGTCTGTCACACACATAAAGATAGACTGACTGAAGAGTAACAGGAGCATGATATTCTTACACTCTCCCTCAAGCTCAAACCATTTGATAAACTCCAAGTAGCTATCTGAAGTATATGAACTTTTCTTTACCAAGAGACTTGGTAAATATATTTGCTACTTGGTCTTCAGTCTTCACATGAATCAAGTCAATCTGCCATGTAAGAACCATTTCTATAATGAAATGGTAGTGAACCTCAATATGTTTGGACCTAGAATGGTATACAGGATTGCTAGCCAACATAACACTGCTAAGGTTATCACAATGCAATCTCACTCTGCTTTCCAGCTATATTCCCAAGTCTTTCAGCAATTTCATTAACCAAACTACCTCGCAAGCCGCTAAGGCAGCTCCTCTATACTCAGCTTCTATACTAGACAATGCAACAATAGGCTATTTCTTACTCTGCCAACTGATCATATTGCTGCCCAATCCAAATGCATAATCACTAGCTGTCATAGTCACAGCCAGCCCAATTAGCATCAGTAAACCCTGTCAAGTCAAGAGATTTTCCATATGCATAAAACAACCCATAATTTGTAGTATCCTTTACATATCTCATGATCCTCATGACTGCATCTAAATGTGGTTTGCGAGGCTTCTGCATTAACTGACTAATTAGCCCCACTACATAACATAAATCAAGACGGGTAATAGTCAAAGTATATCAAGCTGCCCACCATCTGTCGATACATGGTCACATTCTGTATGTCATTCCCAACATCAATCTACAGCTTGACATTCTGATCAAGAGGTGTCTCCATAGGCTTGCATTCAGCCATACCATACTTCTGTAACATGTCATGAGCATACTACTTTTGTAGCAGCCATGTACCTTGAGGCGTAGAGATTACTTCAATCCCAAGAAAATACTTTAGTTCACCAAGGTCTTTGACTCTGAATTCAGCCTATAAACATGATTTAATTTCAGCAATTCCCTCTTCATCATCTCCAGTGATGATAAGATCATCTACATAAACCACTAGAAACACATATCCATGATCTGTCTTCTTCGTGAGCAAATTGTGATCTGCATCACCCAATCTAAATCCATGTTGCTGTAAATAACTGCTGATCCGAGCATTCCATGCTCTAGGTGCCTGTTTCAATCCATATAAAGCCTTTTTCAGCTGACATACATGTGTAGGAAAGTCCGCGTGAACATAGCCTTCAGGTTGCTCCATATATACTTCCTCAACCAAATCACCATTCAAGAAAGCATTCTTGACATCCATTTTCCATAATTTCCAGCCTTTACATGCTGTCAAAGCAATGACAGTTCTGACTGTTGCCATTTTAGCCACCGGACTGAAAGTCTCCTCATAGTCAAGGCCATATTGCTGTGCATACCATTTTGCAACCAGCCTGGCCTTATAGCATTCTAACGAAACATTTGACTTGCACTTAACCTTGTACACCCATTTGCAGCAAATGGGGACTTTGCCTTCAGGCAAATCAACCGATTCCCATGTCTCAGCCAGGGCTGCATACTCCTCATCCATGGCAACACACCAATTATCATCTGTAATTGCATCATCAAACTTTGTAGGCTCTTTGTAACCTGTCACACTAGCCATATATGCATAATGGCAGGTTGAATAACCAGTGTATATAAACCTGTCAACTGCTTTTCTAACTCTCTCAAATCTCCGTAACTGTGGCTCACTCTGAGCTTGCCTCTCATGAGGCAATACATGACGACTTTGCCTTGATCCAGGTGTCATAATAGACGTAATGCCCAACTCACTATCCAAACTGTTGCTCTTGGATGACTCATAACCTGCTGTAAGTGGATTTGTCACATCCTCAAGCATCTTTTCTTTTCCCTTATCCAATCTCCCCATCACTGATATATCCGTGTTAGTGGACGTAGGAGTACGACTCTGCAAGCATCCTGACCAAGGACTTACTGTAGGTGACCCATCACCTGTAGAACCACTCATAGATGTACTCACTGTAGGTGTATTTTCAGCATTACTAGTGCTAGTTGATCCATCAGCAGCCACTACAACACGAATACCATACCACGATGATAGCTCATAAAAAACATATATGTTAATTAATGTCTCATGTGTAGATGGTACATAACACTTGTAAGCTTTTCGAACTTTTGCATAACCAAGGAACACACTCTTGGTAGCTTTAGGATCCAAATTCTTCCTCTTTTCATCAGGAACATGCACATAAGCAATGCTGCCAAATACCTTCAAGTGTGAGATGTCAGGCTTATGACCATACAACCTCTCATATGGAGTTAAATCATGAATCCCTACTATAGGAGTTCTACTCAGCACATAGACAGCAATCACTACTGCTTTAGCCCAATAACCATTTGGCAAACTCTTCTCATTCAGCATAGCTCTTGCCAATTCCATCAGTACTCTATTTTTCCTTTCTGCTACACCATTTTGCTGCAATGTATAGCTGCAAGTTAACTATCTTCTGATCCCATGTTTAGCAAGGTACTTGTCAAAGTAATCAAAGACATATTCTCCACCTCCATCTAATCTAAGACATGAATTTTTACAACTCAACTCATTTTCAACATGCTTCTTGAAATCCTTGAATGCATCAAACACATCATCCTTATATTTTAGTATGTAAAGCCAAGTATACCCTACTGAAATCATCAATGAAGGATACATAGTAATAAGCACCACCAAACGAAGCATTATGAGATGGACCCCATACATCTGAATGTACCAACTGCAAGGGTCGTGAGCTATTCCGTACATGTCTCATAAATGGAAATCGTGCTTGCTTTCCAAACTGACATGCATCACATACATGCCCAAAGTCATGATACTTGAACTTAGGCAGTCCAAGCACAATCACCTTCTGCTACATAGATTTCAGCTTTTGTACATTCACATGGCCAATCCGCTTATGCCATATCTCAACATCCCGTATAGCACCATCATCATGTGCAAACATGGCTGCTTTCAATTCTGAAATGATGACATTCTGCCATCTCTTCAGCCTTTAGTAATCAATTTGCAGCCATTATCATATTCTTCAACAAAGCATCCATCTCTATTAAATCTCACATGCAAATGTTGTTCTGACTGACAAAAGATTCTTGGTTATTGTAGGTACATATAGTACATCATGCAGGCTCTTTTTCTTGCCATCAGGTATCAACAACAGAACAATTCCTGTGTATTGAATGTCATGTTGGGTGTCATCCCCAATACAAACATGTCCATGGGAACCTGCAACCATCTCATCAAACCATTCTCCATGGGGTGTCATATGATTTGAAGCCCCTGAATCAATGTACCATCTCTCATCTCTGTTCTTCCTAGATCCATTCTTAGACACATGTTGCATGGCAAACAATTTGTCAACCTGCTCATCATGAGCACCGCTAGAAGATGCATAGTGCCCATGCTATTTGCTCTTTGCCTTCATATCTCCCTGCTTCTTGTAACAATCCTTTGTAATATGTCCATATCTGCCATAGTAATGATAGTCCTTATCTTTGTTTGACTGATCATTTGACTGCCATGAACCAGATCTACCACCTCTACCATGGGGAAATCTCCTCCTGCCTCTAAAGCCGCCAGATCCACACTGGCTCTATGTATTTGTGCCATGCCAGGCATTCTGCTAATGTTGTCCATAAGTGTTTCGAGTGTCTCCTCGACCTCGAAAAGAGCCACGGCCTCTACCACCTCTGCCACGCTCGCTAGAGTAAGGAACAATGTCTCTGCTTTGAGACGTACTAGAACCTGTATTCAGCAAAAGCTTAACTTCCTCATGCAGTAGCAAAGCAA
Organism: Lygodium microphyllum; assembly: GCF_053477565.2. Classification (NCBI taxonomy): domain Eukaryota; kingdom Viridiplantae; phylum Streptophyta; class Polypodiopsida; order Schizaeales; family Lygodiaceae; genus Lygodium; species Lygodium microphyllum. The sequence continues at coordinate 28,284,573 of NC_141164.1, forward strand.
TTAGCTCATCCCAATCAGGGGATTCAGCTCTCACATAGATAGACATATCAAATGCTTTATACTCTTTGCCAAGACCATTCAATGTCACTACAATCATATTATCCTTAGACACTGAAGATCCAATGGTGGTAAGCTGATCCGTTGTATTCTTGATCTCTGAAGTGTAGGCCTGAATGCTTCTGTCATTCCTAGACATGTTATTGATATGCTGCTTCAATTGAATCTTTCTTGCATGTGTTTACATTTCCATAATTATTCATGAGTATGTCCCATGCATCCTTTGGAGAACTGCATCTAGTAATCTGTATAACCATAGCATTTGATATACATAAGGAAAACCAATGTAAAACCATGCATACTCTCTCAGTCCATAGCTTATGAGCCCTTTTCTAATCATTTGTTGAATTCCTTTCATGTATTTCAGATTCAGCCTCATCACCTGTACATAAGTCCCAATACCCCCTGCCAACCAAAAAATTCTTCATACGGAACTTCCATAAAGCAAAATTTTTGTTGTCCAACTTTTCTCCCACAATTTGAGTGATATTGTCAATGCCTTGAGCATTTTCCATAGTTGTAGCTTAGGTATTCAGTGATGTATACAACTTGTAAGTATATGACTCCTTTTCCTACAATTTAGGACCAGTTTCCTACTATTCAATACAATCTCCTACAATTCAAGACAATTTCCCTGACAACCTGCTTGCTGTAAACTGTATTCCAACAATAAAAAAACACAATTAACTGAGCATAAACCAAGCTCAAATCAGTTCAAAACATTCTATGGTAGTGGCAAAACATCCCAACAACAAACTATGTCCATACAAGTATCAATGTTTGTATTGTATGCAAGTAGCAGTACCAAATCCAGCTAGCCCATTACTATAACCAGTAGTATTTTCTCTATTAAAAAAAGAGTATTCAGACCTCCAAATAGCCCCAAAACATCTCATTCAGTTGCCCCTCTATGCAGGAGTTGATATATGTCCAACCGGTCAGAATATATTGCATGTATGTCAAGTGAAGATGATAGGTATCCTTCTTGCAGACAATAACCAGCCAATACCCTGATATAACCAGCAACAAATCAATCCAAACTTTGGACTTTTAGCACTCATAATATCCCAAAAAGCATCTACTACTCAAGTGGTATGATCCAAACATTTGTCAGTAGCAAATAAGCATCACAGATACTTCAACCCTGTAGGTATATTGTTTCCAAATTCACGATAGCAACCAGTTCACTATTTCCAGCCTACAAATAAGCTCTAAAACTGAGCATTTAACACTCCAATATCATGCTCAAATGCATGATAATAAGGGCATATACATTGTTAGGATGAAAGCCACCAGTGCCCTGGAATCACCTGTTGTTTACTACAGTAAATAGCCAGTCTGCACAGGTATGTGCTAAATATCTCAAAATCTGTGAGGAATTTGAAAAAACTTTCTTCTGCAAAGTTGTAGATGACATCGAAACGGTCAAGAATGACAAGCCATTTCTCCAAAAAACCATTTCAGGAGCCAAATATAGCTTCTGCAAAAAAACGAGCTGCAGGCACAATCTCCTTTGATGACATTTTTTTCAGATCTGATGTCTTGATGTCAAATGGCGATTGCCAAGTCTTTAGGCTTCAAGTGTTCAAGCTCTGATACCATGTTGGAAGAGAGGGGGAGAAACATAGTGGAGTGAAAGATGAGCCTTAGCTCATTATTGTTCTTCTTCCATTATTCTTCCATCATACTAAATGAAAGAGATTTACACACATAGGTATGACTAACCAAGACTAATTGTGGTTAAGTCACTGACTACACCGACTTATTGAATGTCACACCCGTGTATAGCTGTATCCAGCTAATGTCGGTCACACACATAAAGATAGACTGATTGAAGAGTAACGAGAGCTTGATATTCTAGCAGAAAACACACTATGCTTAGTGCTAACAAGCACTATCTTGATGGTTATGCTTCTTGTGTGTCGGTTTGCAAATGGCTTATAACCTTCCTTGAACTCTTCCAGATCTTCAGCAACCTCCAAGGAATGTAACTTAGTGATTAAAATTATTGTTGATAACTCCAATGAGAATAAATAGTGAGAAGATGAAGTACAAGAGGAGCTTGAGTTTTGATGTTGGTGCTTGAGGTCTTCCAATCTTCACAAAAAAAAACTTCAAAGAACTCCAAGAAGTTCCCCTCCTTGATGTAAGGATTGCTAGAAACTTCAGTGCTAGGATGGTTATGGTTTTGGCCTGGTTGGCAGGAAAGAGAAACTAAAGGAGAAATGAAGCTTTGATAGTTTGGCTATGGCTTCTTGGATTAGGGTTTTGACCCAGGCCTAGTTTTTTGCAGATATCAGGAGCTATACTTGATCATTTTTGAAACTTTTTTTATGGAAATGAAGCTTATCTGATGCTCTATCAAACCCCTATGCTAATCATCCAAGTCGGTGCTAATTCATGATGCGTAAAGCTGGAGAATGTGAACGGCCACAGTTTTAACAATGATCACGAATTTTCGTAATGTTGGGATGGTTGAGTAGTAATGTTGGTGTTTGATGTGCCATAGAGAAGCCTTATGAGTCAAGAAAGAAGTCCAAAGAAGAAATTATAAAGAGATACGGCTTCTATTGAGAGATCCAAGAGCTCCAAGGTGGGTATGTCCTGCAGGTCACAGTTACAAGCTATGGCAGTGACTGAGAATTATGACAATGCTGAACCTATGGTTGCTTGATGTTAGTGATTGAAGTGACAAGAAGAAGCTTTGGAAGTAGGGAAAACCCTTTTCCAGAAGAAAGCTAGAGGATTTTTTACTTGTGGAGTGAGATATAAGAGCCTCAAGCTGTCAAGGTGCTGCTAGCTATGGCTGCTAAGGAAGCTCAAGTGAAGGGAGAGTTGAGAGATGAAGTCATGGGCTGGAACTGAGTTGACTAGAGTTGAAAAGGGACTGAGAGAGAGTAGAGAAGAGCTAATCCAAGCTCAGCCATGCCCAACTCGGCTTTGATACCATGTTAAAATACACGGATCTAGAGCATGGCTATGGCGGATGGAACACAAAGAGAATGTTCATGATGACATAGATTGAAGACTTGACCAACTGTTATTCAAGTGAATCAAGTTCCAAGATGAAAGCTTGGACTCATAAACACAATCTTGAGTTTAGATTGACAATGACTAAGACACTAACTGAGATGGCAAAGCATCATGATATTGTATTCATCATATGTGTGTGAAAATGTGGTAGTCAAGTACAATGCTTTATAGTTTCTGGATGGGTAGTAGTTTTCCCTCTTTGTGCATATGGCATTCCTGTAGTCTGCATGTCTACAACGCGCAAATTGCCTCATACAAAGAGGCTACATTAGGTGTGATTGAAAAAATCTCAACATGTGGAGCACTAAACATATTAGATCAGAAAAGATATAAGGGATTGTTGTGCACATTGCAAACCTTACACTCTCAAGATAATGATCACCACACCTAGGGTAGCACCTATAAATAACTTGAAAGGAAGAGTAAGAAAAACCAAATAAGCCATTCAAAACTAGTTGATAGGCACAATTGGCCTAAACTACCACATGGCAACCCAACCAAGCATGGTTGATTGCCCATCCCCACTCACCTACTACCCAAGCTCCTACCCGTGCTACCTATGTTGACTACATTTGCCTACCCAACTGTTGTTGTATTTTTTCCTTCCCATTACTATTGCCTTGCTTATGTTCCCATCCATCAAGTTACATTTTAACATCATATACAAGAACAAGGACTATTTGATTGCCCGATGGAGATGACACAACTACCTCACCTATTCATCAAAGTCTACTCCTATTGACTCATCGCTATAAATTTGTACCTATTGGGGTAGGATGCTTGATGGGCTCTAAAAGCACACAAAGGTGTAGCAATAACAACACAATGGCATGCAAGGTTAGTCAAATGCAATTGTAGTGACTACTCTATTTAAATACACAACTCAATATGTAAAACACTATGATAAGTGTCCTTGGAAAACAATATCAATTCATAAGGATAAAACAAAGATTACATGAATCGTAGCCTATCAACCATTTGAAAAGCTGAGAAGTGACTATGAGTCCTATAGCTTAAGCTAGATACATTGTAGTTACCATTAACTATCTAATAAAATGGGTTGAGGGAAAGGCCACTAGAAAAATTAATGCATGCACAATGGCAAAGTTCCTTTAGGAGTAGGTCATATCTAGATTTGGCTATCACAAAGAATTGTGAGTGACCAAGGAATCCACTTCATCAATAAAGTGATCAAACATTTTCTACCCACATTCATGATCATTCATAGAGAGTTGTCTACATACCACCCACAAGCCACTGGCCAAGCTAAGTACACAAATGAAATTTAAATCAATGTTCTCACCAACATTGCTTCATCCACAAGGAATGATTGGGAGAACAAACTCATGCTAGCACTTCAGGCTTATGTAGTGCCCTATAAAATCAAAACAATCTAGACTCATTTTAGATTTACATATGGCATCGATGACATAGTTCTACTGAGTTCCTCATCCCTAGTCTAGGCATAGCTATGCAAGAATAATGGAAGGACAATGAGGCTTGGACCAAACACCTCAAGGAATTGGAACAACTATTTGAAAGAAAGCTATTGGCCAAGACATCATTAATAATATGTAAGAAAGAAAAAATGAAGGATCAAATTTTTAAACCCGTTTTAAAAAGGGAATTTAACAAGGGTGACCTTGTGTTGGTCTCACTTGAAGAACATAAGGAAAAAAATGGAGTTTCAAGGATTAGGAACCTTGCATGTCCACTCTATAAACCAGAAAGGGAAATGTTGAGATTGAAAAGTTAGAACATGAGGGAATTGGCTTCTTAATGATAACTGCATCAAGACATATTACTACCCATCTATAGGCACACAACATGAGCCATCAATACCTCTGCCTAACATTGTAGTTACATCAATAGGGACCATTGACATTGACCCCAAGGACAAAGATCTAAGATTTGTGGTTGCTAGAAGGTAGCATCAACCACAAAATGTGTATGGAGTTTATGAAATCCTACAAGATAGCAACCAAGACTAGTACTATCAACATGGAGACACCACAAGAGATGGTAAATCACCTTATCACACCAACATACTAAGAACATACCATATAATTGAAGAGGTGTGTGAAATTAAGTGGAAAAGGAAACCTAATGAAAAAAGCCACAAGATGGTAGAAAGCACCTTAGGGTGGGGACCCTCTCATTACACTATCAACATGGAGACACCATAAGACATGGTGAAGCATCTTGTCACACTAACCATCTATATGATGGAAGAGGTGTGAGGAATTAAGTGGAAAGCCAAACCTTACAACAAAATCCACAAGGTGGTAGAAACCATCTTAGCATGGGGTCACCCTCCTATATTGAACTAGGATGGACTACAACAACAATAGTAGTTGATTTCCATTTAAGAAGAAAAGTTGAAGCTTAAGGCCCATTTCTTCCACACAATGTTCTTTACCATGTCCTAGAATAGTCACATGACAATGGTTCCAAAAAGCTCATGCAAGACATCTTGACAAGAAAAACCATTGAGCAAAACTTGAATAATTAGTGGGTGGAAGCTCTTCACAAAGGAGTTGCAAGCCTATAAGAGTACCTAATGGAACGGATAGTACTTTAGGAAGAAGAAGAGGGCCAAATGCTAGAATCACCATGATAAGTTTTGGCAACACTTTAACTCAAATAATCAAAGAGGCTCTTCGCAATCCTTAGCCATGTCTTCACTTCATCAAAGTCCTAACTCAACAATAGTGCAAAGAACTACTTCGTCAGGGGAACTTAGGACTAAGAGAAGCGATGACATATTAAGGAAGGAAATAGATAAGGCCGAAAAGAAGAAGGCCATTGAGCCTTTAAAAATAGGAAAGAACCTTTACATGTGGGATTTTATGGAGAGATTGTAAAGATCCCAAGAGTGAGTGGCAATAAGCACAAGGAGGGGTAAGGAAAAAATGCATGGCCATCTTTTCTATACAACCTTAGGGGATTTCAAACTTCCTATAGGTCCAAGAAGCCATAATAAAGTATTAGTTCCAAAGGTGGAGGGTCTAAAAACAAAATCAATAAAAGATATTACATTTCCATCCATAACCAAAATATTTGTTGTCATGAAGATAAAAATGAGACATCCCACTAAAGTGCCCAAAGCGCACACTCTTGCTACTCTCCTTGATCAAATCTATCAAAAGTTGCAAGAGGATAAGGATAGAATTCCCCAATAGAGGTGGGAAGCACAACATAGGATAAGGACAAAGCGGCCCAATAGATGTTAGATGCTAAATGACAAGAGAGTTAATACTGTCTTAAGAACCTTGGAGAAACACAAGCATTCACTTGAAAGTCAACAAGCGAGAATCAACCCTGAGGGATTCACTATATGTATACCCTCTATATCACGTGTGTTCATGCCCTATTTATAAATATCCTTACCTGCAAATTTTTCCTTTTAATAAAACATAACCCTTTTTTATTCAATCTGTAAAAAGAAACCCCTTTATATGGGACCTTTCTATATGTAAAAAATGTGTAAAATGGTATTTTAAAAATCCCTTGTGTTGAATCCACATAATACATACATATATTTTAAAAAATGTATAAAAATGGTATTTTAAAAATCCTTTATGATGAACCCACGTGATACATACATATATTTATGACTAACCTCTTGAGGGAATCAACTTGCATTGGAAAGTGGGTTTTTGCTTATCTCTAGGCACTACTTGCTCAAAAAAAGAAAATTGACTTATAAAATCTAATGTAATCCCATGACTAGCAAGAACATTCATTTAAGGGCTTATGGGGCAGCATTAAAGAACCACTCGTACACACCACTAAGACCCTTGAGACTAAGACTAGGTAGGTAAAAGAGAAGAGAAGAGGAGTAGTGCAGACAATAACCCCAAAATGAATCAAGTGATTCTAGAAAGAGACATATCAAAAGAGAAAGAGAGATCACAAGCTATCTCATGTTTATTCATTAAAATGTGTACTTGAAGGCTATACGAAGTGCTATAAAGCCAACAAAGGAGGATGACTTGGAAAGCGTAAGGAAGGAACTAGCCACAATTGAAGGTCCTCTCTAGTATAGTTTTGGCACCACACTACCCAAGATAGAAGTAGAATGTGCCAAAAAGGATGTTATGAGGGCATATAGTATAGTAACTAGAAGATAAAATATATTAGCTTTATAGTGACGAAAACAACAACAACAAAGCCACCTAGCTTTAGTGTTAGACCAAGAACTAGAACAAGCTACAACAAAGGTACCAGAGCCCCCAAGAATGGCTTCTCCAATGCTAAGATTTAATTATCAATGGAATGGGGGGCTAGAGGTATGTCTTAAGAGCAAAATGATGAGCATAGTGGCAAAGAGCCCTCAATTACAAGAAATCAAGAAGTAGTTAGCCACATTATCTAAATAATCAAATCCTCAACTGCATAGGAACTTGATAACTTTGAAGTGCCCATTGAGGAGTTTAAATCAACCAAAGTTAAGGCTGATGTTTATATTATCTTTAACTTTGTGATCCCATAGAACCTTAAGAGAGTATTTCCTATATCCACCATTGACAAGACTATGACTACAAGAACATTCACAAGGAGGCTTGATTAGATTAATAATGAGGCTTGTTTCAAGCCTAGCAAAGATAACAAAGTCTAGAGACCAAAATATACACTTAGGGCCAAGGATGATTACAAAGACCAACTAAAATAGAGGTGCAACATTTTGGACATTAATGCCCATGCCTAATTTGCCTTTTATAAAACAATCCAAAAAAGGAAACCGATCTAACATGATGCCCACATCTAAGGTAGCATATAGCTTCATTTGATCTTAACATGCATGAGAGGTTCAACTTCACAAAGTATGCTAAGGACCTTGACTCCAAATACTTATTGTTCCAACTTGGTATCATTGTTTGCTAGCTTTGTCAAAACATTCACATACTATCCAGATCTAGTCTTTTTGGTCACATGTAACTACTTATATCAATTAATACTTTTATTAAATATAAGCATATAGTTTTTGAGAAATAGCTTCCACCCTTATTCTTCAATGTGAACATTGGAGTTGATTGAGGTGCAATGGCTAGGCTCATACTCCTTGCTACATTTTTACCAGCATATTGCTTGGAGTTTCTAGAAGACATGGCCGAGTCCATTGCTCTCACCCTTTCCTTCCAAAGTCCCCATTCAAGTACCACTATCCATAAAAAAATACTGATGAGCAAGGCTTGCATTGCTCAAATCTTATGTTCACTTCATCATGTGAGATCTTAAAAAAAGGTTACAAACAAATGTAGAAAAGAAAAGAGGGCAAGAAAAATAAAAGAAAGAAGAATAAGAAGACACAAAGGAGGAGGAGGAGGAGGAGGAGGAGGAGAATAGAAGTGACAAAAGAGAATAAAAGCTCCACTAGCAAATGATTGCACACACTGATATTGTACTTAGGGGTCTTCAAGTTAGAGATATCTAATGGCCTTTTTTGGATGCCTCCATTTCTAAACCCACCCTAGCTCATTACCCTACAACACGATTCATATTACATCAAGGCCAAGTCATCCTAAGCTCACATGCCAAATCTATTACCCTAAAATCTTACCATACATATACCTACTCACACTGATTGGGTTCTCAAGTATGGGATATACCTCGGAGGTTTCAATTTGCCTAATCTTAAATCCATGTCCCAATCGCACCACGTGAGCACTTAGCACTAGAACACTTAGGTTTCAACACTACCCTTAGGGAGAGCATGAGGTTTTATTTTAAGCATCTCAAAGGCACACCCATCACCATCAACATCCACTTCCTTCCCTTTAATAGCTCCCAACTCAACCATCACCTCTTCATCATTCAGTTCCTTGGAGCTAAAGTCTTTAGTGTTGCCCAAAAGGCTACCTTAGATCATTGTGCTATGGGATTGAAAACCTATATAGAGAGGGGGCATAATTTCTTTCAAGTATGATATAGACATCCATTGTTTTGAGGAGGCTGGTAAACAAATAAAGTTTACTGCTCCAGTTTGTTAGCACATCATATTGGATGTTGCATGGTTTATGGTTCTTGTCTGTCTTGCATTTGCCAGCTGATGATGCAATTTGCCTTTGGCATCTTATGGCTCCATGTCTTAAAGCTTGTGGAAGGATGGTGATTTTTTTTTGTTCAAAATTTCAAAGTCAATGGGCTATTTAAATCACTCAAAGGAATCACAAAGTCTATTTAGTAAATAGGGAGAAGAACCAAAGCTAGTTGTAGCTTAAAAGGGCACTAGACATGAAGACTTTATATTTTTTGGAAATAATGAAAAAAAACATTCAACAAATTCCATAAGTTGAATATTTGAAGTAAAGAGCTAGATCTTATTTAGTCTCACTACAATACATTTTAATAGCAAACTGAGAACTAACTTCACTTTTGTGCACATTGTAATATCTCTCAAAGCCATGTTTTGTATTTTATAGTTTCTATTTATGTATGCATATGAGATACACAAAGAAAGCATGTTAAAGAGAAATGATCATCATTGTAGAAATTATATGACACAAGGGAAAGAAATTGAGGAAGGAGTAAAGAACGCACAACAAATATGAGAAGAATAGAGACTACTTTAATTTCAAACAAATTGATACAAAGATGGCTTTGTCCACCCATATACTTCCACTATGAAGCTTAGATGGAGACCTAGACAGATGATGGTCGAAGAGCTTAAGGGTAGCTGGAAGAACTTTGATTGGGTGGTGAGAGATAGATTAACGATTTCTTTATAGGGGTCTTTTTTTCATAGCTCGAGAAGGTAGTCTGGTCGGCATGTCCAACCATATTATGAACCTTCCCTAGTCGGTTAGGAAATATTCCTTTTACCATTGGGCTCGGCACTGTTGTCCACAAACCCCTGTTAGAGGGACCGTTGACCCCCAATGAAGGACCACTCCCAAAGCCTCCTAACCCCAAAATAGGGACCCCTAATAACTCGCACATCCTGCAACTCAATGCATTGTGCCTCAAGTTGCTACCATCATAGCTACTCTATCTAACCCCAAAGGTTAGATCCACAAAGGTCACCTTTTTGTGATCTAATCACATAGACCTCATTTGACATACAAGTCAAGACCCACCCAAGGTCCATGCTCACACATGGATTCTCCTCGTAATGGGGGCCATACAACTTAGAGCACCATGTATCATTGCTGGTATCTTACGAGAGTGGGACATTGAGCATATCTAACATCTCCCCTCAATGTCCACCTACAGGTGAACTACGTTCTCGGCCCAATGTTAAGTCTCTAAAGATGAATTCAAAGGAGATCCTTCATAAGAGCTTTGGTGAAGATATCTGCTCCATTCTCCTCCATTGGCTCATCCTCAATCAAGTTACACACATAGTGATATTGGATCTCAATGTGTTTGGTGCATGCATGAAAAATTGGATTTTTGGCAATAGTGATGTAACTCTAATTGTCACATCTCAGCATTGTGGGATCTTCATCCTATACTCCCATATGCCATAGGATCCTCCTTAACCATACTGCTTCACATGCAACAAAGCAAGCTCCCTTGTACTTTGCTTTGATAGAAGACAATGCCACAATTGGTTGCTTCTTACTAATCCAAGAGAAGATTCCTAAACCTAAAGAAAAATAATATCCAGAAATTGATTTCCTAAAATCAATGTTACCAACCTAATTTGAGTCATAGTTTCCCATAAGAGCACTTCTAAAATTGTATGTGATACCATAGTCATTCAAGAGTTCCCTTCAAGTATTTGAGCACCCATGGGCAACCATTTGACTAGGGGTCCTTTCCCTAAAAGATCTATAGTGGTTGTTGCAGGCTCAGATTGTGAGGGTTGCAACTCCATTGATGTATAGGTATCGGGGGCCTTGGTGATTATCTTAGAGCTTTTAGGCAAGACTATGTTTGGTTGAGCTTGGACTCCAAAATGCACTTTAGGTCAATAGACCATTCGAGCGCTCAAGGATTGAGCACCTTCTGCCTCAATTCCTCTCCTCCCTTGTTTTAATTGAGGTTGTGGGAGCTTAGTTTGTGGGGCCTGAGATCAGGGATCCAAGTTAGAATTCGCCAGCTTGGGCAACCACAATGAGGTGTTACCCTCGTAGTATCCTTGAGCTCACAACAAGGCCTTCAAGACCCAGCGTTGCTTAATCACATGTGCACTATGAGAGTTCCAAATCCACCATTTAGGCCTAAAGTAAGAGGCATGGAAATTGCGTGCACCTGGTGCTTGAGGTTTGTGAAATTGTGATTTACACTTGGAAATCCACTTGTGTTCTTGGCCCATGGTTCTTTGATGTGACAGATTAGGCACAAGGTCCCTACACCCGAATGTGGTCTCAAAGAGCCTAATTATATGAAAAATTTAGTGTTGGGGCTAAAGGCATCTCCTCCTAGCCGCCCGTGTATTACTACACTAACAGTACCCACCACTGCACACTACAAGTAGCGAGCGGCCATCACAGTCACTTATTCTTTATTCTTTTAGTGACAGATTGAATAAAGGAAGGCACGGCCACACATTGTGGTTATTGGAGCTCCCACTTTTAAGTTTCTCTCTCTCTCGGCTCTTGCTCTCCATCCGCCATAGCTCTCACTGCCAAGCTTCTTCCTCCTAGGTTCCACTTCCCTTTCAACTAGTATCAAAGCAAAGGCATTGGAGCTTGCTCGGCATTCTCTTCAGCCCGGATTTGAAGAGCTTCAACACGAGCTTCAATGGCAGCCATGGCACCTTCATTTGCAAGTATGTTTTGATCTCACGCCTCCTCCCCGAGCTTTCGAACCTTCATCGACTTCTTCCTGGGATGCATTGGAGCCCCCTCGACATTGCCAAGTTCCCCTGAGGGCTGTTGAAGACCCCCAGCCCCTAGGAATAACCAGTGCAATTTTTTGTGCATTTTTAGGGGGCTGGGCTGGGCATTTCCTTGCTCCTCCTTGGCTTTCCAGCACTCCTAGTAAACCTTCTCGAGCATTGTTTGACTCCCAGGTATTAGTGCTTGACTCCCAGTGATCGATTCGAGTGCTTCCCCCTTTAGCCCTTTACTGTATAAACAGTCTCAGGACTGTCAAAACACAGCAGCACTTGACATTTACTGTTTGATGCTTCTTGGCATTGCCCGTTTGATGCCTATTGATGCCCAGTGATGCTCAAATGTTATGGGATGCTATGTCTATGCTTTGGGACTGATTTGGAGCATATTTGAGCACTATTTGAGCTTCATTTAACAATAAATTGCTTGTTGTAATACAGTGGGATGAAGCTCATTTACTTGGTGTATGCATTGGTATGGGGTGCTCACTGGAGGTTTAAATGATCATACCGATATATTTGGAGGTTGTCAAATGCTTTTTCTTGGTTCCGGAATGCTTTTGAGCTTGGATTAGGCTCCAACTTCGTCGTCCTTCACTAGCATTTGGCTTCAGTTGGCATGCTTTTGACCTATTTATGCCTATTGTCACTGCTTGACATTTAGGCTTCTTGCTTTTATGCGTTGGTCAGATATGGATGCCACTTGGTTTGCCCATGCTTGACAGTTACTTGGAGCTTCATCTTCAGATATATTTGAGAATTTTGGATCTATTGGGCATTACATTTGGTTGTCAGTTACATGCTCTTTGAATGCTTTCAAGCTTATGCTTTATGGGTTGGGATTTATGCTCCGGATGTACCCTACTCGGATTTGGCATGTCTGATGCTATGTATTTGATGTATTAGAGTGTTGCTTGCTCTCTTTGCATCCGACTTCACTTCTAGTGGGAGCCTCTTGCTATATTTGGATGTACACAGAGTCTTATTTACAGATGAAACTGAACCTGTGGGATAGTTACATGCATTTGCTCTCTTGAGAGCTTTATGTCTGTAGTTTGTTTGTATGGGCTGATTTGATATTCCTATTGGGATAGGCACCTGTCTCTGTCACAGGTTTGCCAGTTTTGTATGCATCTTGGATGGTTATTATTGAGCTTCTTTCTCTATCTGTTGTGCTTGTGCTTGGTCTCTTCTCTTACCCCGAGACCCAATTATCATTATTTTGTCACTCTCAAAAGAGGTCCATCATAATGTTGTTGAAGATGAGAATCAGAGTGCATGGGATTTATGGGAGAAGATTCAGGAGCTCTATGCGCAGCAGAATCTTGCGTCACAAATGTATTGGCTGAAGCAGTTAATGGAACTTCGCATGAAGGAGGGGACCTCCCTTTCATCTCTTTTCAATCAGTTTCATGCTATCATGAAGAGTCTGTTGTCAGAGGAGGGTATTGAGTTCAAAGACAACTTGCACCTGTTGTTTCTGCTTGGCACCTTGCCTGAATCATGGGATGTCTTCTGTACTGCTATATGCACAAACAAGCTTGATGGGCTAAAAATCAAAGATGTTCAGAGTGCTTTATTGGCTGAGGAAATCAATAGGAGAAACAATGATGCTTCTCGCTCTTTACATGCATTGACCGTTAGAGGTGGCAGACATGGCAAGCATGATAATGATCATAAGGGCAGGAACTCTTAGAAGCCCAAGTCCAAATCACGTGGTCGCAGTAAGTCCCGTGGACGAAAGTCTGATCTTACATGTCATTATTGTGGGAAAGCATGACATATTAGGCCGCATTGCCATAAAATGTGCAATGATAAGCGCAAGGAAAAGGGAAAACCTCCACCGGTACGCTATGTACCCACTCTCAAGAAATATGCAAAGAAGCGAGGGCCTAAGCGACACTGACCCGGACGAAGGCCGAAGAATCCCCGGGCCAAGAGAGTCGAGACTCAAAGAAACGCGCAGCAGGTGGCAACGCCAATTGCACAGACCCCCAACGTACACTCGGGCACCAGGTGCCCACGAAGAGAAAAGGCGGACTAGGATAGGGAAGAATTTAATAAACTGTTTAAAGACATTTTGGAAACGGTCGCGGCCCAAGACTACACCATTCATGTCCCAGCCGACATGTTTCCTGCCCAACTTCACGGGAACCCCGCACCAGCACCGCCGCCCTGGTCGCCTAGCCAACTGGACTCACCCCGCCTAGTACCTATCGACTAAGCCCCTATGATGTACAAGTAGCTTGGCAAGTCATCATGCCATAAATTTTTATTTTTGATGAGTAAAGGGCAAGATTCACCTACCGTTAATGTATGCAACCTTAACAAGTAATGGGATAGGCATCATAGCATTCTGAAAAATTATGTCTTAACATGATTGCATTGGTCCGATGTACTTAACGTAAGCGAGCATATACTCTCACGAAGTGACAAGTGGATGCAGAATGACACATGTCAATGTCTAGAAGCGTTTAATATCCAAGTCACCACAAGACTACTAACCCCACAAAGAACCATTATGGAGGAAGTGACAGGAATACCAAGAAACAAAAGCCATGACGGAAACACCACTGGATGAGAACCCAAGGACACCTCTGCAGAAAAAGCACATATTGCAACTGAGCATGGCCAAAGCATAATCATCGATTACCTCCTCCTTCTTGGCCAAACTCTATGTTCGGGCAGGAGCCACGCTCTCAACAAGGGCGAACCTCTCTTCATCATCCAGGATTCAATTCACAAAATGCTCTGCCCTTGTCCATGCACAACTCACTCCAAGTGCTACCTCAATTGTTCGATGTCTCACATGTTACAAAGAGGTTTGCAAAATCTCAAGTGTATCTCTTCATCTCAACAATAGTTCCTCTAGCATCAAGGCTGGTGACACAATCATCTCTGTAATATCAATTCTTCATAGCCTTTGAATCCCAACATTTCTCAATCTAAATGAAAGGCTAACAGTCTCAATGTATGACATTGATTGTATTCACTTTTCCCACACAAAAAAAGGAAAAAAGAAAAGAAAAGAAAAGAAAAGAAAAGAAAAAAGAAAGAAAGAAAGAAAGAAAGAAAGAAAGAAAGAAAGAAAGACAAAGAAAAAGAAAAAGAAAAACGCACACGATCACAGCACCACACCTAGGGGTCCTCAAATTAGGTACGCCCAGTGACCTTGGTCGGCTGGCTCCGTCCCTAATTCCCTAGCCCTTTGTACATCCCCCACAATTGTTCAGGGCACATCAAGGGCAGGACATACCTAGGGAGCTCGCCTTGCCTATGGTTAGACTTGTCACCCTGAACCACTTGCCATTTCTTTTGTACTCCATCTCAATGCCATTACACTCAACAGTGGCAAACAAGGCATGAAAGACAATGGAAAAGTACACCATACTTTTCAAGCACTACAAGTAGTCACTAGCTACCAAGAGCTAGACATCAAGGAGCTCAATTATGCTACATGGCCTTACCAAGACCATAATGATGTCTCAAGCAATCTTCAAGTGTACTCCCCGTCTTCATCGACAAAATTTTCCATCAACTTAGCCCCTTGCTTCACTGACCCATTGCTATACAAGGAACCAGGCCGACAGTCTTCTAACTAAGTAATATCTAAGTATGCACATGCACTCATATAATACTTGCACCGAAGTATATACACAGTTTGGGTCCTCAAGTGCAGGACAATACTCTCAGCTTTAGAGTTCGACCTGTCTTGCAAACTAATTGCACTATGTCTTGTGCACAATAGAGAAGACTAGCACTACCCTTAGGGAGAGACCACATGAGAGGTTTTTAATTACAGGTGTTGAAGACTCCAACGAAAGTGTTATTCGCTCTTCATCAACACCCAACTCTGAATGCTTATCCCTTACCATCTAACAAGCCCGCAAAGAATCGTCATGTGCAGAATCCCCAACAAACCAACACTTGTGCTGGCCATCAATGCAATCCCCAACACTGAATAGCCCTACCACCAACTCCAACAACCTTCCACCAGCCACCTTGGCCACCAATAGGTCCCCAGGACCTTCTGCCACACCACCACCAACACTCCTCCACGGAAACCACAGGCGTCCTTGTTATCCACATCTTCGGTACATGCTACAACCTGCTACCTACGACGGTGAGTGCCATGGGACTGGCACTCGTCTAGGAGGGGGGTAATGTTAACCCTCAAATGAACGAAGGTAGAAAATCCGGAAAAGCTAAAGCAGAAGACAAAGACAAAGGCCAAGGCAAAGAGAAACGGAAGACAAAGACGCACAAGGAGAAGAGTCCTAAATAAGGGAGAAAGGCGCACAAGGAAAAGCGCAAGTCAAAACTTTTGTAAAAGAGCGCAAGCGCATCATGGTTTAATTCAAGGAGCGCCGGGCTCTCACCCGTGCAATTTGTAAATGTAGATGGGCGGTGGAAAGGAAGCTAGGAAGATAGAAGGACAATGGGAAAAAGGGCCTAGCCGGCCATGTAAAAAAGGGGAAAAGGGGATGACCGCCCAAAAGGGATTTAGGGTTTTGTATATAAAATTGAAAAGTGAATGAGAAGCTCATTCTTCTGTGTGGCCAAAAGTAGCCCTCCTCTTCTTCTTCTTCTTCTTCTTCTTGCGTGCTTGAGCTTGTGCTTGAGAGAGGGAGTGTGAGAGTGTGAGGGAGTGAGTATGTGAGGGTGAGGGACCGTGGGGTGGAGAAGTTCTCCTTCTCTTCTCTTCTCTTCTCTTCTCTTGCTCGCGGCAATGGAGCTTGGAGCTTGGAGCAGGAGGATCGTCGAGCTTGCTTGAAGCTTGCACTTAGATCGTGGAGCTATCGGAGTGCGCAGGAGAGGAGGTAACTCAAACGGCACGGAGGTAAGCTCACTACACCCGTAGATATGGATGGCGCGTCGGTTATGTGAGAGGTAGCCATTAGTGCTCGGCTTGGAACGCTTGAAACAATAAGTAGTCCGTGGTTCTTAGCGGTTGAGTGAAAGCTCCCACAACTAGAGATAATGACCATTTTGTGCCCTCTATGGATTATGTACTGGTTACAGATGCACGAGAGCCTCTCACTTATGATGAGGCTATGCGCAGGGGTGATTGTCACTCTTGGGAGAGGGCTATGTAGTCTGAGCTTGACTCATTGCATAAGAATCAGACTTGGGATTTGGTTTCCTTGCCTCAAGGTAAGAAGGCTTTGCCATGCAAGTGGATGTACAAGCTGAAAAGTACCCCTGGACACCCCAAGCCGACATACAAGGCTTGATTGGTTGCTAAGGGTTTTAAGCGGAAGCATGGTGTTGACTTTGATGAAGTTTTTTCTCCTGTGGTCAAGATGACCACCCTATGCTTAGTCTTGGCCTTGGTTACACAGCTTGACCTGGACTTGTACCAGATGGATATCAAGAAGGCTTTTCTACATGGGAACTTGCATGATGAGATTTACATGGAGCAGCCTAAGGGCTTTGCAGACCCTGGCAGGGAACACCTAGTGTGCAAGCTAAAGAAGAGTCTATATGGCTTGAAGTAGGCACCTAGGGAATGGTGCCATAAGTTTGAGGCATTCATGCAGTCACACGGCTACAGCTACAATGCTATGGATCCATGCTTATATACGAAGAAAGCCCGTGACGGTTCTTTACTAAATTTGGTACTCTATGTGGATAACATGCTTTTAGCAGGGACAGCTCATCAGGAGCTAGATGCTCTTAAGGCTCAGCTCAAGAACAGCTTTGAGATTAAAGATCTGGGATAGGCCTCTCATATACTTGGTATGCGCATTACGCACGATAGATCTCAGGGACTACTCTATCTGTCACAAAGGGAGTACATTCATAAAGTCCTTGAGTGCTTCTACATGCAAGATGTTAAGCCTATTGGCTGTCCATTACCTTCTCAGGTGAAGGTTTCACAGGCCAATTGTCCCGCAGACAGATGAGTAGAGGGCCAAGATGGCCAAGATTCCCTATGCATCAGCCGTGGGCAGTCTTTATGTATGCCATGATAGCCACCCCTCCAGATATAGCTTTTGTTATTGGGGTTGTGGCACATTATATGGCTACACCTGGCAAGAAACATTAGGATGCCATGAAGGGTATCATGAGGTACCTAAAGGGCACAGCAAATATGTGCCTTTGCTATGGCAGCCAAGATACAGGAGTCGTGGGGTACACTGACTCTGATTATGCAGGACATGCAGATAGTAGGAAGTCCACTTCTAGCTATGTGTTCACTTATGCTGGAGGGGCTATCTCTTGGATGTCCAGGGTGGCCCTTTCTACTAAAGAGGCCACTTTTGGCTATGTGTTCACTTATGCTGGAGGGGCTATCTCTTGGATGTCCAGGGTGCAAAAGTGTACAGCCCTTTCTACCATAGAGGCCGAGTATATTGCAGCCACAGAGGCTTGCTAGGAGGCTATTTGGTTAGGCTGTTTGATTGTTGACCTTGGTATGACAGATGCTATGCCTACACTGCATTCGGATTCTATGAGTGCCATTCAGTTGGCTAGAAATCCGGTCTTCCATGCGAAGACGAAACATATTGAGGTGAGGTATCACTTCATTCGCGAGGTCGTTGAAAACAAGCATGTTGACCTTGTCAAGATTCCAACTGAAGAGAATCCTGCAGACTTGCTCACGAAGAACCTCACTATTGAGTGATTTTCCTTCCTCAGGAGATTGGTGGGCATTGGATGAGATGACATCTTTTTCCTCATCGTATTGTACATGTGTACATGTTGTACTGTCTTTTCTTTTTTCTCTCTCACTGGGGCAGATTCACCTTTAAGTGGGAGGTTGTTGGGGGTAAAGGCGCCTTCGCCTAGCCGCCCGTGTATTACTACATTGACAGTATCCACCACTGCACATTGCAGGTGGTGGGCGCCCGTCACAATCACTTATTCTTTATTCTTTTAGTGACAGTTTGAATAAAAGAAGGCCCGGCCACACATTGTGGTTGTTGAAGTTCCCACTTTTGAGTTTCTCTCTCTCTTGGCTCTTGCTCTCCATCTGCCATAGCTCTCACCACCGAGCTTCTTCCTCTTGGATTCCACTTCCCTTTCATTTAGATCGTGCACCTTGATCCATTGCCACTCCCTACTTTCCATAAGGTCCTCAAGGGGCTTCCAATTGGTGGCTAGGTTGCTAACCAGCTTTCTTAACAAGTGCTTGAGGATTCTGTGAAGTTCAAGTTTGTTTGCTTGGACATAATGGGTGATTGATGCTAATTTTCTTATAGGGCTTTCAGCCATCATGCACACAGAGGTACTATGGGTAGCTTAGATGTATTGACACTCTTAAAGTTGCAAGCTAAGTCCACAGCTCGCCTTTACTCATCCTCTTCCTTTGAGAATGGGAGGTGCATGGTTACCAACACACATGCATCCAATCTTGCTCATCCTCAGGGCAAGGAACGTACCTTGTTAGATCCCCATAATTGCTTCTCGCTTTTGAGTCCCCCTTCAGTAAGTTAGAGATAGCCTCTAAATCCACGGATGAGGCCTTCCAAGTATCCATTTCTACTTGGACTACTTCATATCTATTGCCCAAGAATATTAGACCATTACCCTAGTTCTTTATTACTTTGGCATTACTCATCCTTGGCCTCCCCATTAGGATATCATAATCCACTCCCTTCATGACTATGAAGTTTATGGAGAATTTGATTCTCACTATCTTTAGCGGCCAATCCTTTAGGACTCCAAAGGGTCTAACTTTCATTCCATTTGCTAGGGTGACATTGAACCTTGCAGTTTGCACTGGTGGGTTTCCCCAAGTTTGCAAGACTACATGACTAAGTATGATAACTCCTACTTCCGTGTCCACTATCCCCTTTTGTGTAGTGTCTCCTAAGGCAACAATAGGTAAGACTACATGCATCTCAATGCCCTCGCAAAAGGTGTTTACTTGTTCAAAACTAGACATGGGTTCAACATTAGGCTGGGTATGTGTGCCACGACCTTGTGATCTGGAAGGTTTTGTGGCTTATGATCATCACTGTGATCTACCTATCACTTCAACCCTTGCCAAAGTGTGGGGTTTTGACTAAGCAATTCTCGCAATGACATTGTCACATGAGTCATTATGAGTGTTGCTAACAAGCCACTATCCCTCTCTTTCCCTTCTCGATTTCATGGATTCCTTGCCAATATTCTTGAACTAATTGTGTGTTCCTAGTCCTCTCACTCTGCCCATGCAATTGCTCACTGGGTGGCATTATCTCTCCTGCCCTCAAGTATGAAGGTAAGGCTAGTGGGTTCATGGTTGAGAATTTCTCAACCTCCTCCTCAACTATAGGCTTGGTATCTTGAAGGTGTGCCTAGGCTTCCCTCATCCATTCCTTGACCTTATCTGCAACTTTCAGTTGTTGGTTGGGGTTAGGTACTCTCCAACCTTAGTGCTCCCCTTCTCTTTTGTCTTAGGAGCAGATATTTTTGCTTCAACATCCCCAACTCGCTTACCTTTAATTAATGTGGTCTCACTCTCAGTTTTGAGCATTATTTTTGCCTCATTTCTTTTCTTCCGCTATTGTTGATTCTTCTTTCCTATAGAGGATGCATCTAAGTTGTTAGATCCTGGTAGTGAGATATCGGCCTGCTTCATTTGAGTTCATGTCATGACTTTCAAGGGTATAGGTGTGGCATTAGTGTCACACATCTCGACACAAATGAGCCTGAGTGGCGCAAATGGTACAATTGTTGAGCTAGTGGAGGCTTTTGCCTAGGGGCATTTGGGGAATCTCATTCAGGGCTTTCGAATTCGGGGCATCTCAAATTAGCTTTCTCTCTATTGCCCTAGATGCAACATGCTATGGATCCCTAGTTCTAAGTTTCTCCTAAACCTCTTCCTCTTCCTCTACCTACGACCATGATTGGTACTGGTCTATAGTCCATCAATATTGGATTGCCTTCTTCATCATAAGAAACATAAGGATTCAAATAAGAAACTTTCTCTAGGGGTTTTGCCACCAAGTGCACTGGGGCTTCACTCAATTGATGGGTAATGATGGATACAGGAGTCCTAGGTAACCCTATAGGGTTAATATCTATCCTTGGTGGCGGAACTGGCTTTGAGTCATTGGGTGCAGGGAGTGCCAAGGGGGCTCCCCTTCCCAAATAGGATTGTCTACCCCCTAGATAGTAAAGTTGCATGTAAGGTTGCCGGTAAGGCAACCATCTTGGCAATTGATAGTGCGTGGCATCATGCCCGAATCTTTCACAATTGGTGCAAGGCCTTGCTCTAGGACCGGGGCATTCAAATGGTAGGTGATTTGCTCCATAGTGTACACACTGTACGTGGGGTCACATAGGTATTTGCATTGACTCTTGTAGACTAGCCACCTCCACTTTCAAATCAGCTATAGCTTTTGCCTAGAGGCATTCGCGGCATCTCAAATTAGCTTTCTCTATTTGCTTGCTCCTTTTTAGGACAGCGAGATGAGACATGCCTTGGATGCAACATGCTATGGATCCCTGGTTTTGAGTTTCTTTTAAGCCTCTTCCTCGTCCTCTACCTAAGGCCTTGCTCCTTACCAACAATTGCAACACTCATTAACAAGCTTCAAACAACATCCAAAATATACCTGGAGGGATAAAAAATGTGGGAATGTAAATTAATGCATGGATCTATGCTCCTACCTTGTAGCTCTCTATCTCTCTCAAGATCTCTCTCTCAACTGAATGCACACAAATGAGGTCTCTCTTTGTCCTCTTGGCCTCTCAACCTCTGGTTATTTAGTCTTCCACTCCTCTTCTTCTCTCTATGCATTGAAGCTCTTTTTTTCCTATTTTTTTTCATGTTTTGGGCCTGCTATTACAGCAAATGCCCTGTTGTGTATTTCTCTGTTTTTTCTAATTTTTTCTTACCCAAATGCATTCAAATCACAAGTAAGAACTCATAATACTCCAATCTACTTCCCTAAATCCAAAAAACAAGAAAAACTTACTTGTAAAGGAGATCGAATATCTCTTCAACTCCCTCTCTTCCTACCTATCTCAAGAACTGATTTGGGAAAAACCCTACTTCAATGCTCCATTCCGAGCATGCCAACACTCTAAGCTTGAATCTGTTTATCTCGGTAATGGAACCAAAATGTGGAAGCCTTTGCTCGACTACCAAGACCCACAAACTGCTTATTGCTTCAAGCGTTTCAAGCCGAATGCTATGGCTACCTCTCACATAGTAGTACACGCTCTCAATTCTGCGAGTGTAGTGAGCTTACCTTGATGCCCAATTGAGTAGCCTCCACACTCAAGCACTCTGGTACGTGCAAGACAAAAGAAAAAAAGAAGAGAGGAGAAGATAGAGAGCTTCTCCCCCCTCACCCCCACTCACTCACTCCCTCACACTTTCACACTCCCTCTCTCAAACACAAGCACAAGCACAAGTAGGGAGAAGAGAAGAAGAGAGCCACTTTAGTCACACATCAAGAATGAGCTTCTCTGTTCACTTTTAGACTTTTATACATACCCTCATCCCTTTGGGCACCCATCCCCTTTTTTACATGATCGACTATCTTAGCCAAAGTCTTTTTTTCTTATGTCTTTATTCTTTTCACGGTTCTTTTTCTCTTGCACTTCTATGCTTACAATTTGCATAGGAGGGAGCTTGGTGCTCTTTTATAAAATGAATTACATTGCGCCTTGCACTTTCCTTACTAGAACATTTTGTGCACCTTGCTAGAATATTTGGTGTTCTCTTATGTTTTTTCTGAGCTTGCCTTCTCTTTGCCATCACCTTCCTCCCCTCATGATTCATGATGATGGCTCCTGACCTACCATCGACTAGATATCCATATCCCCCTAGAGTCTATCTAAGATGGGTTCTCTCCCATCTACATCCATGCTCCTGGGCATATCTAGGAGATCCCTGTGCATCCGATATACCAACCGGGGTAATATCTCTCAGAGTGACACCCATAGGGATGCCACCTGATGGTTGAGCAAAATCCGGAGTAACTGGAGTAGACGTCCCCACAGGTGTGACAAATCCCTGAGGTGACGCAACTCCAGCTGAATGATGAGACGGAGACACCGCGTCCGTGCCTCCACAGCATCCACCTGAGCCTGAGCCACGCTCCCTGGAAGGGCCATGAGAGCGAGGAGTCGCACCTATATCTCGTGTCGACTGCAAGCTCACTGTATCCGTATCTCTATAGCATCCCCCTGACCCCGAAGCACTCCCTCCCTCTGGCCCAAGTCTGGAGCGTCGAGCTCGTCTGCTCGAAGCTGAAGCATCCGATCGCACTAAAGTAGATCTAGCAGAGCACCCTGACAAAGACCGAGACAGCTCTTGGTCTGCCATATCTCTGAATCTCGTGATCTGGTCTGGAGACATGTGTGTGAAGATATCCTATAACTCCTCATCGCTCATCCCTTGACTCGTCCTAAAAATGTCACCTGCACAGACAAAAAATGATGTTAAAATAATCAATTTAAATCATACAAAGCACAATAATATAAATCCTTTAAAAATAAATCTCACTTAAAATGCATATCTTATGTACCCTTATAAGCAATTGGTAAACGAATTGAGTAAGTAGATGCTCCAAGTATGAAGTATCCTATGGTTCCATGTCAATCTCTTGACACAACTCCGCATACACTGGAAGGTCGATAGACATGTCACCACAAAAGGTTGAGTCCACCTCATTCTCAAAGAATTCTTGGACTCCTGTATTTCCATCATTGTTAGCCGATGCTAGCTCCAAGCTTTTGATGGCCTTCACCCCTTGCAATATCGACCCCTCTATTTGCATATTATCTTCATCTATGCTTGGAACATCACTTTGATCATATACTCTCGCACTTCGGGGAGTTGAAGGTATAACATACCACCATCGAGGTTGTCGAGGGTTTGGATAGAAGATTACATGTTCACAAACACGTACAAGAGAGTTCAAACCATTGTGACATAAACCATGTCGTAATGCAATTAGCAAACAAATGAGTCCATGCACCTGTTCACAATGGGCTGGCAACACAAAGGTGTCGCGCAAATCCATCCATTTTTTTTCGGAATCTATTTCAAGAAATCCAAATGGACCTCGTCGAATTGTTGCTCCAACTCCTCCAAGTACCACTTTGAACCACTGCACATTGAATAGTATCATGGAGAAGCTACGGTAATCCACCGTAACAATACTTTGCAAGTTTCCAAAATACTCCATCTCATCCACAACCGTGTTTGGATCCATTGCTTGTCGCCGGCTCTCTTGCTCGAACCTTGCCATGATACCACAGTCCATTGTGAAGCGCATTTTGTCAATACGCTCCACGCGAAAACACCGTCTGCGCGACCACACTACACTATATATTTTGTAATGTACATTGAAACACTCAAATTAGATGTCGCATATAAAATTTAGATATGGCAAATTCTAAACCCCTCATCACCTTTGGACTGCATCCCCTCGAGAATTCCCACTCCTCCATTGAGACCTCCGTCCCTTCCTAGACGCTGCGGTCAAAGCTCCATGCAACCATCGCGTTGACATGAACCGTGGCATCTCCTCCATGCCTTCAGGATATCGAATAGATCGATGATGCATATTACGTCAAAATTTAACTCGTGCTTCCTCTCGATCTTGCCTAGCGATCTGGTACTCGAGCCACATCTCCATAGAGGCATGGTGCAACATACAAAAGCGATTCACCTTCTCCTCCATTGAGGCATCCATTCTTTTTTCTATCCCATTTCCAACCACCACATCTCCAGTCAGTCTATCATCGTCCTTCAGCAACCATAGCATTTTGTTGTCTGGATCCACCGTTGGTAGCTATTGTGAAATATGCACTAGCGCCTCAGACACCAACCAACCTTCAGCCATGCTAACTTCTGGCCAAGCTCGTTGTCGCACAAAGCCTTTCAGGGTTTTCATGAAGCACTCCAAGAAGAACATCCATCGTGTATGGACAAGTCCAGCAATCTCCACTTCATCTACAAGATGCACAAGAAGGTGGATTTGTATCGTGAGCATGCTGGTGGGCAGGTATTTCTCAAAGAGACAGACCATCTCCACTGCTCCCCACCTCGCGGATTCAATAGAGGACATCTTAATCTCCTTCTGTGAGATCCATTGCACCAAAGTTGACAACTTGTAAATGGCCTCGCGTATTTCTGGAGTAAGACATCCTGCAATCGCGATCAGTAGTACAAACTGCCACAAATAAAAAAGCATTATGAATAATGGCTACACTTCAAATAGCAAAATGCGCACACCAATTACAATCCATTCGTAGTACAAACCTGACATATCTTATGCCAGTCATGGGATTTTAGCCCTGATAATTGGTCGTCTTTAGAAAATGCAGACCTGAGAGAATGCATCATACCCGTCGGAGTGCGGATAGACTTGACTACTTGCTTCACAATGTGCTCTTCTTTAGTGGACAAAACCCAAGGAGTGCGAGGAAGCTGCACGCGACCATCAGCACTCGACTGCGGCCAAAGCCCTCCATCTTACCTACCTCCTTCAAATCCATTCGTGCCCCTATAGTGTCTCTCTTTCCTGTGATGTGGTCCCATAGCAAGCTGCCCACATTCTTGAAAATATGCATGGGATCCAACAAGTGGTTGACCTATAAGTGGGTCCAATATGGCAACTCGTAGAAAACTGAGAACCGCCGCATTCCGTTTGGATGTGATTCCGCATGGACCATTTTCAGCTCATACCAGCTTGCGGCATTCATACGTGTTGGAGGTCGTCCAAGGAAACCTTCCCTGAGTTCATGATCCTCTGGCAAGAAAGTAATGTGTCCTTGATATACCATCTTCTTCATGGTTCATGACCTTCGGGAGTCTAACTGTGGCCCGCACAATGGACATGCATGATAACCTGAGGTAACCAGACATGTTCCAACACCACGACCCAGTGAATACTTGCTTGAACGAGATAAAATATAGATATTACCAACGAGAATAAAGGCATGTTCACCTGAGCACTCTCCGAATCTCGAAAAGTCATGCATCGTCCACATGAAAATGGCTCGAATATTGACTGACCGCTGACCATTGCGCCTGCTCATATCTTGCAGGATAACCCCCTCCTCCCACAAAATCTTAAGTTCATCGACTAATGGACGAAGATACACATCCATATTTTTGACTTTGTAGCAGCCGAGGACAAGTAAGCTAAGGATGAGATGTCATTTCTTCGTAGAAAGCCATGGAGGGATATTGTAGTTGACAAGGACTATAGGCCACACACTGTAAGAAGTTGAGAGCAAACCGAATGGGTTCACGCCATCCATTGCAAGACCGAGCCGAAGATTCCTTGGCTCTCGAGCAAAGCTTAGGAAGGTAGAGTCAATGTGGCTCCATGCACATGAATCCGCTGATATTCGTTGAACTCCATCCGTGGACCTATTCTACACATGCCACGTTGTCAAGCTCGCCATGCCGAACATACGAAACATGTGGTTTATGCGGGGGATAAGCGAAAAGTGTCTGAGAACTTTTTTAGGGATGGTTTGCCCTTGCAAATCCTGTCGATACCTTTGAGCACCACACTTTGGACATGTCTCCATAGTCTCGTATTCTCCTCGAAACAATATGCAATCGTTGATACATGCATGGATGTTATTGTAGTCCATGCCAAGCTTTCGTAAAACATGTCATGCATCATCACGAGATTCAGGCATGGTATTTACAGGTGGTAATATATGATATTTCAATAACCTGAAAAAAATCATAAACACCTTGAAAAAGCACAAATGTTTATAATAATAGTATCGAAAAAAAAAATCAACGAAGCGTATGTACAAGGTACCTGAACAACTCGGTCACACTCATATCGCTCCACCCGTATTTTGCTTGCACACTTGAGTGCAAGCAGTGTCTTCAAGCGAGATACTCGGCACCCTTCATATAATGGTACGGATGCTTCCTCTCTAAGTGGATCAGAAGTCTCGACATCCATGGGAATCAATGCATCGATCATTACCTCTATCTCAGGCTCCAAGATTGTAGGTAGGTCTGGAAGGTTGCATGTCTCCTCAAGCATTGATGGTATAGATTGGCCTTGCAAGTGGTGGATTGGCTCCTGCACTCCATCCATCACACGCCCACGTACTCTTCTAATTGGCCGCAAAGGGTGCACTCCTCCTTGGGATGAGACATCACCTCCCTGGATAGAAAATTTGCCTACGAGACCCAATCTTATTGTATATGGTATTCAATTAGCTTGCGAGTACAATGCATGATTGATATTAACTTTTCTTACCGTTTGCTGAAAATCCACAATCGCCTAATCAATGATCTCAGTTTGAAACTCGCCAAATCGTCGTACGTGTTCTATAGACAATTGGCATTTTCGTCTAATTGCTAGCTTGCATTGAGAGCAAGGACATGGTACACGCTGATTAAGATATGCCTCGCGATCTTGAATAACAATATCTTCTTCGTTTTCCATTTTGTCTACATTACAACAAACAAATTGTTTTTGTTATCATTCTAGGGTAATAGGTACAAGGTAGTACATACTAGGGTACTATGATACTATCTATCTATCTATCTATCTATCTATTTTTCTATCTATCTATCTACATTCATAAAACTTGGGTACAATAACAAATATGGGTAGTAAAGAAGAAGAGAAGTTGTAACACTGACTATTATATCCACATATTGTTACATTTGTCTATTTGGCTTCTCTTTTGTCTGTTTTTATTTGTACCCTTTGTACGTAGATGCATACACAAATATAGAGAGGGGGAGGGTGAAATATGATGGTACCCTTGTGCCAACACATTTCGAAGCTTCTATAATTTAGTTTTCTAGGATAATGTATTTGTACCCTTTGTATCTAGATGGACTCATTCTTAGTGAGGTGAATCGCCAATCCTATTCTTAGTGAGGTGGACTCATTCTTAGTACACGCTATCATAGTACCCTAAGCTTATTGTAAGGTCCTATTTACTTTTCTCTCTTTCTCTCCCTCTCTCATTTTCTCTCCCTCCCTCTTTCTCTCCCTCTCTCATTTCCTCTCCCTCCCTCACCCTGACCCTCTCTTTCTCTCTTTCCCTATTAGGTTTAATATTAGATTTTTATCTCTTTTTCTCTCTCCTCTCTCCTCTCTTTCTCATATTTCTTTTTCTCTCTCCTCTCCATCTCTCATTTCCCTTTCTTTGTTTCTCCCTCTCTCATTTCCTCTCCCTCTCTCACCCTCACCCTCTCTTTCTCTATTAGGTTTAATGATTTTTTCTCTTTTTCTCTCTCCTCTCCCTATCTTATTTTTTCTCTCTCCTCTCCCTCTCTCATTTCCCTTTCTCTCTTTCTCCCCCTCTCTCATTTCCTCTCCCTCCCTCACCCTAACCCTCTCTTTCTCTCTTTCCCTATTAGGTTTAATGATTTTTCTCTTTTTCTCTCTCCTCTCTCTCTCTCTCTCTCATTTCTTTTTCTCTCTCCTCTCCCTCTCTCATTTCCTGTTCCTCCCTCACCTGACCCTCTCTTTCTCTTTCTCTATTAGATTTAATGATTTTTTTCTCTTTTTCTCTCTCCTCTCCCTCTCTCATTTTTTCTCTCTTCTCTCCCTCTCTCATTTCCCTTTCTTTCTTTCTCTCTCTCTCTCATTTCCTCTCCCTCCCTCACCCTGACCCTCTGTTTCTCTCTTTTTCCATTAGCTTTAATGATCTTTCTCTTTTTTTCTCTCTCCTCTCTCTCTCATTTATTTTTCCCTCTCCTCTTCCTCTCTCATTTCCCTTTCTTTCTTTCTTTCTCTCCCTCTCTCATTTCCTCTCCCTCCCTCACCCTGACCCTCTCTTTCTCTCTTTTCCCGTTAGGTTTAATGATCTTTCTCTCTTTTTCTCTCTC
Source organism: Lygodium microphyllum (assembly GCF_053477565.2). Lineage (NCBI taxonomy): Eukaryota > Viridiplantae > Streptophyta > Polypodiopsida > Schizaeales > Lygodiaceae > Lygodium > Lygodium microphyllum. The sequence goes on from NC_141164.1 coordinate 28,313,225, forward strand.
CTCTCTCTCTCTCATTTCCTTTCCTCTCTTCCTCTCCCTCCCTCATTTCCTCTCCCTCCCTCGCCCTCACCCTCATCCACGCCCTCTCTTTCTCTCTTTTCCTATTATGTTTAACATCTTATCTCTTTTTCTCTCTCCTCTCATTCTCTCTTTTTTTCTCTCTCCTCTCCTTCTCTCATTTCCATTTGCTCTCTTCCTCTCCTTCTCTCATTTCTTCTCCCTCCCTCTCCCTCTCTCATTTCCCTATTATGTTTTCGTCTCCCCCCCTCTTCCTCTCCCTCTCCCTCTCCCTCTCTCATTTCCCTATTATGTTTAATGTCTCCCTCCCTCTCTCTCTCTCTCTCTCTCCCTCTCCCTCTCTCATTTCCCTATTATGTTTAATATCTCCCTCTCCCTCTCTCATTTCTTCCCCCTCTCTTTCTCTCTCTCCCTCCCTCTTCCTTTCCCATTTCCTCCCCCTCTCCCTCTCTTTCTCTCTCTTCCTCCCTCTCCCTCTCCCTCTCTCATTTCTTCCCCCTCTCTTTCTCTCTCTCCCTCCCTCTTCCTTTCCCATTTCCTCCCCCTCTCCCTCTCTTTCTCTCTCTTCCTCCCTCTCCCTCTCTCATTTTCTCCCCCTCCCTCTCCCATTTCCTCCCTCTCAAACCCTAAACGCAAAAACACAAAACTCGAACACAAATAGAAGAAGGGAGAGAAGAACATTTCTTTTCCCTCTCTCATTATAAACAAATTATACAAAAAATAAATAAAAAAAGAGAGAGAATACACTCTCCCTCCCTCTCATTCTCTCATTTCATCCCCCTCCCTCTTCCATTTCCTCCCTCTCCCTCTCTTTCTCTCTCTCTCTCCCTCTCCCCCTCCCTCTCTGATAGCAAACCTCCCACGACAGAAAATGAACATGAAACCAAGGTAGAAGCGTGCAAAATCGATGCACATGGCTGAGCCATTAATCTCAAAACTGAAAAGAAATTATAAATCTTCCACTTAATAATGAACAAACTCATTATCTTCATCATCTTCATCCATAGCTTCAACCATTATACAAGAACAAAAGGGAAAAGAGGAATTTCTGCACAAAAGACAGAGGAGAGAGGAGAGAGAACAACTTTTTGCACCACCAAAAAAGGAGAATATGCGATTGGACAAGAGAGGGAAGGGAAAGAGACACATAACCATTCGTGCACTCCACCCCACCTCTTCCCCAAAAAGCACACCCCTTCGTATTTTTATTATTTCTTTGAAACTTTGATACATTTGACATTATAAGACCTTTGGCCTTTAATTTTGAGTATTCCTACCCTTCACAAATGCATGCACGTAACACTTTTGTGCATACCATTTATTTATTATAGATGTGGATGTGGATGTGGTCCCCTCATGTAAGTGTGTATTTTAGTGATTTTGGAACAATGTAAATGTTATCCCCTTTACAAAAGATGAATTTATGATATATGCATGGACATTTTTGTGCCTTGTTTTTATGCTTCTTTTGGGTGTCATCATATTCCTCCCACACTGAAATGTGAAGCGTCCTCGCGAACCTTGTCAAAGAAGAACCACTGTCTAACACAAACAACTTCCAAAATTGTTAGTAAATCAACTTCGATCATAAGGCCTAGCCATGGTAGGGTATGGGACTCCAAACCCACGACCACTAGAGTAAGGGAACTCCTGCCTCAAATACTCCCACACTGAAAATATTTACTAGTCTTCAAAGGATAGGGTTTTGTCTTCAACAAGGAATCACAAGCACAACTTTCTCCATCCCAATAGGGAAAAGAAATAATGATTTCCTTCATCACGTAGCTCCAAGAACTTTTGAAGTTGTATTGGCATTCTTAGTTGTGAGGATAAAACTTCATAAGAGATTTACCTTTGTAAAAGGGTTTTTATTTTTAATATGAATAATATGATATAAAGGATTATGAATCTTTATGGAATTTATTTAGGTGTTATTTTATTGTATTTTATTTTTTAAAAAAATATAATAATTTTTTTAAGGATATGTTTTTTTAATTTAAAAAAATAGTGGTGCTCTAATGAAACTCTCCCTCTCCTATGAGCATGTATGTTAGTAGAGAGAAACAAAATCTAGGTTATCATCACATGGAGGATGAAAAAAAAGGGAGGTATAGAACAAATAAGGATGTAGACGGAAGGTAGATGGTGGTAATGCAGAATGTATTCTCTTTTGAGGTGATCTAATTTGTGTGTTTGTGAGAATGCAACAAAGGTTGTGTAGAAAGGTATTTGGGGGAAGTGTAAGAGGATAAAGATGCTATTGGATTTGGTTATTTTCTCAAGGTTAAATCCTATAGGTACTTATTACTATTTCTAGATTAGCTTTGAACAGATGTGAGCATGAGACCTTAGAGAAGGATAAGAACATTAAGGTGTTGTAAAACCCTATCTTCCCTATTTCTCTGTCATTTCAAAGCTCCAAAGCCCTTTTGTTTTCTCCTATTCTGAGATTACTCCCGGTAGCCCCTTCTTCCGCTTCCTCTGTGTGTCAACCTTCTTTTTTTTTAGTGTGCGAATGCTAAACTGTAGAAGGAGGATCATGTTTCCATTACTTCTTCTTCTTCTTTCATTGTGTAAAGGCAAGCAGTCGAATGATAAGGCAAACCAATTGTCTTGGCCATCATGATGGCATGTGTGGGCAAGGAGTTTGTATTTGCCTCCTACGTTCCTCTTTTTCTGAGAGCATAGTGATCCAACACCTCAACACAAATTAGAGACAAGATGTAATCTCATCGATTTCTCAGTCTTCTTCTGGGCGTCCTTTTTTGGGTCCCTTCAACTACATTTGCTTCTAGTGTGGCTTAGGAGGATTCGCCTGTGTGGAGAGAGTAAAAAGGCTCTCATGGAGAGGGAGGAGGACATGTTGCTAATGGAGAAGAGGAGAAGGTTGTGGACAATGAGGATGAAGAAAGGGGGAAGAACCACGCTGTTGATATTGGTCTTTCTCTTCTTCTTATGGTTCTTCTTTTAGAGATATGGGGTGGGTGCAACAAAGTCATGGCCTATTGTCTTTGTCTCTTTCATATTATTCTTCCTGTACTCCAATAAAATTTCTCAGAGCTCCTTTCCCTCCCTTTTGTGAGTCTTGCAGTAGTCACGTGAGGTAGACATTAGTGGTACTTCTTATTCTTCTATTCCTCTGTTGTTCTTTATGTGTTGCCTACCATGGCGGTCTTACTCTCCATAATGTCTCAAATTCCAGACCTTGTTTTGATTTTGGATCTATGGCAGGGTAATAGTGGGAGGTGTAGAGAATGGGATGTTGGTGGATAGGCCAGGATGACGACTACTAGGAGAGGCATGTTGTATATGTGCTGGAAAGAGGTAGAGAGGGGAAAGAAAGGTAGAAGATGGTGAGAAGGAGGCTAGAAGTACAGTTTCTCTCAAACTAAAGTATTATCATCTTTTGTTACTTCTTCAATGTCGAAATTTTTGCCTCAATAGAATTTGATGGGGTATTGCCAAATAAATCACAACCGTTTGCATATAGGATCGGGCCCTCATGGTGCTACTCTCCTCTGCCATGGCAAGGGGGAGAAGGATGCGGAAGTAGATTAGCAGCTACAACTATGACCAAAACTCTCATGCTGTTGCAGATTCTCTCTCTCTCTCTTTGTGTCATTGTGTCTGGAATGTTTATTTTCACTTCCATGAGGCGGAGAGCATGGCCCATGGAGATGCTGGCGAATGCAAAGTTGAGGCAAGAAGACAATATCAGGGAGGTTAGGGTTTCATAGGCAAGAGAGAGGGATGTAGGCGAGGCGGAAGATTGGCTATTTCTTCTCAGAATTGTGAGTTGATCTTTGGCCTACAACGCTTCTCGTAAGAGGCTATCCACCTCCCCAGATCCCATAGGCTCGAACACTCCACCGTTGCGCAGGCAAAGCAATTGAAAAGTCCTGTTGACAGCCAAGACCATCGACACTAATCCTGCGAGGAGGTAGCGGACACAATGGGGCCAGTAGCTTCTTCATGCTTTCCTCAAAGTCGGCCACTTCCCACGAATCCGGAGCACCATCGCCAGGGTCAATGCAATCGAGCTGTGGGGCAGGCTCAACATCATCAGCGGCTGATACCAAGCGGGGCTCCATGAACTCAGAGCCCATGGCTGCAGTGCTGAAGGATGGGGTGAGGTCCCCAACCTTTCTGTTCTAGGGAAGCACTGCCATCATCGAGTCGACGTCGACCAGACAGGTGATGTCAAAGCGGGGGTCGGAGGAGCACATGTGGTGGGCTACAACATCCTTCTGGTTTCCCATGCTTTAATAATATACAATGTAATGATGTGGTGTGATATTATTACTCCAAGTTTCTTTGTCCGCTCGCTTACAGTAACTATTATCTATTCGTGTGCCAGTACTACCATCGTCACTATTGTTCTTCTGATCTAATCTTATGGAAAAGGTGAGCATCGAGGCTCCTTGGCTCTTCTCTTCTGCCCCTTCGTTATCAACAGTCGAGTGTGCCATTGTGAGAGGGCATGACTGTTGGCTTGAGTTGGCCCTTAACCCTACTCCTAAATTGGCATGTTGCCCTTCTCTTTCCTTCTCTCCTCTTGCCCTATTGCCTCCTTTCTTTCTCTTCTCAGACTGCATGTCTTGTCGGCAATGGCGTGGCTAATAAGCCCCTAAAAGCCATGGATTCTGATGGAGACAAGGTCGTCCTTTCTCTTTGTGGCTCTTTTTTTTTCCTCTTCTTCTTACTTCTTGAGATCAGAGCTTTTTCCCCGGCTGCACACCAAAATGATAGCAAACCTCCCACGACAGAAAATGAACATGAAACCAAGATAGAAGCATGCAAAATCTATGCACATGGCTGAGCCATTAATCTCAAAACTAAAAAGAAACAATAAATCTTCCACTTAATAATGAACAAACTCGTTATCTTCATCATCTTCATCCATAGCTTCAACCATTATACAAGAACAAAAGGGAAAAGAGGAATTTCTGCACAAAAGGCAGAGGAGAGAGGAGAGAGAACAACTTTTTGCACCACCAAAAAAGGAGAATATGCAATTGGACAAGAGAGGGAAGGGAAAGAGGCACATAACCACTCGTGCACTCCACCCCACCTCTTCCCCAAAAAAGCACACCCCTTCGTATTTTTGTTATTTCTTTGAAACTTTGATACATTTGATATTATAAGACCTTTGGCCTTTAATTTTGAGTATTCCTACCCTTCACAAATGCATGCACGTAACACTTTTGTGCATACCATTTATTTATTATAGATGTAGATGTGGATGTGGTCCCCTCATGTAAGTGTGTATTTTAGTGATTTTGGAACAATGTAAATGTTATCCCCTTTACAAAAGATGAATTTATGATATATGCAGGGACATTTTTGTGCCTTGTTTTTATGCTTCTTTTGGGTGTCATCACTCTCCCATTTCCTCCCTCTCCCTCTCCCTCTCTTTCTCTCTCATTTCCTCTTCCACTCTCAATATATATATACAAATCATATAAGCAAAGGTAAAAGAGAGAGAGAATGCACTCTCCCTCCCTCTCCCTCTCTCATTTCCTCCCCCTCCCTCTCCCTCTCCCTCTCTTTCTCTTTCTCTCCCTCCCTCTCCCTCTCTCATTTCCTCCCCCTCCCTCTCTTTCTCTTTCTCTTTCTCTCCCTCCCTCTTCTTCTCCCTCTCTCATTTCCTCTCGCTCTCTCAATATACACAAATTAAACCCTAAACAAGTAAAAAAGAGAGAGAATGGACTCACCGTAAAGATTTGGCGAGGGTTTGGCGGCTTCTCTTCGCGACGGTGGCTCCTCTTCTCCTTCGCGAACGGCGACGGTGACGGCGGTGGCGACAAGCCTTCTTCCTCTCCCTCTCTCACCCTCTATGCAAAACGATCGCTCTCTCTCTCTCTCGCTCTCCCTCTCGAAATATCTCAAGAATGCGCGAAATGAAACGCGCTCGGGTTTCGGCCGTCTTTTTTTTCCCTCTGGAATAGCGACGCCGCTATTCCTGCATCGCTACCTGCTGCCGTCGCTATGCTTGCGTTTCCTTGTAGTGAATGATGGATTCTTGTAGAGGCTTCACAAAACTATATAGGTATTTCTTGTTGGTTATGTGACAAGAGGCGCCACTGTCCAATACCCATGAGTTAGTGTTAGATATTTCTTTCACCAAGGAATACACTTCCTTAATGGTTGTTATGAATAACTCCAACTCTACTTCAGTCATATTGGTTGTCTCCTTTCCTTTAGTCTTCACAATGCCATTCTTTTCATCTACCTTCTTGGCACAACAATTTGCAATTGCATATCCTTTCTTCTTGCAATAGAAGTATTCTCCTTGAATCTTTTTCTTAACACCATTCTTCTTTTTGTCATCATTGGTAGAGGAACCACCTTTGCCTTTCACAATAGTGGAAAATGTAGCATCTCCACTATTGCTACTCCTCAACTCCTCCTCCACTAGTAGTGCATAAATTTCTCAAATGTCAAAGCTTGTGGTATCACTTGAGTGTTTAATGAACTTACCAATCCATCAAACTTTGGTGGACAAGTCCAAAGAGATCTCCAAGCTAGCCCCTCACTAGTCTTTTATCTCCCAATGCTAGCCATATGGTCGCACAAATTCTTGATCCCAGTGATGAATGCTTCAACTATCTCTCCTTCAGCAAACTTCTCTGTTGCTAGTTGATTCTCCAAGTTTTGAATCTTTATTTGATTTCTGTTTCATATTGACTTCTCAGTAAATTCCAAGCCTTTGATGCCTGACTCGTACATTCCAAATCAGAACATCTTGTAACTAAGGCACACAGTGCCTTTACATTCTTTTATTTCCAAGCTCGTAGAAGATCTATACTTGAAGGAATCATAACACTCGAATTTGATGGGTCAAGAGTGGGTTGTGGTTCAAAGTCAATCCCCAGTACCATCCCTAGAGTCCACATGTCTGATGAGCAAAAGGATGATATGGTCAATATCCCTTATGCATCTATAATGGACTGTTTGATGTATGCCATGATAGCCACTCATCCTCACATAGCATTTGCAATGGGAGCTGTGGCTATATGGCTACATCTGGCAGATGGCATTGGGATATTGTAAAGAGTATCATGGGATACCTAAAGGGCACAATAGCTATGTGCATATGTTATGGTGGCTAGGACACAAGAGTCGTGGGGTACACTTGACTCTAATTATACAGGACATGCAGACTATATAAGTCCACCTCTAGCTATGTCTTCACCTTTGTTGGAGGTGTTGTTTCTTTGATGTCTAGAGTGCAAAATGCATGGCTCTCTCCACTATTACTGAGGCTAAGTAAATTGCATCTATTGAGGCTTGAAAAGAGGTTATCTAGTTAGGCCATCTAGTGGAAGACCTTGAGATTACTTATGTGGTCCCTATACTACATTCGGATTCTATGAGTGCTATCCAATTAGCCAAGAATTAGCCAAGAATCCGACTTCCATGAGAAGATGAAATACATTGAGATGTGTTACTACTTCATCAAAGAGATCATTGAGAATAGGTTTGTTGACCTTGTCAAGAACTTAACTAACAACAATATTGTAGATCTACTCATGAAAAGTCTCTCAACAAAGCGTTTTGGCTTTCTTAGAAAGATTATAGGTATTGGATGAGATGATGTCTTTTCTCATCCTCTTGTACTTATGTACATTTGTACTTTGTCATATTTTTCTCATTCTCTCCTCATTAGGGGTATATTTGCCTATAAGTGGGAGGTCGTTAGGGATAAAGGCGCATGTGCCTAGCCACTAGTGTATCACTACATTGATAGTACTCGCACACCTATACACTGCAAGTGGTAGGTGTCCATCATTGTCATTATTCTTTTAGTGATATTTGAAGAAATGGAAGGCTGGTCACACATTGTAATGGTTGGAGTTCCCACGTCTCTCTCTCTCTCTCTCTCTCTCTCTCTCTCTCTCTCTCTCTCTCTCTCTCTCTCTCTCTCTCTCTCTCTCTCTCTCTCCCCCCATAGCTCTTGCTTCCACTCATGTGCTTCCATTCCAAGCTCATTCCCTTCATCAAGTGCTGACTATTACCATAGCCAAGCATTGGAGCTAGTGATTACATGGCCTTGGCTTTAGGGGGTCTTGATTCATATTCATTGTTAGAGTTAGAATCCTTGAAGGGGAGAATGTGATTTTTTGCAATATATTGTCTAATGCTGATCGATCATAACCATTCCAAGCTTATGGAAGCATTAATAATTTGGGGGGAAACTTGATTGGCTTGTATATTAGAATACCTTCAAACACGATGAAATCATCAACATCACATCATTAAGTATAGAAGGGACTCTAGCAAGCACTAACCTTCATATGTTGAAGTCATGAAGAGAAGCACCTTACTAAGAGCCTTGCAATTCATTACATGCCAACAAACAATCTAGATACCCTGGATCATAATAGCACTACCAACATTGTACTTGACCATCAACTTGACTAACTACATTTAGTCATAAGGAATAGATTTGAGTGCCTAGACACACAAACAAGTTGGAAGTAAGATATCAAAAATCACACAAACAAGTTTTGATTGTTGGAGGGAGAGATGAAATAGTGCTATTAGAGCTAAAGAAGGAGTGCCACATCTACAAGCCATCAAGGATACTTATTAATGGAGCATCATCACATCAATGATCTACACCTCAAAGTCACTATTCCTTTACACCCATGCACTAGTCAAACATGTTGTGAATAGCCTACATAGAGCCAAACACATAAAAGAGTTGAGTCTTATGTTGAGATAAGGTCTACCAACACTAGAAGTAAAGTCACTCAAAACATTGCTAGGGATACTCCAGGGCTTATAGGACTTCATACTACATCCCCTAACTACTCAATCTCGGCTATGTGGGACTAGGCACATTACATTATGAGAGGCTAATGCCCCTTGATATAAGAAAGTGTTGCACTCAACTTTTCCAAATTTTAAGTGATTTCTTGAGCTAAAGATACTTCTACCAACTTGGGTCGATTTTACATTTGATCTAGACTATGAACAATGGCTCTATGATGCCTACTTAATTGAGCAATTGCACAAACTTAACTTTGAGAGGCCATCCCTATCCAATGCCAAGTAAGAATCTTTAGTGCAAGGGTTGTGATTGTGACAACTTAGTGCTTTGATAACTTAGAAGATGAACTTTGAAAGTAATCATAATCCCTTCAAACTCATTGTAAATCAAGATAAACTTGAGACAGTGTATGCCACTTGAAGTGAGTGGATAATTTTATCATTTAGTGCTTGGCAAGAACTTAGAAGCCAAGGAATCGATTAGAGCCACATTATTAACAAAGTGGGAATTTCCATATCCTGAAGGGCTACTCTGCAATTGAAACTTGTGCACATCAAGCAACTCTTTTAAAGAGCCATGCTTAAAAGCCATATGTCAAGGGATGATTCTACTAGGAGCCCTTACTAACATATCAATGAACAACTTGAAATCCTAGGCCAAAATGGCACCTCCAAAGTTTCCTAGGGAGTCTACATTGCATCAAATGCTACTTGACTATGGGCAAGGGAACCACCCTCTATTGAGGATATTAGCACACTTAAAACTAAGGATAATGACCACACTATATGATGTTGAAAATTTATTTGTGCATGATAAAATATTGATCGAAAAGGTGGAAAGATAGATTGAGCATGGATTACACTTAGGTCACTTTGACTATAACTCAAAGGATTGGTTAGGAAAAAAACAGAAAACATTTTTCTCCACACACACAATTATCATAAGAATCAAGGGAGAAATAATGAAAAACCTTGCATGGCTCACAAAAGGAAACAAATTAAGGAATGCACAAGAAAACAAGCTATCCCCACATCAAACAATGAAAGCAAGGAAAAAATAGGAGCTACATTTGCAAACAACAACAAAGGGATAACAAACAAGGTCAATAAGGAAAATCGATTGGATAAGAGAACTACTAATAACTTAGGTAGAACACAAGAGGCCAAAGAACATTTAGATACAAAGGAATCCCACACACATCATAACTAAGAATATAGACCATAGAGCTTTAAATGGCACTACTAGCCATCACGAGCAATTATGCCATGCAAGAACATTTGCATGCTATGTTTAGGTTGCACTCAATCTCAAATAGAGTACAATACCATCATAAGACAAACATGAAAATGAATAGATTCAACAAGCTGGGCCTCTAACGCACTATGAGAAGCATTGCACAAATGAGCCATGATTCTAATATGCAAAATGCATTCAATAGTGCAGCTAGGAGTCTAAGGATTTAAATTTGAAAGGTTTAATTTTGTAGACGTGGACTTGGAGGGTGGTGAGATAATACATCCTACCTGTCTCAAGTTCAAACTTACTACAAAAAGAGAGCATGTTGTTGACACTCTTATCGATGAGGGATAGGACTTCAATATTCTAACCCTCAAAGCATGGACTAGAATAGGACAACCAAAGCTTACACTTATCAATGCAATCCTCAATCCCTAAAGGGAAAATTGTATTCTCTCTTAGGAAAATGCAAAATCCTCACAACTATCGAGACCGAAAGCCTACAAAAGAAACAATTTCCATTGGAAATATGCTAGGGTGAAGAACCGATGTAAGAGGAAGACCACCCACCAACATTCTCCAAAATCAATACCTTACATTTGAATAGCGTCTCCATCCCTCCATAATTATCGATTCCCATTAGGCTTTAGATTTTTGCAATTCTTAGAGCACATTAGCTTTAGAGGTCAACCACGAGTGATTTCTAATCATGATATAATGAATCTAATTAAGCAAAGAAGAATCAAGAGGGAAATGCCCTACAAGGTCCCAATCTTGACAGGAATAATTAGAATCTACAACATGAAAGGGTTGCCAGTCTTGTAAAAGTTTGGAGACCTTACACCAAATATCATGGTCACCACAAGGGACCCAAAAGACCTATCTATTGGTGTGAAAAGACATCAATGTGCCTTGAGGCAAGAGAGTGCCATTAACCAATTTGTCCTCTACGAGTTGCCATTAGACCTTGCAAAGCATCCATTTTCCATGAGCACACCAAATGGTTGAGAAGAATTGAACCAAATGTAGAGAACTAAACATCAATGTTAATGCATGCCACAATGAACCTAAATCTTCATATTAGTATACCAAAGGCCTTGATCCTCAATAAAAAATTGAACAATAATATATGGTTGTTGACCAATACACATTGCTTGAAAAAGAGACCAATGAAGGACTACCATATGAGTCTCAATATCCAAAATAACCCCAACTCCCATGAATTTTGGAGTGCAAACATGGTTCCAAGATATCCAAGATGTACCAACATGTATAGAGTCTTTATTCCATACCATGAAATAGAAGTGTTTGGTGAGATACTTCAAGGCAACATCAGTCGAAGGTAGCATTAGCAAAAAGTAAGTGATCATGGGGAGCATAGTGGCCTACGCCACTTTGAGGCAACATTAGTCTAAGGTAGCAATGGCAAAGAGTAAGTGAGCATGGGGAGCATAATGGTATGCACCACTTTAAGGTACACACGAAATGGCCAAGAGATTTTCAATAAACAAACTTGGCTTCAAAATTTTGCGACATCCATTTAAGCAAGAAGCTTGGCCACAAATCAAGACCCAATGGATAACCAAGATAGATTACAATGTTTTTGTGTTGGACAACCACACCCCACCATTGCAAATCTTGTAATTTCGAGCCAATACATGCAATAAGGGAGGATTTGGTAGCATTAATACAGAGACTCCCAAACTATTCCCAAGCATCAAAAGCTTTGCAAAAGTTATGAGCATCCACTTTCAGAACCATAGATGCATCATCAACTAACACCTAATGTTGGTGCAAAGGGAGAGATAAACCAACCACCTATCTTGTATCAACAAGATGTAATGATATAGAAAGACTGGGTGACTAGCAAGCATAAAAAGGACTTGGCTCAAAGGGTAGCCCTATTAGACTAAAGTGTGCAAGGGAAAAGGGCGCAGTGACTCCACCATTCAACATAACACGGAAAGTAGCACCCGTAGTAATGGTATAGATCAACCTAGACATATGAGGCCCAAAACTCGTGATTTGCATGAGATCTATAAGAAAAGACCGTTCCAAGGCTTTTCCATATCAATTTATACTAGAACAATCACATGTTGTGTGCATCATGGATATCCTTTTTTTTTATTTTATGTAGTTGGAGGTTGGTGATCAAGGCAATAAGCAGTAGGGCTAATGGGTAGCCATGCTAGATAGATCTTCTCAAAAGATGAAACTCAACCATTTATGCATACGTTAGGAATGGCATTGGGAAAAGTGATGCAACCATTTTCATTAAAAAAAGGACCAAAGCTCAATTCTTCCAAGGTTTATTCTCAATGAGCATCTGTTAACGAGTAGGGGAAGCATTAAAGTGAGTATCTATTAATAAATAGTGAAGCATCACAAGAAGTTTTGGACAATTTTCCACTATAATTCTCACATTGTGAATTATACCAACATCGTGAGCTTCTGTGAGGGAGGGATTGCATACTAGCTAGGTATGTGATTGGAGGCATGGGGTTGTCATCCCGAGGTGTGTGATGCCTCCCAATTAAAAGCTCGCAATGTTGAATATTATAGGGGAAAAAGGGGGAAAAGAGCCCACCATGCCAATAGCATACATTTAGGTATGCAATGCCTCATGAGCAAAAGCTAATTGTGAACACTATTTATATCGTATTATAATTGATAGATTTTACAAGCCTAAGCTCGATCCTTTGTGGCATGCATAGCATGCTCCCAAGCCTTCACATATTTCAATCTTAACTATTTTTAATAGGGATTTAGAAGTATTTTAGATAAATTACACTTTGGATCTACTTTTGAAAACTAGTTGTCACAAGACTCACTAAGTGTCCCCTCACTTGTAAAAAGATTAATAATTATGGATGCTATTTCAAAATAGTATGCACAAACATGCACATGTGTCAAGAATCGCGTAATGGGGGGATTTGCTTGAGCTGCTATGCCAAACACACACTGTATACACAAGAGGAATCTCACTCAAGAACACAAGAAGAGAGATGGAAGCCAAAACGTTTTCTTACTTATTTTTTCTTCTTCTTCACCCACTATACAATGTACACAAAGTATAGATAAGATACGACATAAAAGAAAGTGGCCTTCTAAGTCAAACAGTGCATAACCGACTACACTAATCAACTGGCGCTCTATCTTTGCCAGCTGTAGGTAGGTGTAACAACCTAAATATAATAAGTGATAATTCAACGGCCATGTGAGTGTCATAATGACCACCAACGTGCCAAGTATAGATGTGCGGACCCATCTAGCCAAGCGGTCCGTCATCAATGTCTGCACGTGTTGAGCTTGCCATCTCAACAACATGCACACACACACACACACACACATCTCTCTCTCTCTCTCTCTCTCTCTCTCTCTCTCTCTCTCTCTCTCTCTCTCTCTCTCTCTCTCTCTCTCTCTCTCTCTCTCTCTCTCTCTCTCTCTCTCTCTCATATGGCTCCCTAACTATAACCATCCACTTAGAAGTAGTCATTGTCCATTAGGCCTTTCTACTCCACCTCTCCCCCTCCTCACACTCTTAGTGTCTACATCTACATGATTCATCAAAGGTGACCACCACTTACATGCCATTAAGCACAAGCATGAGAATGGAGAAGTGTCGTTAAAGGCTTTGCACAATGCCAAAGATTCAAACATTGTATCTACAATGAAATTTTAGCTATAGTGCAAGTAAACATGCAATGATGTTGAATACTATAGTAAAAAACAAGAAAGAAGAGTCCACCCTACCAATCACTTGTGTCAAGATATGTGTTGCCTCCCAAGCAAATTTTGACATTAAACACTATTTATGCTATATCAAAATTGATATATTTAACAAGCCTAACACCAAGCCTATGTGGCATGCATAGCATGATCCCAAGCCTTCATATATTCCCAATTAACTATTTTTTTCTAAGCATTTAAAAGTATTCAAAATGAAAGTGCAATTGACTCTACTTCCATTTGTCTCAAGACTTGCTCTCTTTCCTCTCACATATAGGAAACTTTAGAACTATGGATGTTATCTCAAAATAGTGCTTGTGCATGCACACATACATGCATGCAAACATACACACAAGCAGCCTACCTTTTATACACCTTCCTCTCAAATAGATCCTAGTTGTAGCCATCTGCTTAAAAGCAATCCTTGGTTGATTAAGAGTAGGTCTTTCTACTCTACCTATGTTATTATTGCAACCCTTCAACATACCACAACCAAATATTAACTCACAACTGATGAAAACATAAATTACAACATGAGAGAACATAGACATAGAGAGCACAACATAAGTATTGTGTGCAATATCCACCCATGCATGGGTCAGCACCTTCCCCATGAATGTATGTGTGGGTTTTGTATTAGCTTTTTATGTTCAAAATAAATTGAAAAAGCATCCTTATTGGACTTATTAATTTCTTTGTTTCAAAGCTATGATTTTGGCCTATTAATTTCTAACTCTTATCTAATAAATCTACTCTAAGATTTACAAAAATAATAAACTAGCCCTTTAGACATTGCACAAAGGTTACATCCAAATAAACAAATTACACACGTGTGCATATAATATCTATGTACTAGAGAGCACCCAAAAATACAATAATTTCACGCTAATGAAGCACCCAAAATTTTTATTTATGGCACATAAAATTGCACTCCAATCTAAATAATTAATCCAAATAACTATTTGGATTAATTATTTAGATTGGAGTGCAATTCTATGTGCAATCCATCTACCATGCATAATGCAACTAGTGTCACATGCAACCCTTTGTATAATAAGTCACGAAGAGTCATGTGGCAAATAGGCAATGAAAATCCACAAAAATAAATAAATAAAAATCATATTATTATCGAAGCAATTATCATAATAGCATCTTTCTCCTTGCACTTGCTTGGCATCTACATCTGCATTGTTTGTCAACAATGACCAAGATCGCATATTGGATGTTGCTAAGCATCAGCATGAGAATAGAGAAGCACCATCAAAGGTTTTGCATGATGCTGTAGATTTAAATATTGTATTCTATGGTGAAATTTTGGCTACGGTGTAAGTATGCATGCATACTTGCTCAGGACATACACTTTGTTTTTCGTGCTCCCTCTCACCCTTGGCCATGTACATAGACTTTCCTTGTGACTCATGCTCTCTTCTGATTTTTTCACTTTATCTAGTCCTCTCTCTCTCTCTCTCTCTCTCTCTCTCTCTCTCTCTCTCTCTCTCTCTCTCTCTCTCTCTCTCTCTCTCTCTCTCTCTCTCTCTCTCTCTCTCTCTCTCTCTCTCTCTCTCTCTCTCTCTCTCTCTCTCTCTCTCTCTCTATCTATCTATCTATCTATCTATCTATCTATCTCTCTCTAGCATTGGCTCTAATTTGCCTCTCATATACACAACTCTCTCTCATGAAGTAGACAGCCCATTTTCTCCTTCAACTATGGCTAGCACATTTAAATGTCATATACTTGATGACAACATGATTGTAGCTTCTTCATTATAGTAGATTTCTCCTTGACGTGATGCCTCTTTTTTTCACCTAATGGAGAAGCCTTTGCATTAGCATGTGTTCTAGCATTGTATGTTAATATATTATATGTATTTCATGAATAGAGGAGCTCATAGAGTTCCCTTACAACAAAATGAAAGGCTTCACTTAACATAATTTTTCAAATGCTTTGACCCTATTGCCTTGTGCGGATAAATCTTATTTGCAATAGAAATCCACTTACTCTCATCTCTAGGAATATAGGGACAAATTTGTCTTAGAATTCTACTATGACATTGTTTAGTTCATAAGTACTACCTTTAATGTGGCACTTACAAATCGTCGTATGCAACTATATTAATATCAGTATACAATTTCACTAAGGACCTTAATGGAAAACTTGAACCATAACTCTAATCGTATATATGATCACCTTAAGAAAGGTGTGAAACTATTTATATGCTTGCTTTAGGGAGGGGATTAAATGGATGGCTGATAAACAGCAAGTTGGTGATATCGAAATGTTTTATGCGTACATCTACATCCTTTCTATAAACATAACATGGAATCCCACTATTGGATACTTTGAATGCTAAGTACTATATTGAGAGTTTCTGAGGCTAGAGTCTTAAATGCAATTGTTGTCAAAAGAGTATGATGGACATTGGAGGTCGTCATTAGATTCACATTGTTGCTTGTTTAGAAAAACTTGGATCTTTTAGGATCTCACCCTAAAGTTTGCTATGCTAGATCAAGTGAATAATTCATTCAAATAACTCTAGCAAACACATAGAAGAAAGGATCCTATACTAAAATGTCATGATCCTCCACCTCGCCCAATTTATTAGTGAGTCATACTCCTGTGTCTTTTTGACCAAACAATGCATTTACATTTACATTAAGTTAATGCTCTTACATATCACACAATGCCTCTTTGTCATTTTTATCTCTTTCACACCTCTTACTTGGTCATCTAAACCATATATTAATGTCCCTCTCTCTCTCTCTCTCTCTCTCTCTCTCTCTCTCTCTCTCTCTCTCTCTCTCTCTCTCTCTCTCTCTCTCTCTCTCTCTCTCTCTCTCTCTCTCTCTCTCTCTCTCTCTCTCTCTCTCTCTCTCTATGTTGTTAGTACATGTGGGCTACTCCTTCACTTACATGAACTATTAGTAAACATAATGACTCAAGGTACCTTCTTTGCATTAAATAGTCTAACAAAAGAGTGATAGCACCCATCCAAGTAGATGTATGCATTAGTAAATACAATAACATTTTGGTAGAGTTACAATTTCAAGAGTTAAATAAACATATTAATAACATGAGAAGTTTTGGAGGGTCCATGCGAGGTTGCAAGAGTGAGAGGATAACATTTTGGCAAAGTTACAATTTCAAGAGTCAAATGAACATATTAATAACACGAGAAGTTTTGGAGGATCCATATGAGGTTGCAAGAGTGAGAGGATAACATATATACACATATATGTTATGATTTAGGACTCAATTGCATTGCATGATGAGTTTGTAAGTTCCCCACTATGTAGATATAATAAAAATATATTGACGTGAATAGATTTGATATTTTATATTATATGGTGAAAAAAAAGCATTACAAAACAGAATAACTCCAGCTCAGGCTTGGGTAGAGGAAGGCCCTTCTAGGTTGAGGAGGGTGGACATATCTCTGGCCTCAAGCCGACCCACCATACATAGGACTTTCCAAAATGACTCGGTTTTGTGAATGATATACACCCAAGAAAAATTGGGTAGATTAATGCCTCTAAGCCTATTAGATCTTAACTCCCACAAAGTCTGGAGAGTGATGATGTGTATCTTCTGCAACCCTAGCAATTTGACGTGATTCTGTGAATCTATCAGACCTAGGATACAGAATTTTCGAGCTTTAATTGTGTTGAACTACAGGCCAAGGCATGGGAGCACAGTGTTCCATGTAGTTCTGGCAAGACACATATCCCAAAAGACATGCATGAATGTCTCCTTTTCCCCACAAAAGCATTGAACATCTGCAATTCCTCGATTGCTGATTCTTTCAGAAGTGATGAAGGCTCCTATTAGCACCCACCAAAGCAAATACTTTGTCATAGAGGGGTAGGCCCAGCAACCACTGAGACCTGAGAATTTGTTTCAGAAGGTCTTGTATAAGTTTCAAATCCCATAGCTTGCGAATTCTTTCCACATCCAACAGCTGATCTTCCCTTAGGATTGAGCATCCTTTGGAGTTTAGAACTTTGCTTATACATTTATTCTTAACTCAAAGTCACAAGTGACTGTTGCTACCTCCACTAGCTTGAGCAATAAAAATGCCTAAAAGCTGAAGCCTAATGAATTCCCAAGAGATCTTGAACACTTTAGATAAGCCATACCTGTTGTTGGCCTCTTCAAAGGTTACTAGCTGACTTGCTTGGTTCAGCTAATGAACAACTTTATAAGGCCCCTTCTTGGCTAGATATCTGCCTCTCCTCCCCAGCAGGGTTGCAAGTGGTGGATGAAAAGCCCATGACCAGAATACATTCTCATCCTTGGATATATTGTCTAGTTTCGAGTCCCATGAGGCCTTGCTGAGAATACTTCACCAATCTTCTATCAATTCTCTGCAATCAACGCATAAGCCTTGATGTGCATGATAGCTTGGGAAGAGATTAAGTCCCTGTTATTCAAACCCCAGCCCAAGCCAAAGGTTATGTTTTGTTTCCAATATATCTTTGCAAGTCACGCTTCCCAATTCTTTGTTTTTCATGAGGAGATCCAGTGAAAGGGGGGCTAGATATCTTGAAGCTTCTTGCTTCCCCCATAAGAATTTCCCTATGAGTGAACACCACTGCCTGATCATGGCTTTGTTTCAGACTAGTAATGGCAAATAAAAGATAAGGGAAGGGAATATGAATAGATCTAATATTTTCATCTTCACATGTAAAGGCCATGAGGTTAGGCTCCAACTATCAATCTTTTTCCTAATTTTCTCAAGTACCCAATTAATTTTTTGATATTCTATGATATCAATGCCAACTGGGAAGCCCAAATATCTGAAAATAAAGCCCCTCTTGGTGACATTTCCACACCACCCGAAATTTGCCAAATCTACTTTTGTTACACTAACCAGGGAAGATTTGTCTAAATTATATCGGAAGCCTGAGGCTTTCTCGTATACCTGCAGGATGTTCAGGGCTGTGCCTTTCTTAGCTTCCAGCATGAGCAGTAAAACATTAGCAAAACCTTGCCCTGGCAGCTGTTGATTTTTGTATCACAAGCCCACTATCTTGCCATGTGTGGTAGATCTGTCCAAAAAGTAGAAGAGGGGATGGGCGGCTATGACAAGTAAGGGAGGACTCAATGGGCATCCTTGTCGAGGTCAATGCCTTGGTCATCAACTTGTAAACAGTCCCCATGATAGAAATGGGCCTCTAATGTTTAAGTTCCAAACATTGAGTCTGCTTGGGCAAGAGTGAGTAGTTACTCGCCCTATGAGCTTAGTCACAAATTGCCTTGTCGTGCATTTTCAAAGTGGAAGTCTAAAACGCATATTGCCTAGGGTTAAAGAGGAAATTGTTAAGTGCATTGGCCGTGAAGGAAAAGAGTATCTTGCATTTAGTCAATAACTTCTTGTTATGACTCGCATGGAAAGAATTGTTAACATCCGTTGCACGGCATGACAACGAAACAATAGACATTGCAAGTTGCATACAAAAGATGCTTGGAAATGGATTAAGTCAACGCTAGCCTTAGTTTTGCATGAACTTCATTCACGATGTTGTATCTAAGGGACGCATGTTACATATTCGTAAATATCATTTCATCAAGTTGAATTTAGAAAAGATTGCATTGCTTATCAAAGCATGAAATGCTAAAGCTAGACAAAAGGGTTGTAGGCATGATTCTTTGATGTAAAACCTAATAGTTCCTATGTAAGTTACTCTCCAAATTATCATGCGTAATGACTTAGCAAGAAAAGCTAGGGTTATTGCAAACCTTTTTGGTGCATAAAAGTAATGATTCACATGTTTACATGTATTGTGACGTCTTGCTAACTAGTTTAGCATCTCTAGGAAAGGATCATCCTTGTCACAAGACAATTAGGTCAATTTACCCAAATCACTTGTAATATTATAACTGTTAGGATTTCGTATGGACGTAACTAGTCGATACGATAAAAATCTCAAGTACCAGTTAGGGCTTGGCACGTCAGAAATGCAGCCTAGTATCGTACTTGGACGCCAAGTCGAAGCCCTCAAACCCTAAGGTCCTACCCACATTCAGAGAATGTTGGGTCAATTGGACGCTCATGCAAATAACAATCTAGGGTTTCTACCCTAAGGATCATTCGACCCAATGCTAAAACTCGTGGATTGAGTTTGGAAACCCTAGGACCGAGCGTTGTCAGCCTAGTACAATTAGGATTGGGTTGGGTAAGAAGACCCCTAAACACTGTATCTTGTCTAAACAAAATTCCTCGACCAAGAAACGTCGTTCAATGGGTGAAATGATCCCATGGGTAGATGCGACACTTGTGCAACAAGTTGCAATATCACACGGCTTTGTGGTTTAATCACAAGATGGATTCGCCATTCCTTGGAATGAGGTTGGCAAGTTCTAGTGCAAGTCTAACTTGCAAGAGGATGAGTAGTCATCCTGCTACATTACCTTTCTTGGGCTAATTTTTCGAGTTAAGGAAAGTTAAGTATTTGCTTGGAAGCAAAGGATCAATCAAGTTAGAGCGACATGGTCTAAGGTATTGGCTAAGTTGGGTTAACAGGGTATGGCCCTAACCCAAGGACAAAAGGGTGAACAAACAAACCCTTGGGGATCTTGCCAAGTTGCAATTGATCCTGGATCAAATGTTGGATGCATTCGGAGATAAGGATTCACTCCTTAGCAGTTGGCCAAATAAACGACCACTGGATTGATTGTGCTTGTAACAGTTTAGAAGCACTATTTACATTGTTTGCTCAAGGAACTAAAAGATGGAAAGTTAATTAATGCTTTAGGTTGAAGGCCTAAAGGGAGAGGCAGCATCAGTTACCCCCGATTGTCTGCCTGACCCTAACCAAGGGGGTTGTTAGCCGCGCCAAGAACGTGGACCGAACCTGCCGCGTGAGGTCTCTCCGTTGGGCACTACTTGGAGTAGGAGGTAGTTGGGTGCCAAGTGGGGCTCTGGCTGTAAATCCCTTGCCTTCCGAGCCCTACACAAGAGGCCAACGTGACTCGGGATTGGATCTCGAGGCCCATATACTAGTCTACGGGCGGAATCTTGGATTAGTAATCCCTGTGGATTGCTGGATAGCCTTCAGGCAGATTATGGTTTAGATTACGGGCTGGATTTTATGGATGTATTCCAAAGATAAGTAAGATAACCTGTTGAAAAGGAACTTGTTTGGCACTGTTTTTCTATGTCAAGTGCTAAGATTACGTGAAGGGACCAGTGTCTAACTAGCTAATTAAGGAAGCAGATTGATGCATGTCCAACTAAATGTGGTAGGTAATTAGACAACTAAAGCAACCCTGAGGAAAGTGCGGTGGATGTGGCCATGGGTCCGTCCTACGGATGGGTGGTCCCGGTTGGCCGGGAACTTTTCTCAAATGAAATGGACAGCAAGGAGCTCTTCTCAAAGGAAATGAATAGCAAGGGCACTGACCTAGAGTTTAGGTTACTAGAATCCCAATTATGTTGTTTTAGGGGAATGGAATGGGACTATGCCTTATGGTGCTGGCAAGCAATTCTCCCTCCAGAAGTGATTGATCAGAGCTATGATAGGACCTTTCAGCGAGGGCCAGAAATGCTTGAAGAATTTAGCAGTTAGGCCATCAAACCTTGAAGCCTTCCTTTTCGCCATACTGCTAAGAGCTCTTAAAAGCTCTTCTTCTGTGAACTCTAGTGTTAAAGCATCATTGTCCTCCTTTTGAACAACCATGTCCACATACTTCAACAAGGTATCCGCAGCCTTTTGATCCCATCATCCATCTTGACCATATAGGTCTTTAAAGTACTGCCTCTAAGTGTCAAAAATCAGCCTTTGGTCAGTTAGCCAACCCCCATTGGGTTCTTTTAGCACCACTAGACTTTCCTTAAGCCTCTTCTCCTTCAGCCCCTTAATAAAGTTTGGGGAGACACAGTTGGGGTCCAGCACTAGCCTCTTATTGAAGAGGATTCCAATTTTTTCCAATTCCCTGATATAAACCACTTTCCTCACTTCCATTACTCTTTGTACAAGCACGTTTTCAGCTGTATCTAAAAGTATGCCTTTTGCTACTGATGTTGTTGAGCAAAGTACCTTCTCAGCCCAACTCCAATCTTTCTTGTCTACACAACCAAACCCCTTTTAGCTTGTTGCAATGCTAGATAACGTTAACAAAGCTATTCCAAGCTCCTTCCATATCCTGAAGCATCTCTTCTTTCAGACATGTGATAGCACCTTCTACAAGGTAGTTGAATGCATTTTGCGTAAAATGACTCTCAGTTGCAACAAGGAGCTTATATTGAGTTTCTATCTTGATTAATTCCATTGAGCATTGTTGTAGGATGACTGGTGAGTGATCAGATAATAGGCTGCTGAAGTCAACATTAAGTGAGACCACAAGAGGAAGCCATCCTCCATTCTACGAAGAATACCATCTATCTAGACAAGCCCCATAGCCTGCATGGCTAAGGGAGTGGAAGGTAAGCTGTGAAGATGCATAAAGCTCAACACCACAAACCAAGGCTGACTTAGTTGCTGCATCAGTGTTGGAGGTGACCATGTTGAAATCCCCCCCTAAGAGAAATTTTCCCAAATCTAAAGTGCCAATCTCAGCCCATAATGCAGCTCTGTTTCTGGCATCATTATAACCATAAATGTTTACCATGTCTAAGCTTTCCCCATCCCAATCCAATGAGACTTGCAGAATCCTCCCACAATCTGAGTTATATTTCAAAATAGGGTTCCAAGGACTCTTGATGATTGTCAAGCATCCAGCTTCATTGCTAGCTTGACCACCAAGGAAGCATGTATAATCCTTATAGGTGAAATTTGAGCCACTCTTGCCATGTAATTTATGTTCCTGTACAAGCACTGCATCAAAATGATTAGCATAAATCCAATTCCAAAATAGAGATATTTTAACATCTCCATTTATTCCTTTAACATTGAATGTAGCAAGCTTAATTGGAGCCCCTATCATGCTAGTGATTGCTATTGTTTGGTAGATTGTCATCCTTGTGCTCATATCCATGATCTACCCCTTCATATTTGATGTGATCCTTAAGCCATGAGTGCCATTGAAAGCCGGGAGCTCCTAAGTAGTTTTTAGCATTGATTTGGGTGGAGAACCATATGCTTCGCCGTGCTCCATATCTTTTAGCTCCTTCATATGCAGAGAGTATGCGCAGTTTGGCATCAAGACCTAGGTATTCCTGTTCAAACTATTCCATTGGAATCCTATTATGATTGGCAAAAGCATTAGCTTTCCCATGACTAGCTTTGGGTATAGAAGCTTTATTCCATAAGTTTTTGACTAGTGGTGGTTTGGGAGGAGTATTGTTTGCCATCGTGCCTTGGCTTTTGCTTTTATTCTTAGCATTTTTAACTTGCTGCCATCCATCCCCGACTATGTTGTCATTGTCAGCAATGACATCTTTGACTGGGGCTTTGCCTACAACTTTTGCCTAGGTTGCTTGCGAATGCTAGGCTTGTGTGGCTTCATCTTCCCCTTTGCTGGCTATTTTGTTAGTAGGATAGTCACGGAAATAATGCCCCCAATTACCACAATTAAAGCAAGTGCCAACGAACTTGCTCCAAATGAGCTTGAGTTGCAAACTACCCACATATGGAATGTCCACCTCTAGCAAGTCTGGCTTCTCTTCTCGGGTATCCTAGAGTAAGCATAAGCGATTCCTAAAAGGACTCGCGAGAGGCAGAACATAGAGGGGACGACCTAGCCCCTTTGCAATGTCAAGTAGTAAATTCTAGAGATATGCTGGAAGGTCTGGAATCTCGACCCAAACTGGACATTCTCACTTGATGCTATCTCGACCAGCTTCCACTGGTTGCCAAGGTTGAATATGCACAATATCCAATCCCCAAAAATATATTCCCTGCTCCAAGACTCGCTTTGCCGCTTCTATTGTGGAGAATACCACCTCAAAAAAATAGTTGCCTCTATAATGGATTTGCTCAACATTATCAGTCTACAGAATAGTGTTAAACCAGGTGGCAACATCAAGAGCCTTGGGTGGCCTCCCGGTGAAGAAGGCCAAAACGGCTCTATCAAGGAAGCATAGGACATTGGCATAGACTTTCTTAGAATCAAGCACCACTTTCTTTGCTTTACCTTCGAGCTTATCTTCCATGTGCAGCAGAGACTTCGCCAATAGGTTAGCGACTTATTGAGGATCAGCCTCCAGGTGGTGACTGCAATCTACAGAGGAATCCTCGAGCTTCTCATGCAGGGATGATTTTTGAATTGGTTGCTCTGTTGTTGACTGGCTATGTGTATCCTCTCCCTCAATCTCGCCCCTCTTGCATTTCAATGTTGTGGTTGCAGATTCTGAGCAGAGCATGTCAAGATCATTACCCTCGACACCTTCTTCCATGGTAGCATTTTCACCGAGCTTATGGTTGCACAAGATGACCCATGTTAAGCTCCATGCAAAGAGATGCATGGAGGGAATGTGGCCATACTAGGGAATAATGTAGTGGTGACTGAGTTAGGCGAATTACATGCTCATAAAAATATATGCATAAAGGTGAAACACATTTGTTATGTTGTGTACATGTGCATGAGAGGAAGAGGTTGCATCTTTGCATCTATACATCCTTTGACCATTAATTCATTAAATAAGATAACTTCTACATGTGTTATGTGCATAGTACGTAAAGGCCATCATGACTAAAAGCACAAGTGGGATTGATTTAGTCATTTATGCTAATGAATTGTTTACATTTCACAATGGAGAAGAAAGTATCACCTACACATTAGCATTGCCCCTACCTCTTCATCCTCAATCCTCAACCCCCAAGGGTGCATCTTATAGAACATGTGAGATACCACATGAGTTCAAAAGAAAGGGTATTTTATTTAGTAAATCTTACATGATTATATTTATAAAATGGGTTTTTTAGTTATAATTTTAAAAAAATCCACAAGTTTAGTAAAGTAAAAGGGGTTATTTTATGGCCTTACATAGCACTAAGGAAAGGGTATTTCTTAAGACCCTTTAAATGCACGTTATATACATGATTTCTTCTGATTCCTCAACCCACATTGACTAATGTTTTCATTATATCATCATGATGCATCTACATAATGTACTTGGATGACATCCAAATATGGAGGGATTATACTTGAATACGAGCACCTTTTTGTTTAGACAATACCACCCAATGGCCTTTGAACGTAAGCCATTTATTATTGGTTGTGGGCTTTTTCTTTATGTCTACATGGCCCTAACTTTTATCACTCGAATGTGAGCTTTTGTGACATTATTTATGAAATCTAGAAAAGAGACTATAGATTGTATGACTTACATACATATGAAATTTTATCATGAGCCCATCTTTGTGTGGCAACTTTAAGTCCCCAAACCCATAAAATAGAATGTGCCCATTGCACCATAGTAGCATATGCATAATGCAAGGTGTACCGTATAGCATGTACCACTTTGTTTTTTCAAGCAAACAACAAATTTCATGTTGTATTCGATGGCTTGCATTACACGATCCTCAATAATTATATGCAAGCAAAGCACATCTACTTTGCGAGGCAATTTCTCGATTATAGACCAATAAAAAATATATCATTACGTGTGGAACCATGGTTCCCTCCTTGTGCTCACAAAAAGGAATGCTAATGAGGTGCAACCTTGTCAGTTTCACAATGATGCCACCACAAGAAGGGAAGTTAGTAGGTTGACCAAGCCAACTATTCGGAGAAAAAGGGAAAAGAGCCTCTTTTCTTGCATGGAAAACTCTCTAATTTCGTGTGTTATTCCATGTGCAATTAGCAAGTTGGATAAGCTAGCTAGTATGGGAAAACAAGAGAAGAGAACCTCTTTCCCTAGGTGGAAAAATGTCTAAACTTCTTGTGTCAATCTATGTGCGATTAACGACTTGGTCAAGTCAGCCAGGGTAAATGCTACATCCTAACTCTTATTTCCAAAAACAAAACACTGTAGATAGCAAAACCTTGACTTTAGAAGCAAAGGCCTTAGCAAGGAAAGAGTGGTAAGAGGGCACCAATGGGAAGGTTTGTTCCTCTTGAAGGACTTTGGAGTCAATTTGATGGGCCCCTTGTTCATTACCTCATGTTGTGTACCAAACCTTTATAACGATTTAGGAAGGACACCAAACCATCCTTGCAAGACTCCTAAAGACTTTGAAGAAGCTCTTGTGGAAGCCCATCATGCCCTAGAGCTTTACTATGTTGCATAGACTAAAGGACAACCTCTCTACTAGCTTCTTTAGGTGGATAGACCTAACTATACCTTGAAAAGGGGTTTTAACCCCCTCGTGTCTTCCATAGAAAATGGTTGCTTTTCATGCAACCTTCTTCTTCCCTATGCATGAAGCTCTCAATTATAGGTAGGAGCTGCTATAGAATCCAATCGCCATGGGTATCTCTCAAAGCACGAACAACTAGATACCATATTCCAATTGCCATGGAGTGCTCCCTCCCTCTAGCATTAGTGATATGCTCGAGACATTTAATCTAAAATGAAGTAATCAAGGTCTCTTCCTACTTGCCAAGCAATTGTTGGTGACTCCATGAAGTTATTATCCTTCAAAACCATCTCCAAGAGAATGGGTTGGAAGCATTGCTCACTATCCACAAGGTTTGCGTATTGGCATAACATCTATCAAGGTGCCTTGCCCTCCAAGTGTCTCCTTGATGTCATGTGAAGATATCATTAGCATCGTCCTACAATAGTAGAATTAAGTACCTTAGGTTTGGCGAATGAGGAAATATCTCCTTTAATTTAGACCATAATGCGGCCCCTCTGCTGGAGAAATGAGGAGCATATACACTAACCAGTGTTACTTATTCATGTGAAACCAAGAGTTTAACTAAGTAGTTCCTTGCCACACACACAACTTTGGGAACCATATATTATTTAGTAGCTATTAGTGTTCCACCCTTCCACACGAATTTGGTTTTTGCTATCACCAGTCAATTTGTCTAGGTTAACATCAACCTAGACATAGTCTATGACAAGGTGAGCTAGAACCTCATTATTGCTATTGTTTGTGCTTTTGGCTTTGGCCTAGTCTTTATAAGGATGGTAGCATCTCTTTTTTGGAATGCCTATATACATCAATGATGGTTAATGGATTGGTCTCTTCTCCCTTTCCCTTATGGAGGTCTATCCAACAAGGATGCCCCTTAGCACCATTGTTGTTTGCATTGATTATTGGCTCATTATTAAGGAAGATTGATAAGTGTGTTGTAGAATGTGGTAAGCCTAACAGGGAACAATTTGTGGCATAGTTCTTCATGGATGACAATGTGAGCATCTTGTAGGATGAGAATGCCTCAATGGACATCCAACTAGCCCTCTACGAGGAATTTGCAACACTCTCTACTTGCATGATTAACATGACAATGATAGAGATGGTCCCACTTTCCTACTTAGGACCTAAGTAGTTGGGTAGAAGCTTACGAATTTGGACTTGTTGGAGTGGGGAAGATTTTCAAGTATTTAGGCTACCTACTGGGGTCAGGAGTTTCCTCCAAACAATAGTTTACCCGATTTAAGCTAAAGTGGAAGCCAAGGTGGCTAAATGGTACAAGATGGAGCTTGGTAGACTAACGGGTGTGAAGCCTATTCTCACTTCAACAACTATGTATTTGGGATCTCTCATCCCTCTTAACATAAGCTCATACGAGCTGATCAGAAGGTTTTCATGGACTTTGTTTGGTAGGAGGAGAAGGCAGGTCTGGCACAAATTTCATGGGATACTTTGATCATATGCAAGGAGTATAGGGGTATTGGCTTGGAATCCTTGCCATCCAAAGCCAACATGCTACTTTTTGGGCTCCTCAAAAGATATAGTCCATGGTCCCCCTTGATAAGAGCCTGGTTAAAAACTACAATCATTGTGGGGGGAGTTTGGACAAGCACTAGATGATTTGATTTCTTAGGGAACGAGCTTTTGGTTAGAATCATGTAGTCTTCAACTAGACACGCTCTTGTTAAGGCATGGAATGAAATCCTAAAAGAATATTCTTGGCCGATCCTTATTTCTAGTGAAGGAGTCCTGCCCTTGCACATGAGCATAAGGCTCTCTCCATATGCCTTTGAACCCTCCCCCGCCCCCTTTTGTAAGGGTACGGGCTTTGTAGCTATACCATGGTGTTGGAGCCAAAAACACCTATATAGGGAGTATTGGCAACTTTAAGCTTTGCTTGATTTCCACTCTACATGTGATTTCCTATACTTAGTGGTGAACCCTTACATGTGCGGGGTTACAAGGGTGTAGTTCTAAGATGTACCTCAATATTGTATCTTTCTATATCATGAATACAAAGTATTCCTTATTGATATATCTCGTGTGCCTTTTCGCTATGCTATTTTTGTGCCTCATAATAAGCTATGACTTGAAGTCCTATGAAGGTCCGTACCCCCCCCCGATTTGCTTATTGAAGCCTATCCATGAGAAAGGCTTATGGACTTAGCTCAATATGTGGTATGCTAATAGCAAGGCTTGGAAGGAGATGGGATGGATTCAATTGCATTTTGGCTTGAATAATAAAGAGCTTTAATGGCTTTTAAAAGTGGCCTCAAGACTTAAAGACCCTTGGCCTACCTCCCTTTATACCACAATATCAGATTGGATGCTATGGAATAGAAAGATTTCCAATGTCTCTCCTCTTGAGTGATTTTGAAGATAGGGGCTAAGTGGAAGAAGTCTTTCCTGCTCACAAAAATGGTTACCTAGAGGAAGAGGGTGTGTAGAGTTTGGAGAGTCACTAGCTCGTATAAGTTGAATACACTTCTTTGGCACCTCACCATCAACAAGCTTCTAGTTAGAGCCAAGGTGTCAAGGATTATCCAAGTTCCCCCTTGGTGTGTTTGGTGTAGAAGCTAGGAAGAGATGTAAGACACCTCTTTTGGGATTACCCTCAATCAAAGCTTGTTTGGAGGAAGATTAAACATTGGTTAAGAGAGGCTAACCTAAATGGTTTGCTCTTTATGAGAAGTGCTCACTTCGACGATTGTTATGGCTTGGATGAAACAACAACCAAACTTTGGAATGTACTTATAGCTTTGGCCATCAAGCACATTTGGTTTAGTACAATTTTGGGCATGTTCAAAAACAAAACTCTTTCATCTCCTGCTACTGATAGGATTAGTCTTCTCAAGCCATTACGACTCTATATGATAAGAAAAATGAAAAAATAACAATGGATATTTACACTTTTTATAAAGAAGTTGGGGCATTGCCCCTAAATCAGTCATCTTGTGGCATTTGATATGTTGTAAACTCATTTAAAAAAATTCAGCTAGGGTACGTAAAATAGAGGAAAAGAGTTTCTTTACCCATATGGGAAAATGCCTACATTTCTCCCACATTTGCAGCATAAGACCTCACGGTGCTTTAGAGTCTAACTCTCTATGTACCTTGTTTCAAGGTTTTGACATTTGTTCCCGCATCAGTCACAGAGGTTTAAGGAAGAAGCAACCATAGCCATGCCGACGAGTAGCGCGTCGAAGGCCAGGCGACGAGCGAGCGCCGGGCGCGGGAGAGCGTCCAAAGAGTCTGTCGTCGAAGGGGAATCCTCCTCAGTAGTCACTCCCGATCGGCCGCCTACTCCTGCCCCTCCTCCCCCTGCATTCTCGCCCCTCGCTCGTGGGCTCCTCTCTCGGCGCCCCCTCCTCTGCCCAGTCTTCGAAGTGGATCCTCGTGACGGCGACTTTAATTCCACCCTGTGGATGCCCGAAGCTCTCATGCTGTCCGCCTCGTTTTCTGCCTCCCAAATCGTCAGCGTAAGCTTAAAATTTTCTCATTCGCTTCGCAATTTTTGATTTATTCAAGTAGAATTTATCGTCCTTTGCTGCAGCAATTTATACGCTTCCGTCTCCTCATTCGCTCACCATATTCAATCTAACAGAGTAGAGTTTATGCCTGGAAATCCTTTGGAGCTCCAATTTCCTCTTTCCCGTAGCAAATTTAATCCATACAAGCAGAGTTTGCGCCGTTGCCGCAGCAACTTTCAACAGTGTTTTTTCTCTCTTTCCAAATGTAGGTCTCTGTGCCACTCCTTTCCACCTCTTCCTCCCCTTCTCCAGAGATCCCTCAAGTACAGTCACTGGAATGGCTATGCAGCAAGCGTTGTCTGTTTGAATCGCCCGAGAACATCACGCATGAGGCTGGCAGCTTTTTTGTGATCGCAGTTGTGTGGCCTTGCCGCAAGGTATTGGTTTTTCTCCTTTATATGAACCTATCATGCAGGAGAACTGTCCTCAACAACCAAGGTATCGGTTAAGGTATTTTCCAGGCCTTACGATGAATGTATTGTGAATAAGAAATCTGTTGAACAAGCGAGGCTAGCGTGTTACCACCCCCTGACTTGGTAATTTCGATTTTGGCACCCTTTGCTTCCATGTAATGCTTAGATTCACGTCAAATGTAGCTCCGCCCAATTATGTCACATCATCTTATCTGATGTATATCAGCTGTTCTAACATGAAGTTTAATACTGCTTTTCTTAATGTCATGTTGTACCCTAGTTGTGTGCAGAAAAGTTTGGAACTGTTGCTGCATAACTAATCTCTGGTGGCATCTTTTATTGTGCAGTATGCTTCCATATTCAATTTCTGTGTTCCAGCAACTGCATCATCTTATGTTGCTACTTTTTCCTGCAGCTTAAAGATGGGATAAGGTTATCAAGACAGCTTGCTTATGCTTTAGGATTTCCAGAGACAGGGTCACACGTATATGTAAGTCCTATAACTTTCGAGGAAGGAAAGCATCATCTTGGGCACCCAAGGCTCTTGAGCAGTGCATTGGAGGAAGTGAGTGCACTTGACTGCCAGGAACTTGTCCTTAAGTGCTACCCATTTGAGATGTGTAATTTGTCTGATGTTAAACTTGGGTCTTCTTCTGGAGTTCAAAGAACACCTGAACATCACCTGCAAAGCACACTTGAAAGTAGTTTTTCAACCTCAGGAAGAGGCTGTGAATCACCTATTTCACCCAATGGTAAGTGGTTTGGTTGGGGGTTGTGTACAAGAGGTAATGCTTGATTTATTCTTCAAAAGGAACAAAAAGAGAATCTTGCATATTGTGTTTCAGGACAGCCCCAAGAGAGAGAGGCAAGGCTGTTGAAAAAGGGGAATATGGACATTTAAAAGGGCCATTTACATTATCTTCTATTCTGGAAAGCGGAAGTGACAAAGTTGCAGCTTTGCTTGCAAGATTTGCTAATCGACTGCTTCATGGCCGATACTTGCTTAAAAGAAACTTTGTTTCCATTCCAGTATGTGGACAAACATGCATTTTCCAAGTTCTTGATGCCAAGAGTTCCTCAGAGAAGGAACTTAGAGAATCAGGTAAAGAGGTTTTATCAGACTTGGGAGACTGCATGCCAACTGTATTATCTGCCCAGAAACCCAGGGCATACATCGTCGGGAGCAAGACACAGATTCAACTAGTAACTTCTGACAGTGAGTTCACCCAGTTATCTCGGAATGAAGCTGCTGGTGGAAGAAGGAATGAAGAAGGTCCTGGACATGCAGAGAGACCTGGATATCCAGGAGTATCATTAGAAATGCTGGAATTTTCTGGATTAGGGGGTCTTTCCAAAGAAATTGGAACTCTTAAGGAAATCATCAAGCTTTCACTTCTTCAGCCAGAGTGTTTGATCAGGTATTTCTCATTGAGAAATGCATCTCTTTCCATCTTTCGTTAGCCAGCTTGTGGTATAGCTAGGGAACTTTTTGGTTGCTTATGACATTGTATAATCGATGTAAGAAATGTCGAAGTACACTGCAGCTTTGTCTGTAGTCTCATGGGAATGTAATGGTGTACGTGTATTAGAAAGATGAGTGATAAACCCTAAGTATGAGTGACCAAAAGGATAAGGAACTACATCCCCTTGTTCCAAGTGATACACCTTTGCCATTTTGTTAGCCTTGATATATCTCTAAATGGTTGGGTGATTAATGGGCTATTAACTAAATTTTGCATAACTCTATATTTGCTGTATATAGTCCCTCATTCTCATGTTCAAAGCTATAGGTGTTCAAGAAAACATTTGACATACATGGAGCAAACAAGAGTAAGTTCAGCTTTAAATATTCTGAAAATAGCCACCTGTTATTATGCAAAGCATTACCCAAAGGGGTCCCCTAGTGGAACTTCGTGCTATAGAGAGACAAGTTTGATGCTTTGAGAGAAACCATATAAATTGTCACAAGCATGTGAACTCACTCTTTGATTTGGGCATGATGGACAATGTAGGACATGGGTAGGACCTTGAAATGCCAAAGTTTAGAATGTAGCACTTTATTTGAAGGGCCAAAAGAGTGGTTAGAACCTTATCATGAAAGTTTGGGTCAATGTTTGCATAACCCAATGATAAGTAATGTATGGGTTCCCCTTTGAAATATGGGGTGGCCCATTTTATAAGTAATTGAAAAATCAGAGGGGGATTTTTGTGGAGCAACATAGAGTAGGTGGCAGCATTGGGCTGGCTATGTGCAGCCATTTCTTTGCTTGGAAGAGGTGTGAGAGTGTGCAATGGAAAGAGGAAAGTGAACATTGTAATGGAGAGAGAAGGAACAATGTGATTGCAATTGCTAAAGGTACAAGGCTACAACAGTCACCCCACCATGCAGCCTTATGCATCAGCATGGGTGCCAAATGGTAGCAAGGGAATGAGAGAATGAGGAGAGTTGGCTAATCACGAAGAATCAATGATGGACAATGAGAGTGGGAGGGTAGGTTGCCTATATATAGGCAAAATTGGTAAAACCCTAATTAAAGAAATGCACTAATGTGCCCTTGATCTTAAGTATCTAAAATATATAAAATGACAGACAAATACTATGTGAGAGCTCCTAATGTCCTAATCTAACACAGACTAAGGTTCACAAGTAGAAGATGACGACATAAGACACACATGACTGCTAACACCCCCTCTCAGAACCTGGATGTGGTGAAAGGCCAAAGGAGATGTGGCAGGATGAGTGCCAATGCCGATGAAGTCCATTGATGAACAATGCTAACCAAGGAGGAAGACCCCCTCTCCATACAAAAATCCAATCAAATGGAAGGCCACCAAAGGGCAAGGGAAATGAGGAGGCCTTGAATGGATTACTCCAAAAAACTCCAGTTGGGGATGGGTGAGCCAAGCCTCTAATCCAACTATGAAACCATTTCGAGGAATTATTGAAGGTGCCTTAAGCTGCATAGAAACAATAGGGACCAAGGGCCAAGTGGCTGGGAATGGTGGCTTGATGACGAAGAAAAAAGGCAAGCCCCTTATGAAACACAGAGGGTTAGGAAATCCACAACTGCATCACCAATAATATCACCCCCCTTGGAAAGGGATGGGAGGTATGAGGGAACCACTAGAGGAGATAGTGGGGGATGGAATGAAACTTTGGGATGAATCATGTACGATTGGGAATGGGTGCGGCAATAGAAAGCTGTCTTGAAGGGTCTTGCCCAAGGAAAGGGGAATGGAGCATAGATAGCCCACTCTCCTGCCAACTTGTCATAAAAGTGGCTCTTGTAGAAGAATCCTCAACAAAGACGGTTGGCTTGGCGAGGACAATGTGGCTCTTGA
Source organism: Lygodium microphyllum (assembly GCF_053477565.2). Lineage (NCBI taxonomy): Eukaryota > Viridiplantae > Streptophyta > Polypodiopsida > Schizaeales > Lygodiaceae > Lygodium > Lygodium microphyllum. The sequence goes on from NC_141164.1 coordinate 28,346,515, forward strand.
ATTGAGGAAGGCCAAAAACTGAGAGGAGAGAATAGAGCTCCAGGGACGGTCAGACAAGACGCAAGGTCCCAACACCACTAATAGGCATTGAAGAAATATCATCAGCAATGAATATATCCTCTGATAGATGATGATCTTGCAACAAATCACCTCGGGGAGTCATATGACTCGATGCACCACTTTTCAATGAGCCAAGGTTGCTTAGGAGACAAGACAGTGGAAGAAGGCTCCTCCACCCAATAAATGTCAAGAAACATTGACTCCATGGTAATAGTAGGTGAGGGAGTAGAGGTAGATGAAGGCTCCATTGTAGATCCACCCTTCGCTCTTGGATGAAGGTGATGGTATATGCTCCAACACTTCTCCTCGGGGTGCAAGGTCTTTCCACAATGAGGACACGTGGGATATCTTCTCGCTTCCCCACAAAATCTATATTAGAGTTAGAAGATGACTTCAACTCCTTCCTCTTTCCTTTCTTTTGCTTGGCTTGTTTTGTACCTCGAGATAAAGCTGCATAAGCATGGCCATGTGCATGGGCTCCGCAAGAATCAGTCTTGCTGTGGTGTGCATCCTGCTCAAGCATAATGGGACTAGCTCCTTCCAAGTGAGTCTCCTAGGTATGAGAAGTAAGAAGATTGGTGTAGAATACATCATTTGTTAGTGACGAAAGATGTGAGAGAAGTATCACATCTAGGTCCGTCGAAGAAATGTCCGTACCAAGGGATGCAAGCTCATCTTGTAGCTCCTCCATCTTGTGGATGTGATCCCTAATCATAGGGGAATCTGCGATAGATGATTGTTGTAGCTTCAACTTAAGAGATAATCGACACCCAAATGTATGGATCTGGAAGAGAGATGCCAATCTTTGCCAAACCTCTAGAGCAGTGCGGATACGTCTAACCTGCACAAGCACAGAATTGTATAACTCAAAAAGAGAGAAGAGCAGGCTTTGGCATTCAACCGGTCCCATAAAGTCATTGAATCCACGGTTACACCATCATGAGTTCAGAGTATTTATGGTTTTGGGAATATGGACAATAACAAAATCCCAAAGGTCATGGTCGTGGAGGAGGTACTCCATGTGGCATGATTGTAGAGGGTTTGTCCCATCCAGCTTGTCGGATGTGGGAAGAGAGGGTAGGATTGGCACCTGCTTGTGAGATGCCATCAATGCCCATTGGGGATTGAAAACCTCAAAAGAATACAGTGGGAAACAGAGATAGGATGGTGCTTAGTGTGAATCATTTGAATTACACGATCCCCCAATAGCATACACGTTGGCCATAGGAGTGTCAAGAAACGACTGAGCAACCAGAGAGAGTATAGGGTTTGCAAGAAGGAACCTAGAGTGTGTATGGCAAATATTGAGAGGAGAAAAGAAGAGAAACTCAGATGAATGAATGAAATAATAAAGTGAATCTCATACAAGGGTGTTGTAGCACTAAGGATGCCTTGGAGCAAGGAGACTATCGAAGAAGCCTCTGAATCTACAAACATAGGGATGAAGTGATGTTGCTTGGTGCAAGGAGATTGCTGTCGAAGAGGAGCCTCTGAATCTGCAATGTAGGGATGATGATTGGTGATGCCAGGAGTAGGAAGATTGCCGTTGAAGGGTGAGGCTGTTGAGTTTGCAAACGCATGCCTGAAGAGTGACGCGAGCTACTGGGGATTGACGTTGGAGAAGATGTAAGAGCCAGAAATTGATAATGCAAATGTAGCAGTGTCTGAAGATGGAAGTGCCAACTGGAAGAGTGACACTTGATGGCTCGAAAGTGGCAAGGAACCAAAACACAAATGTTTGGAGGGTGTGAGGTGCCAAACGTAAGAGAGAACAACTCAAATGTTGACACTTGCTAGAGATGAAGTCGTTAGTTGTGTAGAAGACACCAGATGCAGCAAACACAAATGGATAGAGCCTCCTGACTGGCAAATGCAATGGATAGGCCGAAAATTTGATGCTTGGATGATGATGGTGGATCCTAGGTGGAGGAGGAAGACAGAAGATGTCAAACACAAGAAATCCACCCTTAGGATGTTGTCGCCATGATGAAAGGATGGTTGCTAACTGGAGAGGAAGAAGCCACTGTGAGAGTGCGCTGCAGAAGAGGGAATACGAACACGGAGGGAGAGAGAGAGAGAGAGCAGAAAATAAGGAAGAGAAATCTGCACTGATCAGTCCCTGCACGCAGCCCAAAGCCTCAGTGAGGGCACCAGATCAGGCTGATGATGATGGCAGCACCACCACGGGAGAGGAGGAGTGTCGGAAGCCGCAAGAAGACAAGTGATCAAGTGGGGAGGGGGGCTGCCTATAAATAGGCAAAAGGACAAACCCTAACCCTAACCCTAAAATGGGCGCAAACCCTAAAAATGGCCTAAAATGGGCGCCCCACAACAGTGACCAAAAAGTGGCCTGGCAGCCAGTGGCTGCCCACTAAAAGAGGCCAAAAAGAAATACACATCCTAAGACAGCCAGTCGAGAGTGACTAGCCTCCCCCATCATAACACATGACAGACATGTCAGAGCTCCTAATGTCCTCGTCTGACTCAGACTGAGGCTCACAGGCAGGAGATGACAAGGCATGACAAACATGACTGCTAACAGCCACTGCCACCATGAATGCAAACCAAGGAAGTTGGAGATTGGTGCCTAGAAATAGGGATGGAGACAGTGGAGAGAGAGGAGAGAGATGATGGGGACTCACGAAGTGAGTGAAAGTAGTTGAAGAATGAATGGGAGGTGTTGTATATATAGGCATGAACAGCCTCAAGTCTTGTCCATTGAAGTCTCTCGTACAGTGCTGCGACGTTCTCAGAAGACCCTAGAAATTCTTTTTGGGTATGGAAATTGAAACCAAAAGTGGGAATGAAGAAGGGAAATTGTGTGGAATGATGCAGTGTCTCAACAAGGTGTCCTTCAATAATTACTTGCAAGAAAATAAAGAAGATGCTGCCGCTGGGATGTTCTCCATTGTACAAGATCCGTCAATTTGTGAGTCAACAAAAGATGTATTTGTGATGGCGAGTATTTGAGGTGAGAGAGATTGCTGCCTAGTTGAATGGCCCCCCAGCCTGTTTGAAGGTGCTTGGGTGTAAGAATAGCGTGACCCAGCTTGTACGATGACAAACGCAGGGGTTGCAACACGTATGGATGGCACATGGCTGGTTTTGTTGTAGATAGCATGCTTCTCCTCAAGATCTTTGGCTCCCACATGGCTCGGATACCATGTGAGAGTGCAACAAAAAGAGGAAAGTGAACACGGAGAGGAGACAAAGAAAATGCAAGAGAGAGAAGAAACAATGTGATTGCTATGGTTCAAGGTACAAGGCTGCAATAGTCAGCCCCGACACGTAGCTCTACGTGTTAGTGCGGGTGGTAGATGGCAAAAGGGGGATGAGAGAATGAGGAGGGCTGGCTGATCACAAAGGATCAATGATGGATAATGAGAGTGGGAGGATAAGTCACCTATGTATCGGCAAAAAGTGGCAAAACCCTAAATAGGGCAAAAAGTGCCCAAAAAGAAATGCACTAATGTGCCCTATATCTAAAGTGTCTAAAACAACATAAAATGACATACAAGTGTTGCGTGCTAAGAAATGCACTTAGCCACTTAAACATCCCCAAAACATGCTTATTTTAGGCTTATTTTAGCCAAAATCCTAAAATGGGGAGCGGATCGAGAGAGTTAAATGGGAGAGGATCTAGAACCCTAATTTTCTATAGATAGGCAACTAGCCCTCCATTCTTCTCTAATCTCGTTTTTGCAGATTTCAAGTGTTTCAACTTGCTGCCCACACCTCGTTTGCGGAGGATATCTCAGCCGAAGCTGTCCATTGTTGTCTCCATTAGTTGGTACTTGATTTTCAGCCCTCTTCGCGCAGTTCGGAGCTGATTTTAGCCAGGCGACTGCTGTTCCCGTGCAGACCTGCTGCCATATAGCCTGCCACGTCATCACAGTCCTGTTGCCTGCGTTTTTAGTATTTCTCTCACCTATTGCCTACGTTTTTAGTCTTTCTCTCTCTCCTGTAGGCTGTCTTGCTTGCGTTTTTAGTCTTTTTCTCACCTGCTGCCTACGTTTTTAGTCTTTCTCTCTCTTGCAGACTGTCAAGCCTACGTTTTTAGTTTTTCTTTTACTTATTGCCTACGTTTTTAGTCTTTTTCTCTCCTTACTATTGTCTGTATCTGATCCAGCTTCTCTGATGTTTGCGTTTTGTCTTTCTCTCTCCTCACTGTTGTGTGCATGAGATCCAGCTTCTCACTGTTGCGTTTGCTGGTGTTCGACATTCGGAGGTTGCCTTGCTGCGATTCGAGATCCGTTCAGAGTACAACATACTCTACAGCTCATTACCCCTGCCCTGATCCTTGAGATACAAGAGTTCGAGGTTCAGTATTTATTGACTACATAGTGTGTTTGCTGTTTAAGCATCGTATTATTTAGTAGTTATATCACTTCATTTATTCACTATGTTCATTGTTTCTTGGTTAACCCTAACTCTAATTGTGTTCTTTTATCAGTCTGTGCTTTGTCGTACTGTTTCTGCTTATGTTTCTATGTTAGGGCATTTCTTTATATGGTATCAGAGTCTGGTACTCTCTGAGAAACCTAGGCCTTTGATCTGAAAGCTCTACACAAGAAGCAAAAACTACAGTATGTTCAAATGACTTCGAACACAACAGCGATTGTCTTCAAAACCAACTATGCCGAGAATCGAGCGGGAGTGGGCCGATCAGCTTGCTCCACAAAGTTTCGACATGGTGGAAGACACTTTTGATTACATGGAATAAAAGCTACGCAAGCTGACCTCTGAACAATACAAATTGATCATAGCTTATAGACGAAAGAAGATTGAGAAGCTCGATTGAAGGATTGCCCTTCAAGAAAAGCTTCTAAATGAAGGTATGCATAAATTTCTCTCTTCAAATGTTGCATGTAAATCTGATGATGTTGCAGGGCCGTCGAGACCTCCATTAGGGATGGTTTCCCCTCTTGGAGAACAAGACTCGGAGTATGTTTCTTTCTTTTATCCTCTTCCGTCCACTCTGGTGCAAGGTACTTTAGATTCGTCTTTTGTTCCTTCTTCTTTTACCTCTTCTGCTTTGCAATATTATCGTAGAGATCATGTGGAAGAAAGAGTCCAGTCTGTTGACTACAGAAAAGGTTCTCTTGAGGACCAATTCTTGCATGTTAACACACATTGTGGGGATTATAAGAGAAAGCCAGGTATCTCTTCTTCTACCCTTTTTTCTTTTCCATCTACTCCACAAAACCAAAATGAATTTGGTGTTTCTTTTTCTTCATTGTATGGTGCATCATCATCTTTACATTTTCATTTCCAATCATTAAATGATAAAAATGATCAAAATACAACTGCATCTCATACACCTCATTTTCAAAACCCACCCATTGTACCACATTCATCCGTTGCTTCTCCACTTCCTTTCACACCATTCACTTTTTCATTTCAGACACCTTATGTCGCATCACACATCACACTGGGGGGTTAGGGAAACATAGGCACATCCTCTAGGACCTCATCCTTACCTCCGGCGGGTGGTGTTCCATTTACTTCATGTACACTTTCGGGATCATTGCAGCCTGGGTATCCCCCCTAGTCTCTCCCGAGTATGGATCAGTTGACTCCACAATTTGCCTCCATGGCTTTACCTAGTGGATCTTTTGGTCATACTGTTGTGCCCCGACCTCACTTTGGACAGGGTTTCCGCGTCCCAGTGCCTCCATCTACACTGGCACCTTATGGAAACATTCATGTTCCAGTGTCTCCACCTCAATCGGCACTCATTGGATACTCACAACCTACTTCTACCTACCCATCTTTTCCCTCTTCTACTCCTTCTTATTAGACACATTCACCTCCACCATCTTATCCTCCAAAATCTTCTCCCTCACATTCATCTTACCCTACCTACTCAACACCTCATGGTTCTAGCTCATCTTTTGCCAAGCATGCATTTAATGACAAGACTTGTTTTAATGGGTCAAACTTTACTACTTGGTCGAGCTTGATGAGACATGTCCTTGACTCCCAGAACCTATGGGATCTTGTGCAGGGGTTGGAATTCCAACCCGATCCCGCATTTGTTTCATACGAGGTTGTTCGCTCATGGAAAGCTAGGAATGCATTCGCTATTGTCGAGCTGATGCAGGGCTTAATATCTGAGTTTCATTCTCAGCTTCAGCATTTTGACTTGGCGTCAGAGCGATAGGCTTTTAATCCTGACCATGAGCTTTAGCTTTTCAAAATCACTGATCCGGATGACTTGAAAGTCAAGTTGGCTGAGGATCGGCGTCTCTTTGCTGAATTTTCCACTACGGGGACTCCTAACTCTGACGATCAGATCACATTGTTTCTAAATAAACTCCCCAGGAAATACCTTAATTTTGTGGAAGGCATAGTTTCAAAACCTACCATGCCTACATTCTATGAATTTGAGTGTTAGCTGTTGCGTTACACGGTTGTTCGATCGTTTCATATGAATTCCTCTTCAGAGGGGGCTCTTATTACTCATTCTCAGAAAGGGCAACAAGGGAAGGGAAAACAAAACCAAATCTCCACTTAAAATCAAAAATCAAAATCAAAATCCATCCGGAAAATCACAAGAAACATCCCAATCTCTCAAACTTGGGTGGCAGAATGTACCTAAGAAGAATAGGTATTGTCAACATTGTCAAAAGGCTGGTCATTTTGATGACGAGTATTGACCAAAGACAAGAGGCACAACACCAAAACCTAAGTCTTGGACTCCTGCCCCTCAATTGGGCAACCCCCAGCAAGAAAGGCAGGGTGATGGCAAGGGGCAGTTTAAAGGTCAGAGTCGTCCTGTCACCGCTCAGCCATCTCAGTCGACAATGTTTTCAACTCCAGAGGGCTTGTCTGATTGGTTTGCAGAGGCCCACATCGTCTCCATAGAGACATCAGATGCGAGTCTTGGTCACATCTGTGAGTTGCCTCCTGATGAGGTTACCGCAGAGGCCCAGTTGTCACAGCCGAGCACTTCAGCTCTTGTTTGGATTGTGGACAGTGAAGCTACACATCATATTACTCCTATAGCGGACATTTTCCGTTCTCAAGCCCCTGCAAGCGGACCGGTCCATATAGAAAACAACTCCTCGGTTAAGCTTCAGGCTCAAGGTTGCGTTAGTTTTGCCACTGACAAGGGTCCGGATCTGGCTATGCTGGACAATGTATATCATGTCCCTCAGCTTGGGGTGAACTTGTTATCTGTTCAGTAGCTTTGTCGGTTGGGTTGAGCGGTTCTCTTTACAGCGACCACAGTCGAGATGCTCGACTCTCAGACTGGTTTAGTGATTGCTCGCGGTGAGGCACATCCTAATGGCCTATACCACATGATTGACTTTTTGACCGAGCTGACAGCCAAGGGCTCCGTGTTCCATAGCTTCCAAGTCTTAGCCACATCTCGGGAGCCTACGAACAATGAGAATCTATGGCATTTTCGTGTAGGGCATCTTGGTTATGACTCACTTTATGAGTTGTCATGCCGTGAGCTAGTTGAGGGCCTTCTACGCTTGAAGCTAGCTCGAGATGTCTGTAAAGCTTGTCAGCTCGGGAAGCAGCACCGTATCCCATTTTCTCAGCAGACCTCACATAGAATTGAGGTGTCTCTTAGATTGCTTCATGTTGATCTTTGTGGGACGACATCCACTGCCGCCTTGAATGGCGTGCTGTACTTCTTTTTTTTGTGGATGATCGTTTGAGATACATGTGGGTGTACTTTCTCAAGCATAAGTCAGATGCTTTCATATATTTTTCTGCTTGGGTATTGTTGGTTCATAACCAAACTGGTCGTTGTGTCGGTTGCATGAGGAGTGATACTGGTGGTGAGTTCATCTCCCACGTGTTTTTCGAGTTTCTACAGAAGCATGGCATCTCTCGCCAGCTCACCTCTACTAACTCTCTCTCTTAGAATGGAGTCGTAGAGCGTAGAAATCAGACAATCATGGAAATGACACATGCAATACCTATTGCTTTGTTGTAGGAAAACTTCTTTGGTTAATTCACATTAGGTCAGATTTAGCTTACTCAATTAGCGTACTCAGTCAGTATTTCATAGCACCTAGGATGTCACATTGGATTGCATGTCTTCGTGTCCTGCATTATTTACAGTGTACTTATTCTTATGGCCTGACATATGGTTCTAGTCTATGTTTGTAGGGGTACACTGATTTTGATTGAGCAGGAGATCCTAATACCCGGCATTCCCATGGCGGCTATCTCTTTACCTTGGGCACGGCTTCCATTTCTTGGTCCAGCCGTAAGCAGCAGACGGTAGTGGCTTCCTCGGTCGAGGCTGAGTACCGGGCTCTCTTCGATGACACCATTGAGGCCATCTATTTGAGGAGTTTACTGGTGGCACTTCATTTTCCTTGTGTCTCTACCACAGTTGTCTATTGCGACAACTAGCCCGCCATTGCCCTTGCCGGCAATCCGATCATCACACCACATATGCGGCATGTGGGAGTCCACTTTCACTTTTCCCAAGAGCAGGTTGAGCTAGATACTATTCGCCTAGAGTTTGTGCCTTCATTAGATAATTTTGTAGATATTTTGACCAAAGTGGTGAACCGGCCGGTTCTTCAGTACCTGCTTCCGATCGGCTTGGGTACACCCTCCCCTATTTCTTCAACATGACGGGGAGAGGGTGCTTCCCTCTTACTTTTCCTTCCAGTTTGAGAAGGGGCGGCTTCTACTCTTGATCGTGATAGTGATGATGCTTACAGTTTTTAGACACTACATTCATTAATTCTTTTGTATTGTATTATGGACATTTGTAACTTCATGTGTACTGTCAGGATGACTTGATTGTAAAAGGGCACTTGGACAAGTGAACAATTCCTCTGCGAGGGCACTGTCCAAGTAGCACCGCTGCATAGCATATTGCATGAGCATGAAATTTTGCATCTCCCTTTGCATTACCCCATGCATTGGTATTCTATTCATGTAAACACGCATCTGTGCGCATTTATCCCTCTTCGGTCTTTTGGAGTGGTTGACTCTAGGATCCACCATATTCGTGGCATAACACATGGTAGTTCTCCTAAAAGCAGTTTTCCTATCCTTGCTTGCTTTGCTTGTCTTGCTAAGCCCACCATTATCTTTTTTGCCTTTCCATATTCACCACATGATTGGCACACACGCTTTTATCATCCTTAGGCACTTATCCTAGTCAGTGTGAGGGATTGGCTTGCTAGTTTTGTGAATGACTTGGGTTTAAAACTCTCTTTATCTTTTTCTATCTGTCACTTAATCGGCCGCTGCCCCTATATTACTCATGTATTTTCAAAACACTTAATTAAAAAAAAAAAAAAAACACACAAAACAAGTCCAATGTTGTTTCCATCCGTCTTTGTAGGACTTGGTAGGCCCTTGGGAGCCATCGAGCACTCTTTGTCCGATGCCCTAGCCTCTCTGGGGTGATCACTTGGGCTCCCTTGGTAAGATAACCATCGTCCTTGTAGTCTTGGTATGCCACTAGGTAGCCGACGTGCACCCTTTGTCCGATGCCCTAGCTACTTTGGGGTGGGATGCCTTGGGGTAAATTAAAATTTAGGTTGGCCTACTTTTCTAGCTCTATTTTGGGTCTGAGAGGGGGTGTTGTGCTAAGAAATGCACTTAGCCACTTAAACAGCCCCAAAACATGCTTATTTTAGGCTTATTTTAGCCAAAACTCTAAATTGGGGAGCGGATCGAGAGAGTTAAGTGGGAGAGGATCTAGAACCCTAATTTTCTATAAATAGGCAGCTAGTCCTTCACTCTTCTCTAATCTCGTTTTTGCAGATTTCAGGTGTTTCAGCTTGTTGCCCACGTCCAGTTCGTGGAGGACATCTCAGTCGAAGCTGTCCATTGCTGTCTCCATCAATTGGTGCCTGATTTCCAGCCCTCTTCACGCAGTTTGGAGTTGATTCCACCCAGGTGGTTGCTGTTCCTGTGCAGACTTGCTGCCGTACAGCTTGCCACGTCATCATAGTCGTGCTGCTTGCATTTTTAGTCTTTCTCTCACTTGCTACGTGCGTTTTTTTGTCTTTCTCTCTCCTTTTTGCTGTTTGTATCAGGTCTAGCTTCTCATTGCTGCGTTTGTTGGTGCTCGACATTCAGAGGCTGTCTTGTTGCGATTCGGGATTCGTTCGGAGTACGACACACTCTCTAGCTTATTACCCCTGCCTTGGTCCTTGAGATACAGGAGTTTGAGGTTCAGTATTCATTCATTGTATTATTTAGTAGTTATATCACTTCATTTATTCACTCTGTTCATTGTCTCTGAGTTATCCTAACCCTAATTGTGTTCTTTTATCAGTTTGTGCTTTGTCGTACAGCTTTTGTTTATGTTTTTGTGTTAGGGCATTTCTTTACAACAAGTACAATGTCAAAGCTCCTAATGTCCTTGTCCGACTCAGGCTGATGCTCATAGGCAAGAGATGACCACAAAAGACACACATGGCTGCTAACAAGAGACGAGAGTCTTGATCCATCATGTTCTCCATTTGATTTGCTATTTGGAGAAGCATTGTTGGATTTCTCTTTCTCTTTTATTGGCAAAGAGTTTGTTGATCAAAGCTAAATTTGAATTAAGATAAATGTTGGTTAGGGTAGGTAAGAGTTTATTCATATTGAACTAGTGCTTGCATGTGGATTTTCAACGTTGTTTGGACATGTTTCTCACCCTTGTGGCACTCTAAATGTAGAGCTTGTTCTTCCCAACCTTTCTCTTGACTAGATGCTATCAAGGCAGATTAGAGTTGATTTAGGGTAGGGTTGGCACTTTGAGTAGGCGGACACTTATAGTAGGGTGAGGCAGTGCCTACCACTGGACTAACATAACTTGTTACAAAATTTTGCCTTTGACACCCATTGACTTCTTAGGGTTCTTGGCTTGTCATTGTGAAATAATTAACTTGCATATCACATGTGCACCTCATATTTGCACATTGGATTAACAACTAACTCAAATGCTAAGCAAAGCTTCAAAAATTCCCATCTTGGTGACATTAGACCATAGGCGAGCCCCTTGGGAGCTCTGCTATGAACAACATTGAGCATGCCATGTTCATCATAGTTCAGTTTCTACCACACACTGCAACTCTCTTTTGAGAGGAGAGTTGATAGAGGTTAGTTGGTGTTGGATGTCATGCTTTTGAAAAAACTTAGAAAACTCGTGGAAGATAAACTCACCGCCATTGTCACTCCTCAATGCCCCAATACATGCACCTAATTGATTTTGCACTAATCATACCCATGTGAAGAAATATGAGAAGACTTCAGATTTGACTTGTAGGAGTATATGGACATATATCTCCAAAAGTCATCTATTAGTAGAAAAAAGTATAATGCTCCAATTAAGATAGTAGTGGATGTTGGTTTGCTAAGATCAATATAAATAAACCAAAGGGACACTTGAGCTCTATGAGTGGTTTGTTGAGGGTATGGTGTGTGACGATGTTTCTCCATCTAACGTGGTTTATAAACATCCTTTGATAGTTTTAGTCATGGAGGGCATTCAACCATCTAACAACATGATAGCTTGTAAAGAGAGTTAAACCCAAGGTATCCTAAGCGAAATTGCCAAAGGCGTTTCTCATTCATAGGATTCTTGGTAATAGCCAGGCTATGCGCTTTATGGAATTGGAAGCCTTCAGCTCTAGGCTAGAGAGAAATTGGTCATTTGATATAGGGCGCTAGATTGTACCTCACTATGAGCAATTACTAAACTAGTCTTCCTATCAAGAACCTCAACTATGATTGTTGTAAAGAAAATTGTGAAGACATGCTAGGGTTTGCATACAAAAAACATAGAATGTATGAACATGACTAATACACAATAAATTAGACAGTAATGCAATAAACACAAGCCCAAAATGCAAAATGCAAAAACACAAACACAAACAGAGAAGAAAGAGAACGTTGAAGTGAATGAATCAATGCTATAAATGAATGAGAGAATATATAGGATGCTCAAGGGCAGAGCTGTCCATTTGTCGATAGCTCTCATGGGAGCGGGCTGAAGAAGGTGTTGATGTTTGTTCTCCATCGACGACAGATCCTGAGTGCAGTAACCACCAGTTGGAGAAGAGGTTGATGAAGAAAAGTGCTAAAAACACACAAATGACTGGTTGAAGATGATGGCAGCTGATCATCGACAACAGTTGGAGGTTGGGTGATAGCGTAAACCATTTGGTCTATTTATAAATGTAGAAGAATCCCCCTAAATTAGGGTTTTGCATGTGGGACACAAACTCTCTAGAACTGCTCCCGCTCCCTGTTTAATGAAACTTTTGGTAATTTACATGTTTTGGGGCTATCTTAAAGAGCTAATTAGTATGGAATGAATTTTTAGCTTCACACTCCCTTTCAAGCCCAAGCTCAAGCCCATTTTTACTCGAAGGGGTTTCATCCCAAAGCAGTTGCGGCATTGGACAAAGGGTGCACATTGGTTGCCCAGTGGCCTACCAAGACTATGGAGGCAATGGTTATCTTACCAAGGGAGCCTAAGTGACTACCCTAGAGAGGCAAGGTATTGGACGAAGGGTGCTTGTCAACTTTCTAATGGTCTACCATGACTTGCAAAGGTGGATGGAACCACATTCGAACTCCTTTTTTTTTTTTGGGTGAGAATAGAGATGGTCTGCGACCTTTCAAGTAGCTGTGCCTTGTGGGGAGAATGAAAAGGGATGGTTAGATCCAACACATCACAAAACAGACAAGCCATCCTAACTACTCGTGGGTGTTGATGGGAAAGGGGTAAAGAAGTATGGTGATGTGGTGGTAAAGAACTGTTGGTGGAGAGCGCTCAGGATGCGTCTAAGTGTGCTTTGCACAATGAGATGCATAGTAGTATGCTACATGATGAGAATGTGCATGTACCAGGTGCCACTTGGATAGTATCCCTTGTTTGGAAATTGTTTACATGCCTAAGCACCCTAGCACAAAGATGATAATGTTCATGCAATGCAACGGGGAGGTACAACAAGGAAGGAAGGGCGATGTCGAAGACGAATACCAAATCTGTAGAATACCAAAGAGGGTAGGAACTCCCTCTCAACCCTAGATGTCGAGGTCGAAGGAGCTAGAGGAGCATGATCTGGGCCTTTGTGTGATATTGAGAACCATGAAGATGAACATTAGGATGAGGATGAAGCACCATGACTGGAAGAGCAAGGTAGAAGACACCACCATGATAGCATTAGGAGATGCATCACAATCCGCCTTGGGAGGGAAGCCTCCATGTTGGTAGAAGAGCAAATCTCCTAGGAAGATGAAACCACAAAAGGAATGATGCCCAAAAGCATTCACTTTCGATGTTATATTGGGTAATAATATTGATCCACTTTATAAGAAAGCTCTTCTACTAGAGCAGTTTTTGTTGAAAGAAAAGTTAGGAAAGAAAAAAATCCGGTAACTCCATCCCAAAACAAGAACATGATGATAGTAGTGAATCCACTTCTGATTCTGACCTAGAAGCAGACTGTAGCAATGCAAAATTTGACTTTGAAGAGGAGGAAGAAAAAAAGTAACCTAAGAGTAAGAAGAAGGACAAAGGAAAGAAAATAGTGGAAAGCACCATAAAGAATGAGGTCAAAAACATCTCAGCTTAGGAAGGAATGATGCAATCTTGCATTTTGGCCTTGCTCTAAAATATAATAACCTTGCAAAAGAGATTAGAATTTGCAAAACAAAGGTAAGTAGTAAGATGCTCCAAAGCAAACCAAAGCAGAAAGTAAAGCTAAATGAAAGATGTGCAATGAGTGTACGAGTGAACATAGCAAGGGACTAAAGACCTAGAGAAATGATAGACTAACCTAGGGTGTCCGAAGGGACCTAGAGAAGTGTGAGCCTAATGGTGTGGCCATCAACACATATGTTGTTGCCAATGAAATGCATGATGAGGTGGGAAAGTGTGCCTAGGGTAGGGTGCAAGACAAGACCCTGGAATGGATGTAAATAGTGCAATAGGTGAGGAACTAGCAGACCAATAAGCTATTACTTTAGGGTAGTGAAAGAAATGGGCTTTTGAGTCTATTTTTGTGCCACATGTTTAGTGGCAATTGCGCCAGAAGGAGTAGATGGGGCAGTAGGAGGCATAGCCCCATTGGATTGTCTAGTAATAGTGGAGGCAATTGCAGTGGTTCTTTAGGTGGAAGACCCTAGGCTTTGGTACGAAACTCCTCATCTACATGGCTTGATCTCTAGGAGCATGTGCAAAATCTATTCTTTTGGCAAACTTAGCGAGTAACTATTGATATTTGGCCAACTTGATTGTCAGATCATCCCCTTTCTTAATGGAAAACTCCTAAAGCTCAAAGTTGAGATTGATACATTGAGTGCGATCTCATGTTGCATAGCAGTCAATGACATGACTCCAATGCTCACATGCGAGGGCAAAATACTGTAACTGAGAGTGGAATTCAGGAAGCAATCCCCATCAATTTTGGCATTGGTTTTGATAGTTTGCTGCATTTGAGATTTGTTGGAGTTAAACACCATCATCTAGCTTCCCTCAGCCTATTGCACGAGAATGTGGTTGTTAGTCAATTGTTCCTTTAGCATTCCTTGTATCATGTACCTAGTGAGCTTGGTTTGTTAATTGAAGTTCCTTTCTAGCATTCATTTTGTCATTTTTTTGTTGGCCTTATCTAAGTGATTTCTCAGTTGTGTTTGCATACTTCGTGTTTTTTCTGCAAACCCTACTGTATCTTTACAATGCTCTGAGACTAGGATGCCCATGATTTATGTATTTCGCAGTCAAAAAATAAGAAATATACATGGGTGGTCACTTCTACCTATGAGGCTGAATACAAGGCAACTTTTACTTCTACTTTGGGATGTGAATGGCTTAGATACCCATTAAGTGATCAATGTATGTAGTTGTCATTGACACTCATTTGAAATTTTAAAATAGTATGTACTATGATAATTGCAAGAAATCCAATTTTCATGTTCAAAGTACACTTAGGTGCATTATAGCTATATTAGCAAACGGCTTCATGTTGGTGAGGTCAACTTGCTGCATGTGTGTACACAAGACAACGAGGCATATATGATCACATACACTTTTACTTGAGACAAGTTTGAAGGCTCTCATGAGGCTTTGGGCTTATGCCCTTTTGGGGACTGATCCACTGACCTTGCATCTGTTCACATTGTTCTATTGCCCCGGGCCTGGGGGGGAGGGTTTACACCTATGTGTTCTTCTATGTGAACATGCTCTAACACATTGGCACTTTCCACCCAGTACTTTTGAACATTAGAGATACAGCTTGTTTTTGCATTCACTCCTTGAATATCAAATACAAGATATGATGCCAACTATATACTTGTGTGTCTGTGCATCTGTACCCGCATGTTTTCTTGCTTCACTGTATGAATATTGCTGTGTGTCATGCAGAGCTATCAAATTCTCATGTGGGGAGCTTGAAACTCAGTTTAAGCTCAAAGAGTTTGTAAAGTTAGATAAAGTTTCAAAATCTGATTGTTCATTTTCTCGATAACTATGGTTCAGAGCTAACTCATGTGTCGCTTCTCTTTTCTCCTTATACTTCATATTAGCTTGTGATTGGATTTCCTTCTCACTGAATTCTAAATTGCTCAAACTTAGAGCTCATACTGTGTTGTTATTCATGAAAATTTTCCAGTCTGCATATTCTGTTTCCTTCTACCAAGTTGCTCAAACTTGTGGCTCATGCTTTGTATTCATTACTGAAAGTATTCCAGTCTGCATTATCTGTCTCCTGATTGTTTTTCAGTAGTTTGTTTTGACTAGTGTTAGCCATTCTTGACAAAAAAAGGGTGATTCATTACGTTAATTTTGCTCTTGATCCCATAGTTGCATTCCGTCTGCAGATGGATCCATATAGTACAATCTGTCCAGTCTGATCGGATGTATACGATTCGTATGATATTCATCCGATTCCAACAGCAAAGTTTTTATCCCCCTTTTTTTTGTGGAAAAGTGTCTGCTTGAAAAAGGTGACTTCTTGCCTCTTCCTTTTTTGCTTTAACCTCCTCCTCTTCATCCTCATCTACCTCTACCTCTACCTTGCTTACCACTTATTGTTCTTCTACCTTTCTCTTACAAGTTCCTCTACTCTTCTCTCTCCTCCCTTTGTCTACCTATCTCTATCTACATCGTCTTCTTCCTCTTCCATCTCATCCCCTATGTGTAGCTCTATTTCTATTTCCTCTTCCTTTACCTCCTCTTCTTTCCCTTCCCCTACCTGTACTCTTCATGAAGCCCTCATATTACACAACTCTCACGTTGAGAAAGTGCCATGGATAGAACCAATGCCTATTGATGGACTTGCAAATATTGTGGTGTGGTCCGAGCTTGTAAGCTTCAAGTTAACAGGGGCCATAATTAAACATAGGGAAATGCTAGAGCCTAGTAATCCTAGCCATCACTTATACGCTTTCATGTAATTTAATTTGTTATTGGTTTTTATAGTGTGTAATTTAAGAGCCAAAACTATTGCAATTGCAGTGCAAACTTGAACATTATTCTACAACTACGGGGGCGGTTTTAAGAATCTCTGAACCTAACTAGTGGATTATTGTTAAGGATCTAGGCAAACTTGGGTTCATGAGATAAGGTGAGGTAGTTGAAATATACCATAATCCTTTGTTTTAAAAAAAAATCGTAATGGAACACAGCCTTGGTAACTTATTAGTGGTACTGTTTGATTCATACACCAAGCAGGCAATCTCACTCATACTGAAAATGCTAAGGTTTTGTTATTTTCCCTTTCTGATGAGCTTCTTAATTTATTCCTCAAAGCTATTCTCAGGCTAGGGCTACAGCCCCCACGTGGTG
This sequence comes from Lygodium microphyllum, assembly GCF_053477565.2. Taxonomy (NCBI): domain Eukaryota; kingdom Viridiplantae; phylum Streptophyta; class Polypodiopsida; order Schizaeales; family Lygodiaceae; genus Lygodium; species Lygodium microphyllum. The sequence continues at coordinate 28,363,352 of NC_141164.1, forward strand.
TGCTTCTTCATGGACCTCCAGGAACAGGCAAGACTTCTCTTGCTCTTGCATCAGCTAAGGAAGCTGGAGTAAGGATTTTCATGATAAATGGACCTGAAATAGTGAGTGAGTACTATGGTGATAAATGGACCTGAAATAGTGAGTGAGTACTATGGTGAGAGTGAGGCTGCTCTTCGAAGAGTGTTTGAGGCATCTCGGGCTGCAGCTCCATCTGTGGTAGCTCCCTTTTCCCTTAATTCTTTCTAACTAAATTAACTTTGGGTTCTGTGTTGGTGATATGATTTTGGGAAAGGTTTTTATAGATGAGCTGGATGCTATTGCTCCTCAACGTACAGAAGGGGGAGAAGATCTAGGTCAGCGTATGGTTGCAGCTCTCTTGACTCTGATGGATGGTGGAGGGGAGTATCTTCAGGGTGTGCTCGTGATTGCAGCAACAAATCGAGTTGAGGCTATTGATCCAGCTTTACGTCGACCTGGAAGATTTGACCGAGAGCTAAAAATTGGTAAGTTTACTTAAGGCATGTAATACTCTTTTTTGAGGCCTTACTGCACTATTATTTGAAAAGAGTACTCTGGTAAGGACTCCTTCTGCTACCTCCTCAATTATATGCTGCAATGGCAAATAAATTGGGTTGTAAAGATCGTTTGTTGTCATTCTCCGCAAAGTATTTCCTAGTGTGATACAGTTGAGTACAAGCTCATGAAAAAGTTAGGAGGAAAGATGTCAAAGATTTCAAAGACTGGATACCTGGATGTTGAGGAGGAAAGATGTTAAAGATTTCAAAGATGGGATACATGGATTTGTAGGAATTGGCTTTTTGCAAATAGTCTCTCTACAACATATGGATTGATTGTAGTAGCTCATGGCTCCATATTGGATGGTTGCACCGTAGCAGTGCTCAATGTGAGCATTGGGTGACCTTCTAAAAGGGTTATAGCTTGGTTACATAATATTAATGGTGAGCCCCTTTTTGCCTAGGTTCATGCAGATGAAGTGGATCTTGCACAAAGTTAGTTCAGTTTACTTCAATCCACATCATGCACCCAATTAGTTTAGCAGATTTCAATGTACCTCACAAGCCAAGAAAGGTACCACACTTAGCAAAATCATAAAGAAGGATCATATTTATTAGTCAAGATATACATAGATGATGGCATGATCATGAGCCCAAAATACTAGCTAGGTTCTGCATTCGGCCCAACCCAACAGACTTTACAACTATTGAAGAACCTACCTGGTTAGAAGGTGCATATAGTTGGTTCCCATCAAGTATGAGTCCTTTGCTCGTTTTTACACTTGGCTCAACCCAACAGAGCTTGCAACTATGGAAGAACCTACCTGGATAGAGTTGGCTCCCATTGAGTATGAGTCCTTTGGGTTGAGAGACAGTAGGCTGCAAGCTTTTGTGTCTTGAGAAGTCAAAATTTAGCCATGCGGGACATGGAACAGGGATGATAGGATAGCTGAATGTAGGGACATGGACGGGAGCTTATTAACAAAGTACAAATCATAGCTTTAAACAACAAATTTATTGAGAAAAACACTGTATTCAGAATGTGGTCTTGAAATTGAAAGTATCACATTAGTAAAGCTCTCAAATCTCTATCTTTAATTTGACAAAACCTCTGTTTGATGCTCGATTTGACCTTATCCATATCTTTAGAACAAATAATTGTATGCTACTTTGTTTGCCGTCAGCTGAGATTGCCTGTTTGCTGGATTAAATCAAAGTATCCATTAGAAAATTATAGATGAGAATTTCTTAAGTTCCTCACACCCCCTTCTTCTGCAGGTTGACAGAGTCCATGGAGACCATAGTATCCGATTGGAAAGAGGGGGATAGAGAGCCAAACAAGCAGTGTGCATGTGTATGCTTGTGCATATGCATGCATGAATGAGAGAGAGAGAGAGAGAGAGAGAGAGAGAGAGAGAGAGAGAGAGAGAGAGAGAGAGAGAGAGAGAGAGAGAGAGAGAGAGAGAGAGGAGGGAGTTGCCCGCTGTCCTGTCGATGTCGCCTGCAGATGCCGTCTGACGCTTCTGCTCGCCGCCTGCAGTCCCCTCGCCTGCCGCTGACGCCCTCCACGGCCGTTGCGTCCTCCCCCCTGCTGTCGGACGGCCCCCTTGCCTGCGTCCCCCGCCCGCCTGTACTCTACCCTCTGCGCCTGCTTCTTGCCCCTTAGCCCTGCCCGTTAGGGTTTCGGCTGATAACGGACCCCTGCCCGGCGCCCCAGACCGTCCTGCTCTGCCGTCGACTGCCCGGCCGTTGCTCTGCCCTCCTGCCCCTGCACTATTCGGGTTGTGCTTTGCCACCAGGGTTCTTGGGACAGGTCACGACTGAGGCTGACAGGTAAAGCTTCGCTTTCATCAGCTGTGTGTACAGAATACGCCCCTGGACAGCGACTCTGCACAGAAAAGAGGGAGCGAGAGAGAGAGGGAGAGAGAGAGAGAGAAGCCTGCGTGTCTCTGCCCCCCGCGACTTTTTCACTCGGCCTCTGTCCGACATACGTACTGATACAATATGGCTGGCCTGGATCTGGCTTTCATAGACCAAACGGTGGCAGCTCTTGGTCCGGATTTTGACACCGAGGAACCAGAGGACATGGTTCCGTTCACAGAGGAGATGCCCCTTGCTCCTGACCTCCAGCCAGCGGGCAAACACACTAAGCATACTTCGGCAGGGATAATGGATCATCAGGATCGTTCCTATGCTCAGGTTGCTTTTGATTCTGTGGACTCCCAGGAGGTTGATTGGGAGCACCTGTTGGAGTTTGCTAACACTTTGCTGGGCGATTATGTTCAACATAATCAGGAAGTCTTTTCGGACTCTGCAACGGAAGATGTTCTGGAAGCCACTGTGGATCCGAAACATGTCTTGCGCTCCTTTTCAGTGTTCTATGAATGTGCTGTGATACTTTTTTTCACTGGTAGGATCCCGCTACTTTCCCGTATTCGCCAGTGGCTGCACAGTCTGCTACAAGAGGAATGTGTTGAAGAGATTTTTGTTGGCCCCCGGGGTTTTTTTGAGGTGCTGTTGAAATCAGAGACACACCGTGCTGCTCTCCTATCTAAACTGCCATTGTTCGTTGATCGCCGTCTGGTCCATGTGGTGCCATGGCGCCCCATGGCAGATTTTCAGCGTCTGCTGCAACGTGAATGCCCTGTGTGGGTTGAAGTGGAAAACTGTCAGGCTGTTTATTGGCCACTGCTAAAAGACGCCATGGCCGCTGTGGGCACTGTTCTGGTTCCCCCAAGCCTAAGGGCCATGAATCGCAACCGCCTGTGTATGTTATGGGACACTGCTCGAAAAAGGCCTGCTTGGTTACGCATTAACTGCTCTGGCATGCATCCTTTACATTTTCGTTTGAAATGGGGTAACTTTGCAGGACATTGCTTTTCATGTGGAAAATTGGGGCATTTTATGGCTGAATGCCCAGAGAAGCACCACACTTCAGATGCCGAGCATGTTGCGCAGCCCATGGAAGATATGGTGTGTGATGCGCCGTCGCAAGATGCCACCCAGCCACCTAAAGTTTTGAATAAAGGTAAACAACAGGTCTCGGGTTTGGATTCTGGTGGCAATGACTGGGTAGATGTACGCGCGAAAAAAGGCAACAAGCATGCTGCTGGCATGATGGATACTGTGCCTGTTGCCTCACCAGATTCCATGCGTACGTATATGCGCAGGAAAGAAATGATGTCTTCAGAGCACTCTGCTCCTGCTATGGTTTCCTCTGCTTCCCGTCAACAGACAGCTAGGAGAGTGTATTCAGATGGTCCTAAGGGTCCACCCGCTAAGCTGGCTTTTGATACTCGAGGTAATGTCATTACCCCATGGGATCGTCCTTATCCCCGCTCCATCCCCAAGTCTGCGGATATGCCATCCACTTCCAAATCTGGTCGTCAGAACTCTTTTGCCGTGTTAGCTGATTTCTTGGATGAGGGTGTACTAGACATTCTCGCCGAAAAGGTCTCATCGAGGCAAGTTGTGCCTCGTACTTGATCCTCTTTTGAATCCACATGAAGATAGCTACGTGGAATGTGCGAGGAATTTGTTCCCGCCACAAGCAACATGCCATGTGGACAATATTGCATGAGAATCAGTGGGATGTCTTGTGTGCTGTTGAACACAAGAGTCATAGTGAAGCAGGTAAAGTTGTGGATTGCCATGGTTTTCGTTTGTTCTATGTAGGGACACATGCCAGGCAGTATTTTGGTGTGCTTATGATTGTACATGAAAAATATCAGCCGGTTCTTATCAAGAATGATGTACATGGCCACTTTGTGGTGATTGAAATTTTATTCGAAGGAGAGATCTTATGGTTACTTGGTCTCTATGCTCCGAATGATCCTCTATCTTGTCGGGAGCTTTGGCATACCTTGCAGAGTTCCTTGTCCCTTGGTAGACGGGGTTTTTTGATGGGGGATTTTAATATGTGTGTTGATTCTTTACAGTCCACATCAGAACATTCGATAATGGATGCGCCGGAAAGACATACGTGGCAGCAGTTGGCTTTTGCCGTTCTTAAGCAAGATCTCTAGTCTTGGCTGTATCCTTCTTCTACAGGGTTGACCTTCCATTCTGCCCAGTATGCCACAACATGGTCGTGGTTAGACCGCATATACATCATGCAGGATGATGATTTCCTTTCGGAGATGCTCGAAATGAAAGTGTTACAACAATATGCATTGTCGGATCATTTTCCTCTGCAGCTTGAGCTCCTTGCACAACCAATTGCACCTTTCAAGCAATTTCTGGATAGACTCCCGTTGCGTTTCAACTCGTCTTATTTGAAGCATGCAATCTTCCAGGGCTATATGCAGCAATTGATTGATCGATTCTTATTGGATTTCTCATCTCAGGGCACTACTTCCTTTCAACGATTTCTCTCCAATGTGCAGCGGGTTGCTCGCCAGTATGGGATCCATCATGCCTCTCTTTGTCGGCGGCGCCGACAAGCAGCCGAGGAACTGCTGGCTTTGGTTTGTTCTTTGCGGTGGACACTCCCGATGACGCATTTTTGCTATCACTGGCAACGCGTCTGGCCGATCTTATTAAAGAGTTTCAGTTGAGATCCTATCAGCAGGTCAAATTGCAACATCTGACGGACACTCTGCAAGACAGTGCTTGTCAGACCCATAAGTTTTTTCGAGCTCTCCATGCCTCTCCTGCTCGAGAGAATATGATGAGGCTCCAGGATGAAGAAGGTCAAATGGTTCTTGATCCGCAGATGATTGTGAATATGTGTAGAAATTATTTCCTCGACCTTCTTGGTTCTACTTCTTCGCCTTCAGGCCAAATTACTCATGCCCGTTCAGTTTTTTATGATCTGGTCCGCAATCAGGTTCCTTAGGACATGCACTCTACTCTGGAGGCAGATATTTGTGAGTCGGAGGTCATGGATGTTCTGTTACACTTGCCTAAGGATAAAAGTCCTGGCTGGGATGGTCTTACCAATGAGTTCTTTGAGTTTTTTGCCACCTAGCTCGCGAAACCTTTGACGGCTTTGTTTCAGTGGGAATGGGAAACGGGGATTATGCCTTCCTCTTGGAAAGAAGGTCTTATTAAACTGCTTCCAAAAGTTCCTTCGCCATCCATGTTGAAACAGTGGCGCCCAATTTCTTTGATGGGTTCTATGTATAAAATCTTTTCCAAAGTTATGGCGAATCGCCTCCATAAGCATCTTCCTGCCATTGTGCATCCTCTCCAATATGGTTTTATTAAGGGCAGAAACATTTTGCACAATGTCTTAAATGCGCAACTGGCAATTGATTATGCAAGGCATTCAAATCAGGAGGTCGTACTGGTTCAATTGGACCTGGAAAAGGCTTTTGATTATATGGATTGGTCTTTCATTGCAGAACTTATGTCTGCTATGGGCTTTGGTGCCCGGATGTCTCGTCTGATCTATACTATTAGTGTTGCAGCATCTTCACGGGTCATGTTGAATGGAGGCGTTACCAAGCCAATTGTCCTTGCCCGCTCTGTCAGACAGGGGTGCCCTTTGAGTCCTCTCTTCTTTGCCCTTGCGACTCATCCGGTTCTTTCGATGCTATCTCATATGGCAGCTTCTACTCAGTTGGCTGGATTGTTGCTTCCCTCTGGACAACACTTCATTGGTCAATCCTTGGCTGATGACAGTTTTATGATTCTGCGTGCGGACAAAGATAATCTTCACAAAACATTAGATGTTTGGGCTCTCTTTGGTTAGGCTTCTGGTCTTTGCATTAACGCCTTGAAATCGGCCATTCTCAGCTGCACAGAGTCGGATTTGCAGTCACTGGACTGGCAGGGTATGGTTGTCCCCCGTGGCTCCATTGCCAGGCATCTTGGGTACCCTTTGGGGGTTGATGTTCCCCCAAAGCAGCTATTACAGTGGATTTCATAGAAACTGGCAGCTAAGTTTCTGTATTGGAAGTCTCAAGCTTGGCCCTTCCATGTTCGTCTCAAAGTAGCCCAGACAATAATGTTGCCAATGCTTACATATTTCTTGCCATTGCTACCTTGGACTACTACGACACTGAATGATCTTACGAAGTCTATTCGTTTCATGTTATGGAAGAAGGATTCCTTGCATGCGGGTATTTCCTGGATTTCTTGGTCGCATGCATGCACCCCAAAACGCATGGGTGGAGGGGCTGTTTTGGATACCCACACTCATATGCTGGCACTCTGCTGGTCTCTTTTTCGCGCCATGTGCTCGGATTGTCATCCTTGGGTCGTCATAGCCCGTTATTTTCTTGAGGATCACGGGCTTCTGCATGGTAATACCCACATCCGCAGTTCGTGGTGGCATGTTCTTAATGCAGATTCTCGGTTCTCTAGTTCTTCCTCATCTTTGCTTGCCCATTTGGTGTGTTCCTAGAAATTGGTCCTCCGGAAGTCTCAGTGGCATCCAACGGAGGATTGTTTAGCCACTAATTCGTTTCAATTGGAACTGTTGGCAGTCTCGCGGTTAATTTCGTGGGACGATAAACATGAGCTTCGACCACAATTCAACCGTATGGCATGTTTGGGCTTAATTTCGGTCACGGATGCTACTCTTGCCAGTCGCAATGTGTTTATGTCGTTTCGTACAACTAGGAGGCTTTTCAGGATCCCTCGTGGATACATGTATTTATGGGAACAGCTTTTGAGGGTGCATCAGAGCAGACAACCCTTTCCTGCCCTTGCTACGGATCGTCCCTGGCAGGATTGGGACTTTGCAGGCCGGCTGCATTTAGAAAAGGCTTCAGCTAACCAGGTGTATCATCTTTTGATTAAAGATCATCAATGGCTGGTTACTAAAGCTAATATTCTATGGGGATTGCATAAATCCTGGTCATGGTGGATGGAGGGCTGGTTAAATAAGACACCATTCAAATATAAGGTCTTTCTTTGGAGGGTGATGATTGGTGGTCTTCCGCTTGCTTCAGCTCTTTCAAAGCGCCGAATCTCCAATGGCAACTGTTTCTTTTGCACCACCACTGTGGAATCCGCCCGTCATCGTTTTATTTCTTGCCCCCTTGCTCAGAAAATCTGGTCATTCTTGTCTGCCGTCTGGCGAGCGGTGGTTGGTTTCTCGCTTCGCCCGTTTGATTGGGTTTTTGCGCATCCCAAATATCCCACACCGACACAGCCACACATGAAGATCTTGTTTCACTTTCTTCGATATTGGGGCTGTTGGCACAACTGGACCATTCGGAATGCTTTCCTTTTTGATTCTGCTTATAATGTTCAGCAGCATATTGCTAGGCTTAAAGGTTTCTTGTATTGGCAGATAGATCTTCTCCGGCACTTTGACATCCTCTCTCGGGAGGACTTATGCCCCTGGCACATGGCAATTTCCTCCTCGTCTTTGCCATGATTTTGTAACTATTTGGCCCTCTGGTTCTTGTAAACAGTCAGTTTGTACACACGATGGGGTAGAGCCATCGTGTATCTTGTAATCATGAAAACTTTTTCATAATTAATACAATTACCTTTTATGGAGAGAGAGAGAGAGAGAGAGAGAGAGAGAGAGAGAGAGAGAGAGAGAGAGAGAGAGAGCACTGTCCGTTGTACCTGCACAGGCCATCTAATGGTGTAAATGAGACACGGCGGACAGTAGCCGAATACCAAGATCTCGCATCATGTCAGGGTTCAACACGACCTTCATAGATCAAGTGGTGGATGCCTTGAGGCATGATTCGGATGATGAAGAATGGGAAGAAATGGTTCCTTGTACGGAGGTGGCTGCCCCCCTTCCGATGTCCAGCCAGGCACTGATGTGCAACCCCTTGTTAAATGCTCTAAGCATGTCTCTGATGTAGTGATAGAATGTAGTGAACATACCCTTGATGATGTTATGGCTGATTCTCAAGCTCCTCCACAATCTAAGCATGCTACACGTTCTTACACGTAGGTGACTTCCATGGCTGAGGAGTCCTAGGGCTTGGACTGGGAACATCTCGTGGAATTTGCCAATATGTTGGTGGCTGAATATGTTCAGTAGAACTGTAAATCCTTTCTAGCCCAAGATAAAGAGGATGTATTGGATGCTAGTGTGGATACCAAGAGTGTTCTATGCTCTTTTTCAGCCTTCTATGAAAGAGGGGTCATTCTTTTTTTTTATTGGCAGGATCTCGGTAGGTGACTTCCGTGGTTGAGGAGTCCCAAGACTTGGATTGGGAAGATCTCTTGGAATTTTCCAATATGTTGTTGGGTGAATATGTTCATCACAACCACGAATCCTTTCTAGCCCAAGATAAAGAGGATGCATTGGATGCTAGTGTGGATACCAAGAGTGTTCTATGCTCTTTTTCAGCCTTCTATGAAAGAGCGGTCATTCTCTTTTTCATTGGCAGGATCTCGGCAGGTGACTTTTGTGGTTGAGGAGTCCCAAGACTTGGACTGGGAACATCTCTTGGAATTTTCCAATATGTTGTTGGGCGAATATGTTCAGCACAACCACGAATCCTTTCTAGCCCAAGATAAAGAGGATGTATTGGATGCTAGTGTGGATACCAAGAGTGTCCTATGCTCTTTTTCAGCCTTCTATGAAATAGCGGTCATTCTCTTTTTCATTGGCACGATCTCGGTGCTTTCTTGGATTTGCCAATGGCTAAACTCCATTCTGCAAGGCGATTGTGTGGAGGAAATTTTTATTGGTCCACGAGGCTTCTATGAGATATTGCTCAAATCGACAAGTGCTCGGGATGATCATCTAGCCAGAGTTCCATTGTTCTTTGACAAACGCCTTGTGCATGTGGTGAGTTGGAAACTATAGGTGGATTTCCAACGAGTGTTACAGCAAGAATGCCTAGTATGGGTTGAAGTCAAATGTTGTCTTGGTCTATTGGCCATTCCTTAAGGATGCGAGGGGAACAACTGGCACAGTATTGGTTCCCCCTAGCTTGTGTGTTGCCAATTGCAACCACCTATGTATGCTGTGGGATACTTGTGCAAGAGACCCAATTGGCTGTGCTTGAATTGTCTTGGAATGCCTTCATTGCACCATTGCTTGAAGTGGGGAACTTTCGCTTGCAAGGCATTGTTTTAAATGTGGACAACTAGGGCATTTTGTGGCCGAATGTCCAGAATAGACTGCTGTTGTGGAGGGGGGTTTGATTGCACTAGTCCATGATATTCCTATGGTTGATGGCCCTAGTGTGCCGTGCATTGGATAAAGGGAAACCATTTGTTGACTTTGGACTCTCCTGACCATCATTGGATTGATGTTGGTGCTAGAAGAGGAAAAAAGCTTGATGTGCACACGACAATACCTATGCCAAGCACTTCACAAGTCCCCTTATGCACTTATGTATGTCGAAAAGATAAAACATCGTCAACATCTATTGCTAACGTTGCACCTTCGATGAGACCTCAAAAATCCTTCGCTCCAAAGGCCTCTATTGATCGTTGGCGAGACCCACTTGTGTGGCTTGCTTTTGATCTCCGCGGTGAAGTAATCACTCCTTGGGATTGTTGATACCCAAGGGTCGCTTCTAAACAAGGATTTGATCCCTCCACTTCCAAAGCAGAGCATAGGGACTTAAACTCTTTTGTAGTATGGGTTGATATTCTAAATGAGGGCACCCTTGATATTTTGGTTGCAAAATTGCAGTTGAGGCAAAATAAGCCTCAATACTAATATTCTTTGGTCATGATATACAAAGCTTGCCATTGTAGCTCGACATGCTTGCACACCCTGTCTACCTTTGAGCACGTAATGGATGCACTGGAGAGTCTTGCGTGCATGATTTTGAGATGGTTGTTTTGAAACATGATATGTGGTCCTGGCTCTGCCCTTTGGATTGGGGTTTTACTTTTGAATTAGCATAGTACTCGGCGACATGGTCTTGCTTGGACCATATGTATATTATGCATGATGATGCTTTCTTGCTAGAGATTCTAGATATCTTCTTGTTGCAGCAATACACTTTGTCAGATCATTTCCCCTTGTAGTTTGACATGCTTGCACACCCTGTTGCCCCTTTTGTGCAATTCTTGGGAAGATTCCCATTGTGTTTTAATTCATATTATCTAAAGCACTTGGTCTTTAAGGGCTATATGGAATAGCTCATCGATAGGTTTTTGACTGATTTTCCCATGGGGGGCAGCGAGTCCTTTCGATAACTGCTCCATAATGTGCAAAGGGTTGCCAAACAATATGGTATTCATCATGTTTCTCTTTGTAGATAGTGTGGATGTTCAGTGGAAATATGCTTTACAGCTAATTAGCATCTTTAAATAGCCCCAAAACACATTTAATTAATGAAAAATGCAAATTTGGTACCTCTGTTTAGGAGAGTTTTAGTGATCCCCCAAAACCCTAAATTTTGGGGCACGCTTCAACATCTATAAATAGATAGGTTGCCCATCATTCAGCCTCATTCTTTCAGTGCAGACTTCAGCCATCAGCCTTCACTTATGTGGCGGTCTACCCTTTGCGACTATTGCTACTCCTCCATTAGCCCTTGCAATGCTTGGTGCCTTCCTCTTTGGCTGTCGCCCACTGTTCGCACCCTCTTCCCTACTGCATTTGGACTCTTTTACCATTGCCAACACATAGTCTGCCTCCTCTAGCTTGCGTTTGAACACTCCTCCACCAGGTGAAAGTTGGCAGTGATCTCCCATATCTTCCGGCTACCTCTTGCTGCTTGTATTTGGCCTTCACCCCACTTGCCGATAGTTGGCAACCTTCCTCCTCTAGGCATCCCTTCTACTATTGTGTTTGGTGCTTTTTGCTGCTACTCTCATCATCAAGCAACTTCCTCTGCAATCACCTTAGTTCCCAGACACTCTAGTGATTAGTTTTTGGTGTTTCTTGCACTTCAATACTTTGACTGGTGGTCACAACACTTGGGATTTTTCTTTTGTGGACGTCACACTTTGACACTGCATTGCTCTGCCCTTGGGCATTCTGTACGCTCTTACATTCATTTAAACCATTCATTCACTTCAATGTTTCTTTTCTCTATGTTTATCTCTATGTTTGAGTTTTGAGTTTTTGTGTTTATTGTTTGAGTCTTACTTGTCTCTGTCTGATTCTTTGTGTTTCAGTCTTGGTTGTACATGTGTTTAATCAATGAAAACCCCAGCATAACTTCACAGTTGGTACGTGGTTGAAGCAATGGTGGCATTGGTCCACTCCTTGCTGATTGATTTATCAGATGATCTGTTCCTACTACCATTGGCCACAAGGTTGACAAATCTCATTCAACAATTTCAGTTGAGATCTTATCAGCAAGCCAAGTTGCAAAGCTTGACTAAGAACCTGCAAGATTCTTCGCGTGAGACACATAAATGTTTTCGAGGCTTGCACTGCATGCCTTTGGGGCTCGAGAAAATATGGTGAGCCTCTAGAACACAGAGGACTTGATGGTTACAGACCCGCATTGCAATCCATTGTTTATGCATTGAGAATATTTCCTTGATTTCGTTGGTACTTCGTCTCCTCATACTCAACACACCACCTAGGTCTGTTTGGCTTTCTATGCCCTGTTGAGGGATCAAGTCTTGCCAAATATGCATCATGATTTGGACACAATATCTCAGAGGGAGAGGTTATGGATGTTTAGTTACATCTACCCAAGGATAAAAGTCTGGGATGGGATGGCTTGACTAATGAGTTTTTTGAAGGCTTTGCTGTTACTCTTGCCAAACCTTTGGCAGCCATGTGGCAATAGATTTGGGAGACGAGAATTTTGCCTACCTCATGGAAGGTAGGGCTTATCAAGTTGATTTCGAAAGTGTTATCACCCTTGATGTTGAAACATTGGCGACCAATTCTTGATGGGATCTATCTTTAAAATTTTCACTAAAGTCATGGCTAATCGTCTCCACAAGCACCTCCTTACCCTTGTGCACTCCAATCAATATAGATTTATCAAGGGCCAGAATATCTTGCACAATGTATTGAATATTCAGTTGGCCATTGACCATGCAAAGCACTCCAAGCAAGAAGTCATGTTGATTCAATTGGACCTCGAGAAGGCTTTTGATTATTTGGATTGGTCTTTTGTGGTAGATCTCATATACACAATCAGCATGGATGCCTCTTTGCGGGTCATGATAAATGGTGGGGTTACTAAGGTGTTCACTGTGGCAGGATAAGTCAAGCAGGATTGCCAGTCGAGTCCCTTGTTCTTTGCCCTAGCGTCCCATCCAGTTGTTTCTATGCCTTCTCACTTGGTGACAACGGGACAGCTGGCAATTCTCTTTCTTCCCTTTGGTGAACATTTTGTGGGCCAATCACTAGCGGATGACACATTTATGATTCTCAAAGTGGAACAAGTGAACCTCCACATGGCATTGGACGTATGGAACTTTTTGGTCAAGCCTATGGTCTTCATATTAATGTAGCCAAATCCTTCCTCATCAGCTGTGCTGAATTGGATCTTTAGTCTTTGCAATGGCAAGGGATGGTGATTCCTCGTGGGAATGTCGTGTGGCATTTGGGTTACCTCTTGGGTATTGATATTGAGCCTAGGCAATTGTTGCAATGAGTTTCTTTGAAATTGGAGGTGAAGTTTTTGTATTGAAAATCCCAGGCGTGGCCTTTCCATGCTCACCTTAGAGTGGCACGGTCCATTATGCTTCCTATGCTTACATATTTTTTGCCTCTTTTGCCTTGGACTGCCTCCACCTTGAGGGTTCTTAGTGGGCACATTCACTTTATGCTATGGAAAAAGGACACTTTACATGCAAGTATCTCTTGGATTTCTTGGAGCTATGTGTGCACCCTGAAAATTATGGGTGGTGGGGCGATTTTGGATGTACAGACCCATATGGTGGCCCTTCGTTGGTCACTCCTCAAAGCAATGTGTAGTGATTGTTATCCTCGCGCCTTTATAATCCGCTTTTTTCTGGAAGATTAAGGTGTTGTATATGGTAACACAAGCATACATGCATCATGGCGGCACGTTCTTAATTTGAATACTCACTTTTCCACACCCTTCTCCATTTTGTAAATCATTTGGTTTCTTCTTGGAGGCTCATTCTTTAGAAGGCCCATTAGCATCTTGCAGAGGATCGTCTAGAGGCAAATTCCTTTTAGTTGGAATTGTTGGCGGTGTTGCGGTTGCTCTTTTGGGAGGGGAAACAAGAGTATAGGCCGAAGTTCAATTGTATGGCACATTTGGGTTTGTCTTCAGTTGCAAATGCCACTTTGATGACCCATTGGGGCTTGATGCCTTTCCGTATGGCGAAGAGACTTTTCGGGATTCCTCATGGATTTGGCGACTTATAGGGCCAGATTGAAAGGTTAATGCAACCTTTTCCTACACTTGACTTGGATTGCCCTTGGCAAGATTGGGATCTTGCTAGTGGTCTTTGTCTTCAAAAGGCATTAGCTAACTAGGTGTATCATCTCTTGGTTAAGGACAAGCATTGGCTGGTTACTAAAGCCAATGCAATTTGGGGCATGCATAAATCCAAGGCTTGGTGGGAAATGACAGTGATGGAAGGATGGTTGAACAAGACGCTGCTCAAATGCAAGGTTTTTCTTTGGAGAGTGATCATTGGTGGCCTTCCCCTTGCTTTGGCCCTTTGTAAGCGCCCAATCTCAAATGGCAAGTGCTTTTTTTGTACAATCAGCATGCAGTCTTCACATTAGAGATTTATTTCCTGCCATTTGGCTAGGAAAATTTGGACTCTTTTGACAAATATTTGGCAAGCGTTTGTTATTGCTGTGCCCTTTTGATTGGATTTTTGGTAGGGCCAAATATCTCACCCCGGTGTAGCCACATATGAAGGTCTTGTTCCATTTTTTGAGGTTTTGGGGCTGTTGGCATAATTGGATCACCTGGAATGCTTTTGTCTTTGACTCTACCATGGGCATCCATGGATACATTACCAAATTCAAGGGTCTTCTACATTGGTAGGTAGATCTTGTGCAACATACTGGTCTTCCCCCTAGGGAGGATTTAGCTTCTTGGCATATGGCAATCTTTGCTGCTTCTTTGCTGTGACTTTTGTACTCTAGTTATTTGATATTGTGTGAAGCGAGTAGAAAGAGGTGGATGAAGATGTGGACGATGACGAGGAAGATGAGATGAGGTGGAGAATCTCATAGTTGTTAGGTACGATATGGTACGGTACGATAAAATACGGTACTAAATGGTGCCTTAAGATTTTATAAGGTACGATACGATATTAGTACGACAAAAAAACAACTTGATTATTTTAGACAAAAGATAATTGAATAGATATTTCAAGTCTAAATAGCAATGCTATTAGAGCATATAAGATGAGTACTTGAGGGTAACATGCCAAAACCTAATGCGGAATGCGCAACATGCGCTACTGCTACCTACAACTTATAACTACATAGACGGGAGTGGATACATCATACATGCATGATCATCAAATACGAGAAGTGTGGGCTTGAGAGAGAGAAGGTTGAGAGAAATTGTTTGAATCTCAAATAACCTAATCTCATGGGAGAATCCTTATATAGAGAAATTGTTTGAATCTCAAATAACCTAATCTCATGGGAGAATCATATTAATATAAGGAGCATTTAGCTCGTCCCAAAGTGCAGTTCGAATGGGAAAGATGCATCCATTAAGTTGGTACCTTATGGTACTAATACGTAAGGTACGGTACCTAAAGTATGGTATAGTATCAAACCTTTTGTACGTGGTACTAGTGCAACTAGAGAGAGAGAGAGAGAGAGAGAGAGAGAGAGAGAGAGAGAGAGAGGAGGTGGTTCTTCTTGACATTGCTGCCCATTGGCTGGCCATTGTTCGCTCTACACCAGTAGTGTGATTTTCTCTCTGTGTCATAGTCCTAATAGTCTTTCGTTACTTTCTTTGAGGACCTGATAATGTGATGTAACAGAATGTAAACACACACACACACACACACACACACACACACACACACACACACACACAGAGTTTCTCGGATGACCTAATGGTTTGATGTAACAGAAAGTAAGAGATACAGAGAGATTGCTGACCTGATGGTATGATGTAAATATTTACTACTTAATTCAATTATCTTCATGGGAAAAAAAAGAGAGAGAGAGAGGAGAGGCTTGAGAGAAAAAGAGGGTGTGAGAAGCTTGAGAGAGAGAGAGAGAGAGAGAGAGAGAGAGAGAGAGAGGCTTGGGGGAGAAATAAGAAAGAAAGAAGAAAAAAAAAAGGAAGGAAAAAAAAAGAAAGGAAAAAGAAAAAAAGAAAGTTGTAGACTTAAAGTAGAATGGCCAAAAAGTGCCCATTTTTTTGTACTAAATCGTACGGATATGTGTTGTACGGTAGCCGTACTGTATGGATCGTACCGTACGGATCAGTCCGTACTACGTATGGAGACAACCCTGGTGGAGATGGAGGAGGATGATATGTAGAAAGAGATGGAGGAGGAGGAGGTGATGGGTGTGCAAGGAGTAGGGCATAGAAAAAATGTGGGTTGTAGTAGAAAAACAGTCCCCTTGTTTTATTAATAAAAGAAATTCTTTAAATTTTTTTTTTTTGTTTTGCGACCTTGTTTTGCGAAATGAACAAAGTACGAAGAGATGGAAGAGGTGATTGGGCACGCAAGGAGGGTGGAAAAAATACAAATGGTAAAAGAAAAACAGCCTGCATATTCTTTTCAATAAAAGAAAATCTCTTTAAAAAATTGTTTTGTGATTTTTTTTTTCCCCGTTTCACGACCCTATTTCACGAAATAAAACAAAACATTTCGTGTGTTTCGCGTTTCGCTAGGATGAATTCTATTCTTTGGTTACTATGGTAGTGAATGGGGCTGCTATTTCACTTAAAGATGTCTTGCATGTGCTTGGCATAAAGAAGAATTTACTTTCAATTTCAGCCATTACATGTGTTGGATTCATGGTTAGGTTCCATATAGACAACTACAATGTGCTTGATTGTAGCAATGGAGATGGCCTTGTTGTCACAAACACCTTGTTCAGTGGACTCTATCAATTGATTTGTATGAGAGAAGAGCATCATGGGATGTAGTAGTAGTTGGTGCCTAAGATCATGGATGACATTGAGTTGTGGCATTATGGGTTTGGTCATCTTAATTATGGCAGTTTGTTTCATCTTAGAAGCAAGGACATGGTGTTGGATCTCCCTTGTTGAAGGCACCCGTTATATTTTTTTGTGAGAATTGTATTCTTGGCAAAATGCATTGTGCTTCTTTTCCTAAAAATGGATTTGTGTGTGTTGATAAGAAATTACAGCTTTGCGTTGTGATTATTGTAGTCCCATGCAGATTGAATCCATCAAGGGATACTTGTAGTTTGTGACATTCCTGGATGACATGACACATCATTGTTGACCGGAATGCAATTTCAGACTGAAATCTGTTCCAAATCGCGTCCCTGTTGGGTGGGATGTTCCCTGTCACGTTCATGACAGGGAACGACATGTGGCATAGAACTTACCTGCAGAGTGACCAGTTGACTGCCTCAGTCAGTTTACTGCCTGTCGAATCATGCGTCTGTCTCCCGCCAACATCGCTTGCGGCCTGCCTGTCTCTCAGTTGTATGCCTGTCTTGGCTCTGCCCATGGCACCACATGAATTGATTGAAATATTAATTTGTCTTTGTGGATTATATACCCTGGCTTTAGTACTCGACATGAATTAATGAATGAAAAATAAAATTTTAAATTAATTTTAATTTTTTTAATACCATTCCCGTTCCCTAGGTTTGGTGTCCCTGTCCCTGTCCCCGTCCCCATCCTTGTTCCTGGTTTTGTGTTTCTATGATTTTAATTTATTCATTCCCTTAATGGAAATATAAGGAGTTTGCCCCAAGTGTATAGTTCATTTTGATGTTCTCTAATTGCCCCCAGTGTACAGTCCCATTGGTCACTTTGGCCTTTTTGAAGATGCTAATATCCTTTTTGCTTGTTTAAAGGTTTGCATATAAGGACATCACTAGCATCAACATCACTTCTAGTTTATTCTTATCAATTGAAGTTCTATGTTGTGGCCTCTGTAAAGTGTGCTTAAATGATCGACTGTTATGTTAACATGATGCACTTTGGTTTTATTGTATTTTTTTCTCTGCTTCAACATGTTTAGCTGTCAGAGGAGTTCAACATAGAAAATATACTTTTATCTTTGGCCAAACAGGAGTCCCATCACCTTCTGGCAGATTGGAAATACTATTGGCTCTTCTTCAAAGAATGAGTCATACCTTAACACTAACAGAGATTGAAACTTTAGCAGCTGCTACACATGGATTTGTAGGTGCAGATCTCAAGGCACTCTGCAATGAAGCAGCAATGAGCTCCTTACGGCACTATGTACACACGAAACATCAAAGAGATGTGACTTGTGCAAGTTTTCAGGAACCGCATCTGTGCCAAACAGTGGAGATGGTACCAACTGAGTTGTCTGATGTGTCAAGTCGACTTGAACAGCTTACTATTTCACCCTTAAATAGTCCAAAGACAATCAGTGATTTGGGATCTGAGAGGACTGAAAAGCCAATCTTAAGGATAACCATGAAAGATTTTGAGGAAGCTAACACAAGAGTACGACCCAGTGCAATGCGGGAGGTTTGTATCATTTTTTCCTTGTACTACTGTTTTGAGATATAAGAAGACTTGTAATCAGGAGGAGCTTGTTTCCATTTGGAGAACAGACTTTAATCACATTTTTCCCCAAGATTATACATGCTTTTTATCCTCATCTGAATCAAAATATCCAGTGGAATTTTTATATTATGAATTTATATTTCTGTCAGGGTTTGTTGGGTATGCCGTTGTGCCATCAACAAGTCCACAGTTATGCCATGGTGCCATCAAGTATTTACAGGTTCACAGTCCCCTTTGATCTTGCATCTTCACCCATCTGGTAGGATAGTGATGCAATGAAGTGAGGTTTGCGCTTGTATCTGATCCATCTTTACTGAAACCTCCCATTCTGTTTTCTTTCTCCTTGGTTGCTTGAAGTACCTAAAGTCCATTTGTTTGGGTGTATCTACACACACACACACACACACACACACACACACGTGTGCGTGTGTGCAGCAGCATCCATGGACAGGGTTTCAACTGGTAGTTGACTGCACCTGGTTGCAACTGCATAGGCACACAGCCATACTGTGAACAGGTACATGGTTTCAGACATGTTTCTGCATAGACAGAGTAGGTAATGCACTCAGGCACCCAGACTTCAATGACAGTGTGAGACAAAACGGAGCAGGTTTGCAGTGGTTTTACAGTCTGAAAGGCAGGCTGGGGCACTGACCTAGACGAGATGCAGGCATTGAGTGGTATCAATGTGAACTTCTTGATCAGCATCTTGGACAAGGGGTTGGAAAAGGATTGGCAGATTCTGATGTTGACAATTTGGCCAAGGACTTTCATGAGCACCAGTGGGGGAAGGGGATGAGATGGGCAAACATTGCAAGCTGATGGTTGATGCTCTGGTTTTGGGTGTCCCAGAGATGCGTCAGTAAGGTGTATGTGTTCCTCACTCAGAGCCAGATGGGTCTTTTTAGTATATGCTTGCAAGTGCTAACAATCTAACAATCTCATGAATGACTATGTGCATGCTAATGAAGGTAAAGAAAACTCTTTACTAGATAGTGATCATGTGATGGCTGTGTTGGGAATAGATATAGTGTTACAGCAGTTTGCTGCGGTTCATGATAGGGCAGCCATTTTTTATTTCACAGAAGGACTCCCTCGATTACTTGTATCAGAGCATGGCTGCAGTCATGGCTTTTGAATCATAATGTGCATTAGAATGATGCTAATGGGCAAGTGCAGGCCCCCTCTTGTGGAGGAGATTTATGATGCAGTAAAAGGGTTTCGAGGTTCTCATTCATACTTTCGATGCTCGTGTGCATAATGTAGTGTATCCCTTTGTTTTTAGGTGGTCAGTTAGTTCGTATGGTCCCGTGAGACCCATGGATGAATTTCAAGATGTTCTTAGTTAGGCGTACCCCATCTGGGTGGAGGTGGTTAATTTCCCTTCACATCTTTGGCATCTCCTTCCTGTGTTTTTGAGATCTCTTGGTCAGGTTTTGGTTTTGGTAGAGCCTCGTTTGGCTTTTTCCAAAAACAGAGCCTGTAGGCTGCGAATAATTTTCTTAGACTGAGGTAACCACACTCTGTAGCCAAATTCACCCTCATCACCATAGCCCATGAAAATGCCTTTGGTGGATTTTGGGTCAAGTTTGTTTCTCAGCTCATCTCTAACATGCACAAAAGCATCACAGCCAAATATGTGTAAATGGTCATATGAGGCCGATTTGCCAGACCAAACCTCCTAAGGGAGCCATTATTTAAGGACCTGTTTGGAGAGCGGTTGCAAATGTGAACACAATTTTAAGTGCTTGTTCCCAAAATTCACGAGGGAGATTAGCAGTGGACAACATGCACCACACTCTTTCACATAAAGTCCTATTATATCTTTTAGCCACCCCACTTGAAGAAGGGCTGTAAGGAGCTATAAGCTCCCTTTTAATTCCATGCAAGTCACAAAAGGACTTAAACTCAGTAGGTGTGAACTCACCCCCATTATCAGCTCTCAAGCATTTTAGCTTTCTACCTGTTTGAGTGGTCACAAATGCATGAAAAAGTTTTTAAAATAAAAAACGCTTCACTTTTTTTTTTCAACAGATAAACCCCAAATCTTCTTGGAACAATCATCAATGCAGCACCACCCAACGATTTCACGGGCATACTATATACATCAGAATGCTCTAAGTCCAAGGTTTATTTGCTTTTCAAATTGATAGTCATTACAAAAGTCAAGTTTAGAGCCTCTTCCATCAACTCTCTTCAAAGAGATAAGGACATCAAGTCCTTTCTGGCTCATATGGCCTAATCTCTTATGCCACAACTCCAAATGACAACCAATTTCAGCAACTGCAAGGAACTTGCCATTCAAAGCTTTACAACGCAAACAATACAAAGTGTCCTTCTTGGTTCCTTTTGCAATGAGCATGGAACCCCTTTTTAATTTCCACAAACCACCACCAAACAGTGTAGTGTAACCATGCAAGTCAAGCTGACCAACAAATAGTAAACTCTTTTTGATGTCAAGCACATATCTGGCATCTTTCAACCCAAGCTCTTGCTCATTATCTATAGACAAGTGTACAGTCCCAATCCCATCAATGTTGTGAGCATGGTTATTTTGAAGGTACACTTTTCCATAACTGCCTGCATTGAACATACCAAAACACTCCAAGCAAGGAGTTACATGGAAAGAGGCACCAGAGTCTACAATCCAAGTTTGAGTGACACCATCATCAATTAACAAAAGTGCATCGATCACATCAGCCTTGGTAATCTGCATATTTTGCATGTGACATACAAGGGTATCATAACTAATTGCACATAATACATCAGCCTCTATATTCGAGAGCTCCTCTATGACTACACTAGAGGCCACATTGGCATTTTTCTTGCCTTTGGCTGCCTCAAATGCATATGCCTTATCCTCTTTTTTCTTTTTGTCTCTTGCATTCTTCTTTCTCTCTTGTTCCTTCTTGTAGTACCTACAATCAGGCTTCTTGTGGCCCTTCCGACCACACTGATAGCAAGTAATGTCACTCTTTTCCTTTCCTTTACTCTAGCTTATGTTTCTCTGTCCAGCATTTGCATTTTTCTTTTTAGCCCTAGCTCTTTCATTATAAGCTGAGTTGTTGCCTTTTCCACTAGACATACGTCTAATTTCTTCATTCAAGATTAAACCCCTCACACCATCATATGAGAGATTGGGGTTATTGCTAAGAGAAACCACCAGGGTCTTCCAAGAATCAGGTAGTGTCATGATCAAAAAGATCGCCCTCAACTTATCATCAAAGTTCAAATTTGCATCCTTGAGCTGATTTAAAATGCCAGTAAATTCACTCAAGTGCTCAGGCTTTGACTCATCCAGCGCATATTCACCAACTTGTGCATTAAATGCACCTGATTAACAGGTGTGGTGATCTCATAGGTAGTTTTTAGCTTCTCCCATATTGCATAACCTATATCTAAACCTTTAATGTCTGTCAAAATGTCATCAGTGACACCCATCTTTATGTAAGCCACAACCTTTTTGTTAACTCTGGCCCAATTTGCATCAGGCATTTGTGTGGGTTTATCTACCTGCAAAGCATCCTCACAATCCTTTAAGAACAATATGCCCTGCATACGGTCTTTCCAAAGGTCAAAGTCATGACCATCAAATTGTTTGATTTCCATGAAACTCTTGATGTGTGAATTGGAAGAAGTTGCAGCCATTTTTATCACGAACACAACAGTAAATGCACTGAATTGCAGAAGCACAAGCTGAACCAGCAAATACATTGCTATTCTTCCTCAAACAGTAATAAATCTTTGCTGTTTATACATAAACCAGCCACCACATGGGCAAATACTGCAGAAATTAAATTCTGCACAAAACCCCAAAAATCTAGATCCAACTGTGCATAAATGTCAGCCAATCTGTCCCAGCTGAGCAAAATTTCATCAAAATATGAATAGCCCCAATTTTTCGAGGTCTAATGTCAATAAATTTTACTCGAAAGAGCGAAATTCCGACCAATTTGGCAAAATCCCCAATTTGATTGAGGTCAATATTCACAATACCTGCAATTTTTGACACAAACATCATTGCCAGGCATAGACAGGATCAAATTTGGGAAAAGCCCCAAATTTTCGGGCTCAAATTTGCACAAAATTGATGACTGTGCTTCCAATGTTTGAACCCCTGTTAAGGCAAGGGGAATATTCAAAAATTAGAGAAAATTCTAATTAAAAAAAGCGGGGGGGGGGGGGGGGGGGGGATGGGGGGTTCCATTGACCCGTTAGGTGTCGTGTTGCGGGAGTGGCAACGCCTGTCACTGTCAACCCGTTGGTCACTGCTGGTTGCTTGACCTTTTCGTGAGTTGATTGTGGCATGTTAGTCTTGCAATTGACAGTTAATGCCTGTGGTCTCAGGAAGTGTGCACAATCTGTGCTCTGATACCAGTTGTTGGAGCTCAATTGGAGGAGTGAGCAGTAGTTCGAGGAGTGAAAAGTGATAGAGAGAGAGAGTGAGTGAAAGTATGATTCGATTTTGGGTGTACCAACAATGTGTTGATACACAAAGAATAAAATGTATTTATACTTTGGGCACGTAAGGGTGTATTCACATGTTATGCACGTGTACTATACATGGAGGTGAAAAAAGAGCCTTTATCCCAACATTAAGCCTTTCGCAAGGCTCTCAGCTTGATACCGTTTGGGGATTGATCTGCCTATTCCGTGTATATGTTTACATCATTCGCTCGAGGGGGGTTTGTTACACTCATCATGTTCCTCCTAAGTTCTAGTGTGAATACTTCCTTATCTCACAAACACTTTTTACCTTCTAGCTAGAGAAGGGGTTTTCCTTGTGAGCACCCATTAGTGGGTGTGGTACTTAGTAGCTTAAGGATTGTACTTTCATTTCATTCTCACATAATGGATGTGACCTTCCAACACTCTCCACTTATCGTGTTCCTCGCAAGTTTTGATGTGAATACTTTTTACCTCAGGGACACGTTTTTCTTTCTAGCTAGAGAAGGGTTTTTTCCCCATGTGAACACCCAGAGTGGGTGTAGTACTTAGTAGCTTAGGGGTTGCACTTTCATTTCATTCTCACATAGTGGATATGACCATCTAGCACTCTCTTCTCTCTTGCTATTCACTCGTTCACTATGAGTGTTTGCAAGTGTACGTGTTGCTAAACCCTAACCTAATACTTTGTAGTCAAATCATCCCTATCTCTTCCATTTTTTGACACGGACCTTATTGTCATGGCAAATACTTTTCCACGGTTCCAGCAAGCGTGGTCCTTCTTGATATGGCTGTTACTTGGTTGGATATTGTTTGATCTACTTTGATTGTGCTACCTACATGATATCTGTGTATTATGTTTTGGTAGCGTTTTGACTTAACTTGTGATTACTAGGATTTTCATGGCTGGTGAGAAGCCTTGATATAAATACATTCATTTAACCTAAGCCTGAGAGAGAGAGAGAGAGAGAGAGAGAGAGAGAGAGAGAGGGCATAAATGGATATGAGACAAAACTGTATACAAAGGTAATTGCCACTAGACCTCAAACTGTGACGTGCTAAATGATGATCAATGGTATACAAATAGCAAAGGAATATAAATCTATGTGCAATACAATGCCCATATAGGGATATGACAAGGTAGGGTAGATGTATGAAGTAATACATGGTTAGCTGTATGCTCGAGTAATGATGCATTGACGATTAGCTCTATTTAGTGAGGATTGGTGTTGGTATGGTATATCACACACACACACACACACACACACACACACACACACACATAGATCTTGACCAGAGATGATTTAGTTTCTTGGTGTTGGGCGATCTCTTTGGTGACCTTGCCTTGACTTTTGTACATTTTCTTTTCTACTATGGACACGATAAAATATAATAACTCTTTACGAGAGAGAGAGAGAGAGAGAGAGAGAGAGAGAGAGAGAGAGAGAGAGAGAGAGAGAGAGAGATGAAATGACATTAACATCTATCGAAGGCCAAAATGACCTATGAGACCATGAGTTACAATCATGTGTACGATGGTACAAGTGTCTGGGTAAAATATGTAGCACAAAGCAAAATAAGAAAGGAAACTAATTATGACTTTGTGTAAAACATAGAGCTCTATCTAGTAACAATGAGCTGTAGATGGTACAATCTCATGTGGGTATGTAAGGCCTAGCTTTAGCTCGAGCAATAATCCCTTGCATCCGCCTATGAAGGTGTCGTTGATGTCTGTGTGGAGGCCTAGGACATTTGGATTGGCTAAGCTGAACTACCTGATCAATCAGTACTCCTTGTTTCTGTGTGGACTGTGGCAGTGAGAGAGTCTCTTGTGTGGACTGGGGTTGTAACTTTACTAAAGTCTCTTTCCTTTGCAAAGAAGTTTGTGAGCTATGTGTGTAATGGGCCTTGGTATCCTGGAGCAGTAGTACTCTTGAGGCTCATGTCACGAAGCCGTGATATCTCAAGGAGGAAGAGGCCAAGGCATTGTTGATTGGTAAAATCCATGACTCTGGATAGTGGTCCAAATCTGTCTCTAAAGAGATAGTGGACACGGCCACAGATCTCATAATATATTGGGTTTGGCAGATATAATGCTCCTTTATCTTTGGCTCTAATTGACACGTCCAGCACATGCGCTTCTCTGGTGGGATCTCTAGCTGATGTTAAGAGGTGCGCAATTGGCTAATAGTACATTTGGTCCTATGGGAAATGTGGGTGTCCATGTAACTCGAGTGAACAATAAATCCATCATCTGTAGTACAAAGGAAATGCTCATGGTAGAAAGCCATCTTTGTCCCAAGCTCCTACCCTGCCATCAACTATGTTCGATACCTAATATCCAATTGGGTAAGATCCATCTTGATGATCCTACGAATCTCTAACTTGCTCAAATCAAGAGATGGTGCATCAAGGGAGTAGTGGAAGGGGGGTAACTTGTCCATGCTAAAGCCATGTAGCTCAAACTAGGCTAACATCTCTGGCAAGCTGCTTGGAGGAATCAAGAGCCAACCGTGCATATTTGTGTTTGGGTAAGTCCCATAGGCTATATATGTATATGTGACCGATCGGGTGAGGGTCTCTATCACAATCGGTGTAGCAACTAGCTCAACTTTGATGATCTCATGTGGAATTGAGGCCTTACATTTGATCATCTTGAAAGTCATGGACACTAGGAGTTTCTCCATTGACCTCTATCCGTCATAAGTGTGCCTTGATTTGCTACGGTGGTCAAGATTGGGTCCCCATATCTGTACTCCATAGAGTAGTGTGGATGTGACCAGTGTATCAAAGAGCCACAGCTTGGTGTACGGTTCTTGGAACAACACTTGTGAGCACATCCTCTCCAAACCACCTAGTGTTGTGTATCCGTGAGTTAGTCTAGTGGTGCTGCCTCTTGCATAGAAAAGGTGGGCCCTATGAATAAGACTCCTAGGTATGTATAAGAGTCCACATTCCCTACCTCCTCAGGTCCATATGTGAATTTAGGTGCCGATCTCCCGATCCACTGCGGTGTAGTATTAAATACCATCACCTTGGTTTTACCAAAGTTCATTGAAAGCCCACTGTCCAAAGTGTAGGAGTCTAATGCATCCAAGTGTCTCTGTAGACCCTTGGGAGAGTCAACTATCAATACAATGTCATCTGCATACAATAGGAGAGGTATTCGGGTGCCAGCTAGCGGAGCTCCTCTATCTCCTTCCTGTGAAATATAATTAACAATCCCATCAGTGTATAGGCCAAATGATGTGGGAGAGAGAGGGCATCCTTGCTTCACCCCAATGGTGGAGTAAATAGGTGTCAAAAGGTCCTTAGGTGTCTGTACTCTGCTTACAATCCTTTCATGTAGTGGCAAAAACCCAACTGAGCTCTTTTGATACTCCCATGGCATGCAATCTGTGTATTAGCTTGTCTCTTGGTACTGTGTTAAAGGCTTTGCAGAAGTCCACAAAGCAGCAGTAGGTCCATTGGCCATGGACCCTTCCCTCCTTAATGATTGCTGAGTTTGAGGATGTGATTCAATGTGGAGAAGCTTCTTCTAAAGCTAGCATGTCCATGTGGTCTAAGAATCCACATCTTTGCCCACCTCCTTAACTCATGCTCAAGGATGGAAGCATATAACTCAGCCAATGTATCCCGAACCATGATAGACATCGCGATAGTTATTGGGTAAAGTAGGATGCCTGACTTGAGGATAGGCACAATAGTGTTCGTGCTCTAGCTCTCTGGTAGGCCTTCACACATGGCTCTCTTAAACATGTAAGCTGGAAATCTTGGCACTAAATCTCTAGCATGGATCAAGTGCTTGGCTACTAGTCCATCATGATCTTGTGCCTTTCCTCTGCTAAGTTTGTCAATGGCCTCTCGGATCCTACTTTCTGTAAAGAAAGTGGTCTTTGAACAAGGCTCAAGGGGGTTAGGAAGAGGCGGCTGACCCTCCACAGTATAAAGACTAGCTGCATATTTCTCCCATGTAGTAGTGGATGTAATAGGTGTGGTTGGGCAATGCTCTTTGAAAAGCCTCCAAGCCTCTCTAGAATCCCTAGCTCAAGAATAACTGATATAGGTCTTGCTCTAGTTGGGCCAAGAATGTTCTCTTCTTTCGACGAGTGAGGCGTCTAAAGAGTATTTGTGCCTGTCTGTGGTTAGTTGACCCAATGCTATCTCTTCACATATGGTGATTGCCCCTTGGGTAGGGTGTATCAGGACATCATAGGGGGGAAATAGCATAGGGCAACATACAAAGTGTGTTCCTCACCACGCACTCTCACCCACATGTATTCGGCTTGCTCATCTTTGTGGACTACCTAGATCATCTGCTGTAGCTCCTCCCTGAATAGCATTGCCACTCCTCTTGACCTGTGATTATTGTGGTTTGTGCGTGTCTCCTTCCTGCAAGCTGACTCCCACCTAGAGCATGCCACTCGTGGAAGTGTGGTATGTGGTCCTTGATGTGCCTTTGAGTAGAACACTATGTCTCTCCCTCTGAATGTCTCCTCAAAAGCTCCCACATCCAGTCGGAGCGCTCCGTTACAGTTCCAAACTGCCATTGCAAGGCTGGTCGAATAGGTCTCACACCGTCATTTGTGGCATCTCTCCATGACTACCACTCTCCCTCCTTTGTAGAAGGTGAGTTTGCCTTCCTCCTTGGCTGCATTAATTTTTGGCTTGCACTCCCTCATGTGGGCTAATTGGGTTGGTGTGAGGTCGTCACCCAAGAACTCACCGTCCCCTTCAATGTACGGTGTTGAGCTAGGAAGTCTCTCCTAACCTCCATGGTGGGGAAGCGGAGGATGTGTGCACGATCTTTTGAGCTCTCCCCTTCTATGCTTTTCTTGCCCACTCTCCAAGCGGAGACATGCATGTCTTTCTTAATATTCATTAGTGTGTATAGCTTCTTGGTGTTCTCATCCACTTTTTTATGCATCTTTAGCCCCGTCATCCAAACATGGAGTGCTCTCATTTTCCTTTTTTGTTCCTCGTCCAATGTGTCATTGATTATGGTTGTTGTAGGTGTGTGTGCTAGGTGTTTCCCCTTCTTTGCAATTTGAATCCATTGCTCCGCCTCCTTTGCCTGCTGTTGGGTTTTCTTGAGCATCCTTGCCCAAGAAACAGCCTCCTTTGTCATCTCCTCCTCCTTGTTTGGAGCTGCTGTACTTCCTCTTTGATGTGGGTAGAATTTCTCCTTCCTTTAGATTGGGGCTGAGCTGAATTTCAGTTGGTTGCTGCCTAAGTGATTGAGTCTTTCCATCTTGGGCTTCTATCTTCAATTCCAGCTTTTCAATCTTATCGTTCAACTGCTTGTTCACTATGCTCAATCTGTTGTCATACTCCTTGACTTTGTTGATGGCATTGGTAGTCATCTGCTCTATCTGGACCTTCTCCATTTTGGGGGCGAACTCCGTCTTGTTGTGTTGGGCCTGTGGGGGAGCTCAATTCAGAGTTCAGAATACAGGACAACCATTTCAGTGTATGTGAGGAACAGCCATTTTCATGACAGGTTTACTGTCTGTAACAGGAGGGACTGGGACTAGGAGATGGCAGCAGGGAATTGGGGGCTGCAGAGGTGGGGGTTGGGGAGCTGATGGATGGCGGGAAAGGCTGGCATTGCAGGCCAGGAGGTGGTGCAGATAAAGCAGGCAACGAGGGGCTGTGGGATGGCGAGGGAGCTGACGGCAGGGCCGATGGGTAACGAGGGGCTGAGGTGGCGCAGGTGACAAGGGGCTGAGAGAGAGAGAGAGAGAGAGAGAGAGAGAGAGAGAGAGAGAGAGAGATCTTTGAGATTTTTATTTTATTTGGTGTATACAGGTGATGCTTGAAGTTCCTAAAGTACGTTGGTCTGATATTGGAGGCCAAGAGGATGTTAAGCAGAAACTGCAAGAAGCTGTGGTATGGCCCCAAAGACACAGTGAAGCATTCTCTCGCATTGGTTCACATCCTCCCACAGGGGTGCTCCTGTATGGTCCACCTGGTTGTAGCAAAACTCTCATGGCCAGAGCTGTAGCAACAGAAGGAAGACTGAATTTTATTGCAGTCAAGGGACCTGAACTGTTTAGTAAATGGGTTGGGGAATCTGAAAAGGCTGTTCACGCTTTGTTTGAAAGAGCAAGAGCAGCAGCGCCCTCTGTGGTGTTCTTTGATGAACTTGATGGACTTGCTGTTAAGCGAGGATCTGGTGGTGGCCTTTCTGTTGGGGACAGGGTTATCAGCCAACTACTTATTGAAATGGATGGTATGCCACTTTGACCTACCAAACATTGAAGAAATTGACATTTTACTCAGTTAGACTCGATAAACATAGACTGATCTACTTTCTGTAACCTTTGTGTGTGTGTGTGTTGTTGATGTACATGTTTGTTGATGTCTGGGCCCTGACAGGCCTGCAAGGTGCTTTTATGAGTTGATGCAGTCCAAATGACAGGAAATTCACCGAAGCAAGATGCATGACCATTTTATGTCTCTAGTTTTGGATTGATATTAACTAGGTCTTTTCCTGTTAAAGATAGCTCTATTTCACTGACAACATGCAAAGATAAAAAATCAAGCTTGCTTTATTATACAGAGGCTTAGGTTGCAGTACTGCTTGTTCTGTGTTCAATTTCACCTACTAGAAGGCTGCCACTGACTGTCGATTTGAATTTTCAAGCCATTTTTTCAAAGTTTTTCAAACTAGCACTTGATTTTTGCATGGGTAGAAGGCTGGCACTGAGAGTCAATTTGAATTTTGAAGTCATCCTTTCAAACTTTTTCAAATAAGCACTTGATTTTTGCCTGAATAAAGGCCCAATATTGGCATGAAACTTCACATGCCTCCTAACTGACAAGTCAGAGGTATTCCTTAAGCTTCCTCGAATAGTGTGCCATTTTGAGTGTTTCTCTCAAAGTTCCCACATTCAATTAAGCGATGCATTTCAAAACAGCGTGTTTCAGAAGTAGAGGCTCTCAACAATTAAAGAACTATGTATAAAAAGTATGGGCAAACATTGTGTTTCAGAAGTAGGGCTTTTGAGCAGGCGAGATGCTCTAGCAGTACAGGCTACCTGTGTGCTTGATCTGCTTTCCTTGAAACAAAATCTATCACAAAACTCCCCATCCCGTTTCATTTCTGATCGAAATCATTGAAATCACTGAGTGGTCAGATTAATAGGAAATTTAAAGGCTGATACAGATTTGCTTATCATAGGGGGTTGTGAACTTTGGCATTGGAAAACAATATATTTGTCTTGTCTTTTCCCTGTGTACATCAAATTAATTTGAGTATGTGCCTCTACATTCAACACACACGTATTCTGGTTGTGTATCATTGGTGTGTCGTTGAGAATATCTTTGCAGGAATTTAGTTTACAACTGCACTGATTACGAAGCTCAACTTCTCTGTCACTTTTTCCCAAAGACAACTATGCTTGGCAAGTGACATTTTCTTCCTCAACAGGGGGA
This sequence comes from Lygodium microphyllum, assembly GCF_053477565.2. Lineage (NCBI taxonomy): Eukaryota > Viridiplantae > Streptophyta > Polypodiopsida > Schizaeales > Lygodiaceae > Lygodium > Lygodium microphyllum. Next base: position 28,393,251 of record NC_141164.1, read on the forward strand.
TCAAATCCTTAAAGGAGAAACCTTGTTCTCAGGATAGTGGATTTTGTATGGATTGATCAGGAGCCTTCTTAAGCCAATGAGATCTGCTTTCCCTGATGACTGTCTAAATTCTGTGGGTGCTGACTGTTATTTGCTCATAACATAGGTTGTCAAACATTTTTATTTAAGCACTGTGCGCATGTTCTTTGATGCATTCGGCTATGCTTAGACTTAATTCAAACTATCATTCACACACATAAGTAGGGCCACAAGGGTTTCTAATGGGCCTTTGAGGCAGACTTTAAAATTGTACAGGGTATACCAGTTTTTCAATGTGCAAGTAGAATATGGTGCAGGTTAAAAGAGAGCTAAGATGCCTTTCAAGCATGTTTTCCTCTTCATCATTGCAATTATCACCTGTTTCTACCTTGACAGGTTTGAGCTCTAGGAAAGGAGTTACAGTGATTGCTGCAACGAATCGTCCTGACAAGATTGATTCAGCTCTACTGCGCCCAGGCAATTGCTTAGGAACATAGCGAACCATCTCATGGTTTCAAGGATCAAGATTTAGATCACTGCTAAACTAACCAATTTTGTGTTTGAATTCTGGGTATTTCTACCTTCTGCTGCAGGTCGATTTGATAGGCTGCTATATGTTGGACCACCTGATGAAGGAGCTAGACTGCAAATCTTTAACATTCACACAGCGAAAATGCCTTGTGGATCAGATGTAGATAAAAGAGAACTTGCAAGGCGAACAGCAGGTTATACTGGTGCAGATATTGCATCTATCTGTAGAGAATCAGCCATGGCAGCTTTGGAGGTTTGACGACTTCTGAGAAGATGATTTTTTGTTCACTAAATACTGTGTTCCTTTTAAGTTTCCATGTTGAAGTTCATTACCTATTGTTTGCTCTATCTGTTTACTGAATCTAATGATATAACATACTCCCCATATCAGGAGGATCTCAAATCTCAAGAAGTGAGGATGCACCACTTTAACTTTGCCTTGACCATTGTGAAGGCTACAATCTCGAATGTATCAGTATCGTTCTATGCTGAATTTAGTCGTGGTCTGAAGTTGGCTTCTTGATATGACAATCTGTCTGAATACTCAGTGGTCTACCTACAACGTCTGTGTGACCAATGCAGTGGATTGAGAGAACAAGTTTCTCCAACATATGACATCTGGTCGAAAGTGCTCACAAATCTTCTTGAAAGCTGTCTTAATGCTAGCACAGTAAATCAATTTTGTAGTTGTACTAGGAAAATATTATCTCGCAGCTCCACACTATTGGGTGTGGGTCAAAAGTAAATGACACGAGTTACATTTGGTCCAATGACTCTGAAGTCTGTACCATGTCATTATGATCACCCACAAAATGGAAGTTTTGTTAAGACGATATAAGACAAGTTATCTCCAATAGTTTTTGTAATGTTTCATCATACAGTAGAAATTCTTTTCACATAGTCACACAGTAGCTGTGCAGTTTTCTAATGCCTAATGTTATGATTGACATAGATGATCCATGTGCCTGATTCTCCCCTCCTGTTTGATGCATCTCAAAAACACAAATCTTAAAATCCTGGCATCTCAAAAAGATATGCTAGGTAATTGAACATGTAATTCATTTCTCCTACCCCTTAATGAATGTAAGCATAGTCCGTTCTCCAAAGAACTCGAACCTTAGAATACTGGCATCTCACAAAGATATGCTAGGCAATTTGTAATTCATTTCTCCTATCCCTTGATGAAGGTAAGCATAGTCCGTTTCTAGCCGTGCTCGACTTTTTGGCATCGCCATGGCAATATTAATCAGTAAGCTTTTGTGTCTGTGCCTGTACCCCTAATAATAAGTTGAATGCTTGCAAGCAGGATGGGACCAGTCTATGAGGTTGGAGGAGAGTGAAATGGGAAGCAAAAAAGTAGAGTCTGGATTGCCCTGAGAAAAGTGGATGCCTTCGTAAAATCCAGGTAATCGCACAGTATGGAGTTATATTTGAACTTCCACAGTTGGATGTTAGATGTATATATTTCTACTATTTAGACAGTTGGCGATGCAAGGGCATTTAATCAAAGGCACAACTGACCGAAAAGGAAACAGGGGTTACAGTTTGGTTAAGATCCTAAGTGGCTTTGCTTCGACCATGTTATGTATTAGAGTTATTTTTATAGAGACATGCATTACGGTAGAGCATGCATGTGAATTATGGATTTATGAGTGTGCTTTTTGATGCCATGATAAGTTGAATAGTGCTTTCTGTGTCTATCCCTCTATAAAATGGTTGCAATTTATTAGGAAGTCTACAATACCATCTGTTTAAATCAAACAACGCATAATGAAGACACTAATCTAATATAAAATTCAGGGTCTAAATTTATGGGTTAACATCAAGAAATACATCTAGACTAACTTAAGGGTAACCCCACTTCAGGATTCTTCACTTAGTGTAATTCCCTCCAATGATTTGTAAGACCCTAACCTTAAATTAGCATCAATCAAGGGGTTTGATTGTGGATTCTGATTCCATAATTTGATGCATGGGAGAAAACGAATGATATTCATGGAATTTGACACTATCCAAGAATTATTTCACAACAATATATTCATTTCATAAGTAGTGTAGCTTAGGAACTTGAAAGTTCTAAGGGATGTTTGATCACTCAAATGTTTAATGATCTGTTTTTGGATGTCTATGCTGTTATTTTTGCAATTCTGCAGTGGACACATGTTCCAATATGTTTTATAACCAGCTTGAATTTGTCACAATTATAGTGTTTCAACAATCATTGCATATAAACTAGTGGGAAAGCACTAATGCATTCACACTTTTCTACTATAAACAGTAAATGTGGTGCGATAGATATACAGCTTATCACTTTTTGTCCATTATTTTAGATGCAAATAGATATTTCTATTAATTGAATATATTACACTTACATTGATACTTGTAATCAAGGGCCACCCCAAATCCATGATTTTTACCAACTCATATATGTGGTCCCATTAGTGTCCAACTTGGTGATGAGCCACGAGGAGCCAAATCACTTTTATCATACATGGTGCCTCACCATAGCCCATGAGAATGGAATCCTTGATCTTGGGTTTCTTACACCATTTTGTTACCCCTTGAGCTAGGAGTTGTTGGCTTGTGTCCCTTATTCTTAAAAGCTCATAACAACTTATTTACTTATCACATTTTGTCCTTTATTTTAGACAGTTCATAACCAAGTTAGATCCAAGTCCTTATGTCCAACATAGATTAGTTCATCCAACAATGATTTAAATGTAAATGGTCAACATTGTTTGGTGAGTTGATTTTAGAATTGTGTTGCTTGTTTATACGTGTTTGATGAAATACTGCATTAAGAGCTATGATATTGTCCAGAAGTTTGTTTTGAATAGTGCTTGCCATGAGCTTGTAACATGGTAGCATTCTCACCAAAATGCTATCTTTAATCATTGTGACTAGAAATTTGGAGTAATTATGTTAAAACCTTGCCAATATATAGGTCATCAACATATGGAAGTATTGTGAACTTGAAAGGGAAATAAGCATAAGTTACATGTAATTGTGTCCTTGTGAAGAACATGGGAACGACACACAAATACTTAAATTTTCATAAAAAACATTAGATATTTCAAAATTTAGGAGTTGTTGAATGAATGAAGGCTAGCACCATCATAAGTAATTTAATGAAAGTTAACATCAAATTATGATGGTGGTACTCTTTAGTATAATTGCTATCATCAATGTTGTGCTTGAGAAGTTTTGTTACATTTTAGTTATGTTCATTGGGGTTTTCTAATATGATATGTGCTAATAACATCAATTATGCATGGCATTTAGTGAAAGAAGAATCATTTCAACCTGGAGGACAACTTGTGCCAAGCTAACTTGTATACTTTTGGATTGTTTGAAGGCGTATATTGCAAGATTTCATGTGGAGTCACAAGACTAGGTTATCATTCTTTCACCTCGAATGTCATTGTCAAGTTTCAGAAGATAATACAACTATTATTCTTGCATATCAAGTATTTTGTTTTTTTGGTTCTCATTTCTGCTTTAGGTATAACTTATTTTCTGTTGTAAATTCTAAAGGTTTTATTTTGTCTTTTTTTCTTCTATTATTATTCTCTTTAGTCTTTCTTCTATTTTTCACTTTTAACCTATGACTGTTACTAGTAAGTTTTTTAAAAAACATCATGTTGACATGTGTTTATTCTTGTTTTGCTCTACACCATTGACAATAATTATATCATGAGCATATAGGCCATGGTGACTTCTAAGGCAAGTTGTTTCAATTACATTGTCTTATTTTATATTTGAATAAAATTTTTACATTTTTTGAGACAAAAAAATTTGTAACAAAGTTACTTGTGAGATACATTTTGTAATTTGAAAAGCAATACTTGTCTTTCATAATTTTAATGTGTTTCTAAAAATATGTTTTTGGTTTCTTATTATAGAAGCATATTTTTCAACATTTACGAAATTTTAATGGTGCCTTTATAATGCACTATCTTTGATAGAGCTATTAAAAGGTATAGCATCTATATTGAAGGTTTAGTTTACTAAAAATATCCACAAGCTCATACACAAGCTTGGAAAATGGTCATAAAAGTATGTGCATATGACCTATGATGGAAAACACAAATTTAATTTGAAAATTTTACAATTTAGATTTGTGTTGACATTTAGTTTGAGTTTGCACAAACCTAAATAATTTGCAAGGCAAAGTTTGTGATTTTACCACGAATCCTACCATTTCCATAAGCACCATATTTTTTCTCTAGCATTGATTGTTCTTTTATAACTACAAGGCAAGTGTTGAAATTCAAGAAATATAATTTTTGCATTATAAGATGTTTTGACACCTCATCAATTTTGCACTCCTTGCTTCTTTCATTTGCAAGTCTAGATTTCCAATATATTGAAATTGATTTGCTTCTATGTTCATATACCCAAAGTCTTTTTTTTATTGCGGGATGTTCCACCACATTATCCTTAACAAGTAACATGATAAAGTACATATCTTGTTGGTACAACCAAAACTTTGTTTTACCCATTATTGAGCTCATATTATGGTGCCTCTTATTATTCTCAAATGAGATAGTAAATGATAAGCTAAATTATTGTTGTATCTATGAAAATTCTTGTAAGGAACTTTATTAAAATGGTGTTTCTATGAACAATGGTATTTTCTATTTTAAATGTCTCCATAATTTTTTCATTTTGATTTTTTGGAATGTTTTGACAAGGTGAATGCAATGCGTCTCTAATGATCAAATCAATATTCAAAACAAATGAATTAAAAATAGTATCTTCACTTAAATCTTCAAGGATGAGTTTTAGAAACCTAAAATTGCATTGACCTATAACTCATCCCCTTTTACCATTGAAGCTTGATTAACATAAATTTTCATGTATTTTGCTAAAGAGTTTTAAGCTTTCTTTATCTTATGCTAAATTATACATGAAAATAATACTTTTTGTAACACTTAAACCATCTTCCTACCATATAACACTACGTGATCAATCTTAACTAGAAGTGCAACCCATACATAATACATCAACTCATCTATTTTTTAAAATAAAAAGGTTACATCTATCCTATCAAACTAACCCCTCATAATAAAGAAAACATAATCCTATCAAAGAACCCATCACAATAAAGGAAGCATAGTTGTTATAAGTTGATGGAAGTAAGAGAGAGTATATTTGACTACACTTCTCAATCTTCAAAACGTAATCCTATCAAACCAACCCATCACAATAAAGGAAGCATAACTGTTATAAGTGTTGGAAGTAAGAGAGAGTATATTTGACTACACTTCTCAATCTTACTTTAGTGAAAACACATGATAGGCCTAATGATAATTGACAACAAATATACATTGAGCATTTTACTTGCCAATGTGGAGAATGCCAATCAAACTACTATTTGATGCATCCAGATTATGGATAACATGCATAGATAGCTTGGAGATTACAGAATATGCTTTATGCCTTGTGGGTTTGAATGCTTCGGATTCTACATGGTCTCATATGCAACAACAAATGTTACCCTCTAACTTGTTAGCTAATAGAAATTGATCTAAGTAAATAATAGCTTGAAGAGAGAGAATCCACTAACAAGGCCAAACAATACTGAAATGGACTTGGGAGAAAAATATTTCATTTCTTAATGGTGGCTTGTATGAGCAAGTATACATTTTGCAACCTTTTGGTTTTTTAATTAAAGGACGTATAGTATGGAAGAACCTTAAACTTTATACAAACAATAGAAATGCATTCATGCTGCATTATATTTTTTTTTCACAACATCAATTCTTGTTTGTTTATGATTTGTCACAATAGTTTGAGTAATAGTCTATGTCAAGAAAGATAATGGCACTCTATGGGTCATCAATTTATATGTGGATAATTTATTGCTCATTATTTATTTGTGAATGATTTGTTACTTATTAGGCTAGACAAAGGCTAAGTTGCACTCTACTTTTGAAATTTGAGACTTTAGACTGTTACATTATACTTGAGCATTTAGTTTAAAGAGAAAAATGATGACATTGTATAATGTGTTGAGAATATTTGATTTTGATGGATCTAAAAGAATGGTGAACTATGCCCAAACATTAAAAATTAGAAAATAAAAAAAGAAAAGATCTTGTTTTGATGCATGTAAGCTCGTAGCTACTCCTACACAATTTGGCTTATGTCTTATTCTTTCAGACCTAGATGATCAAATTGTTTCATCCTTATATCAAAACGTGGTTTTGTATATTTTGTATATCTAAGACACAAGGCTAGATGCCCAATTTGCAATGTCACATGCGACTGAATCCATGCATAGCCCAAGTTTAAAGCATTGGTAAGTTATGAAGAAAATATTTTGCTCTTTGAAGGATGCACAAGATTATGTGCTTTTAAATCCATGTGATGCTAATATACATTATCTACATTTTATAATTCTCATAATAGATTGTAATGACACTAAAGTGTCCACTAGTAGGTTTTGCTTTTGTCGTGGTGCTTCGTCCATGTCTGGGATCCAAAAAAGTAGACTCTTGTGGCACTTCCACCTATGAATGTAGGCACAAGGTAGCTTCATAATGAGATGGGAATGTTTTCAATCTCCATGCTTAGCATAATCCACCACTTACCTAGTGAGGAATGTGACTGACCCCTATGTGACTTGAGCATAGTATTTATTGACACAAGGTTGTGTTTTCTAATCTCTATTGAAGCATCATAGTCCAAGCACTGTGATTAGTCCCTTCGTTGATAAGAAAGTCAAGAGTGACCTTTCTCTTTGCTACTAGATGAACCCTAAGATATTCAAGAGACACTATAACCTCATTATTAAAATCAAATCCAGCTAATTAAATTGTACTTGTCTAAATTATATCTTGCTTGGCTTGTTGATTATGACTCTATTCTGTAATTTGGACTTTTCCAACCCTGGATTGTGCCTAGGCTCTTTATCACGTTTAGTTCTAACAAAGGTACATGGTTTTTCTATGCTCAATAGAGCATTTCTTTAACATCTCAATTGACATTCATGATGGTTTGTATTGGTAACAATCAACCATGATTCTTACTAACTTTGGTTGTTTCTATTTCAATCTTAGGGGTTTTGTTCACACATTGTCTACACTAGGCTTAATTTGTGGTATGTTGCTTTCCTCTTAGATCTCTTCTTTATTCTTTCGTTTGACCCATCTCTCCTTGGGGTTCTTAAAAGGCTTGTGCTTCCTTTCTCACTCTTAGGTCAATCAATGGTATCTAGAGAGGTTGGACTAGAACTTCATTAAGTTTTCGTCCATGAGAATGCATGGGTACAATTGTTGTGATTACATTAGCCAAAATGGCATTCAACTATCTTAATACATATGGTGTACTTCACAACCTTAGGTCATTATCCTCCTCCTTTAGCTACCTCTCATTAGACTTACAAGTAGAATCCATTTCTTATCATTTTTGGGTTACAAATTTCTCTATATGGTCAAGAAGCAACGAGCATCTTCAAGAAGGTGATTCATTTGATGGAAACATCTTTGAGGTTGAAGTCTTTGAAAAGTTGGGAAGTAGTATGAATGCTTGTTGGTATAATACGTGTCTCTTAGCCCTTACTAACTTGGTAGGCCTTTTTGATTCTTGTGCTACAAGGTCAAATATCTTTAAGCTCTACTTTCAAGTCCTTGCAAGTTTGTATAAGCTCTCTTAAGTCAAGATGCAAGTTTTAGACTTGAGCTCTTAGTTTTTTGGGGTCTAAGTACATTTTTGGTCAAGTGTAGATGGTTCTATCCATGCCTCAACTCTCCTTTAGATTGTCAAGAGTTGAAGGTCTTTTTGAGCTTCAAAATGGTACAATCTTAGGTTGCGACTATAGCCATGGGCCTTTTGGATTCTATGTATCACTTATGGGTGGTCTTCTTTGCTCAAGGGACTCTAATGGGTTAAGGATAACCACGCTCAAGGTATTCATTCCAATAGTCAAAGGATTCTTAGAAGAGTAGTTGGATGCTCTTCTAGAGTACAAAATGGATACACACTTTGTCTATAAGGTGCTAGAACTCTCTTCCAATTCTAGACAAGGCATCTAAGTGCTGAAGTTGTACTCAAATGGATGCAATAGCCTAGTGAGTATAGACTTGAGGTACTTTTCGCACCATTAGAGGATAAAAGATGAAGCTTTGGGTGGACCTTGAGGTCTCCTAGTGTCTCAACTCTCTCTTCCATAGGTTTAGGAGACTCTTACAAGGGTTACGCTTCAATGTTGAGTGTTTTATTGCTTTTGTTATGAGCCAAGAACTTATGCTAGTGTGTAAAATTGATGTATTCAAGTGGGGCCTCGTAAGAGACATTTTGCTCCTTCATAGGGAATTACTGGAGATTTCTTGTATCTATAGCTCACTTGAATTTTTATAGTGCTTCTCATGTCCAAGGTTAATGATTATTATGTTTCCACAATATCCATTTTTCCAACATCAGGGTATTCAAGTAGTTGTCACTCTATGGGTTTGGTTTCAAAGCACAAAATGTCTTGTTCTTCAAAATACAAAGTGTGGATTACTTTTTAGTCTATTGTAAAGTTAATCTTGGGTAGCCACATGACTTTGGGTTAGTTATTTGACTTCTAAAAGGTTTAGAGGTAAGATAAAAACAACCATGTAGATTATTATTGACATAAATACTCAAGGGTATCTATTCAAGTGTTGAAAGTAGTAGTGGGCAGGATGCTCCTCTTGCTCAAAAGATACTCAAATGATGTATGTGCAAGGATGTAGACATGAACTATTAATACTTTGAGTTGTATCTTTTATGCTTTGAAGGATGGGTCTCACTAACTTGGGTCAAGGACTAATGTTTCTCCTCTAGGTAAGTTGTGGGATGTTTAAGGTCAAAATAGGCTCAAGTGATACATGGTCCAGATGGGTCTTCAAGGATTTAAAAAAATCAAGATATGATGTCTAGGTTATGTCAAGTGTAGCCAAAAGAGGACTTAGGTCTCTAGCTATAATATTAAGGGTATAGACAACTAGTGTGATAGCCAAGAGTTAGATCTTCAAGAGATATGTACAATCAAAGTATGTTGTAGACTCTAGGTATTCCATTTTTGAATACCTTAAGTGGTTCTCTCAAGTTGGGAATGGCCCTCTTATGTTAAGCAGTGTATGTAGGTAGAGTCTTTGACTTGTAGGCAAGGTGATTAAAATGTGTAATGGATGTATCATAAAAATATAAGTCCAAAAAATGAAGGAAAGGGCACATAAGGCCTTGAGGTGTAGCAACTTAATGTATTGATGGTAGTAATATCTTGAGTTTTTAAATTTTGATCTCTATTTCTTCTTTATACAAGCTAAAACAAGTGGTAATGCTTCCTAACCATGTCTACAACTATAGAGTATAAAGCTTGAGGTATACTTCATTCCAAGTGAGTGCACCTGTCAAGCCAACATTAGAGCTATTACTTTTTAAGATACCTCGAGTTATGTATTTTAAGATGCTATTGGATCTCTTTGACAACACATAGGTAGGGGTTGGTGTCCATCATGTAATTGCAAGGTAGTCTAGGTTACACAAAGCTATTATGCCATGCTAGGAGCTTAAAGATGGTTTTGAATTGAAAATGGAGAGCTATGGGGTGTTAATGGGAACCTTGAAGGTAAAACGGTATATGGGATGATAGTTTAGTGTACAAGTTAGTGCAAACATTTTGCATGGAGCCAGTATTGGCTCTAGAAATGATGTTCGGATTGTACTTGTGTTATGGGAGGAGGCAAATTTAGTCTAGAAGGGTATATGAATTTTTGAATATCTCAAGGATTCTCTTTGTAAGTTTAAAAGAAAATTTGACAAGGATTATGGAAGAAAAAAAAAATCCTTAGGTAGGTCTCTAACAAGCAAACATGGTAGGGCTAGACTCAAGGTGTTGGGCCTAAGGTGATGGGCAAGAGATATCCATCCAACTAAGTCAAAATACTATAAATGGGTGGACTCGAGGCATCGATCTAAAATACCTTGATTTTGCATGTTTTGGTGGCTCTTGGATGAGAAAAATTACAAGAACTCCCACTTAATGGTTTTAGTGCCACAATGCATCTATACAAGGTCTAGTGCAACACTTGAGCTATCAAGTCTCAAATGGATATTCCCAAGTGCATGGTAGGAATAATTCTTAGGTTGTGGAGAATTTGAAGTATGTCAAGAAAATCAATTATAAGATCAAAGACGATGCAAACAATGCATCTACATAATGCTAGTAGTGCCTATAGTTAGCCTCAAGGTATTGGGCTAGAATGCCTTCATTGTTCTAATTGTTACTAATTTTTGGAAAATGTGTATTCTTCTTAAGATTTTTGCCTCTAAAAGATGAGTCCACTTGTTTGATGTTTCTATGTGGTAGAACCCATACAAACACAAGAAAATCCATTCAAGGTCAACACAATTTTTACATTTAAGATCAACAAATATAGAGGTTGTGAGCTATTTCTATAGAACTAACTAAACACAACTCCCAACAAGCACTAGAACACAAGAAAACACAAGACTTGTTGGAGCTACAAGGAGAATGGAGATTGCACAGAGAGAGAGAGAGAGAGAGAGAGAGAGAGAGAGAGAGAGAGAGAGAGAGAGAGAGAGAGAGAGAGAGAGAGAGAGAGCACTATATTTGTAGACCCTCCCATAGCTCTCTTGTGCGAGTAGCCCTTTATTGTCTTATCACTCAAAGAATAATGAATGAATGCATACATATATAATTAGGGTTAGTGTATAAGATGGGTGGCTGACCACATTGACTTTTACCCCCAACAACCTCCCACTTAAAGGCCAATGCACCTTTAAGCGAGACAAAAGAATAAGAGGGTGTGTGAGGTAAATACACGAGTTACCATCACCCAATGCCCATCAACTTCTTGCAATGTGAAAACTTTTTAGTAGGCAAACCCTTAGTAAGAAAGTATGCAAAGGTTATCATCAGCATGAACTTTGACAAGCCCAACTCATTCGTCCTCAAGCACCTAACAAATGAAGTGATACCTCACTTCTATGTGATTAGTTTTCGCATTAAACATTAGATTCTTTGCCAACATGATGGCACTCTAACTATCATTGTGGAAAAATGGCAGGACTTATTGAGGCCCAAGTTTCTCACTAGATGAGTAAGCCATATGGCTTCTTTGCATGCCTGTGTGGTTGCCGCATACTCAACTTTAGTGGTAGATAATGCCACACATTTCTACAAAGGAGACATCCATGGGATTGCACCCCCAGACAAGGTAAAAACATATCTTATGGTTGACTTTCGATTGTCAACCTTTCTTGCATAGTCTGCATCTATGTACCCAAGTACACCATTACTACTTCAGTGCATATATCTCTTGTACTAGCAAAGTACCTCAAGATGCATTTCTATGCTTCCCCATTCTTCTTGCCAAGATTTGACATGTACCATCTTACTATTCCCATTGCAAAGGAAATATCCAAACGAGTGGCAATCATAACATATAGGAGACTACACACACATGGTGATTATGGAATCTTGGCCATTTTAGCCCTCTACTCATCAGATTTGAGACAATCATTAGTAGTAGGTCTCACATATGGATGCAATGAAGTACTGATTGCATTTCCTCTCTCCATATTGAAACACTGTAACCCTTTGCTGACATAATCCTTTCGGGATAGATAGAGCAATCTCTTTATTCTATCCACAATTATGTGCATGCCAAGAATGTGATTTCCATGTCCCAAACCCTTCATTTCAAGATTTCCATTAACCTTTTCTTTAGGGCATCAATTTCATACTTGTTTTTCCCAACTATTAATATATCATCCACATAACATATAGATACTATCAAGCTGTCATCTTTAGCCGTTCTAGTGTATAAGTAGTGGTTTGTCTCACTTCTCTTGTACCCATGAGACTGCATAAAGGCATCAAATTGTTTCTACCATTTTTGTAGAGCCTAGATTAATCTATAAAGGCTATTTTTCAGCTTGCAAACAAGCTTTCCTTTGTCGTGTTCCATAAAACCCTTTGGTTGGTACAATGATCTCCTCATGAAGGCCATTTCATAGAAATGTTTTCCCTTGATATCTAATTGTACAAGGTCAATATCATCCTTAGCCACCAAGGCAACCACAATGCAAAAAGTAGTCGACTTCACTACACCTGAAAATATCTAATTAAAGTCCAAATCATTTTCTTTCTTAAAACCTTAGGCTCACTAACCTTGACTTGTACTTTGGTTTAGCATCACCTGTAAACTTTGACTTATTGTTCTACTTGGATGGTAAAGCATTTTTTCCCTTTGGAAAAGGAACCAATTGTTAAATTTACTTCTTCATAATAGAATTCATTTGAGACTATGTAGCTAGCTCACACTTAAGTTTATCATAACAAGTTATGGGTTCTTTATAAAAAGATGGCTCTCCACAATTTGTTCAACCTGTAGGTTGAATTGCCACAGGGGGACAAGAGATATGAGTAGACCTATGTAGCACAACTAGTTGACTTGGAGTGAAAATTTTGGACTCCATCCTTTCGAGTTGAGGCACCATAAGGCTCTCAACTTATTTCTTAATAAATCTCCATGCTTGCTATTCATAGCTGAAGCATCACTTGTGCTCTTTGTGTATACATTTGGTGCACTAAGACTTTCCCTATATGGCAAAACAATATATGGCACTATGTCCCAGAAAGCAACCTTTCTTATTTCCAGTTCCTTAAGAGGCTTCTTATGTATCTTCTTCTCATTGAAGATCACATTATTACTATAGACAATCTTTCTACTTTTTGGATTCCAAAGGTAATAACCCATCTTGCCACTTTGTCCATAGCCCAAAAAGATGCATTTAGTGGATTTTGGCTTGAGCTTGTTGAACTTTTTATTTGGTACATGCATATAAGCTTCGCAACCAAATCCTCTTAAATGATCATAAGAGGGTTCCTTGCGCAACTATGCCTTTTTAGAAATGCCACCCTTCAAAGTAGTATTAAGTGACATGTTTATCAAATGTATAGTTGTTGTTATAGCCTCGATCCAAAATCTTTGAGTAATATTAGCATTAGATAGCATACTCAACATCATTTCATTGATCATTCTATTTATAATTTTGGAAGGGATTATGAGGTGCAACTAGCTCTGCCTTTATCCCATGTGCTTCACAAATTTTTTGAGCTCGTGCGAGATGTATTCTCCACCATTACCAGTTCTGAGATAAGTCTCTTCCTAAATCGATATTCGGCACGTGTCAAATTTTTTTAAAGCAAGGCAATGCCTCATTTTTTCTACCCACAGTAAAAGCCCACACATTTCTAGTTGAAGCATTAATGAATGAGATAAATGTGATGGACCTGCACAGAGTGTGGAAAATGCATGGAGATGGAGAGAGAGAGAGAGCAATGGGGGGGGGGGGGGGAGAGAAAAGATGCTTCTTTCTTGGTGCCTCAATAACTCTTTTGTAAGAAAAACCTTATTGTCTAATCACTCAAAGAATAAGGAATGGGTGTATACATGTATAGTCAGAGTTAGTAAGTAAGATGCGTGGCCGGCCACATGGGGTTTTACCCTTACAAACTCCCATTCAAGGCCAATGTGCTTTTAAGGAGACAAAAGAATAGAAGTTTGAGGTAAATCCATGTGAAATATCCTCATCCAATGCTTATCAATTCTTTGAAATGTGCAAACTTTTCAAAGGGTAGAGTCCAGTGAGAAGGTCTACAGGGTTATCATTAGTATAAACTTTGAAAAGCCCAATGTGTTTTTCCTCACGGAACTTGACAAATGAAGCGATACTTCACTTCTATGTGCTTGGTTATCGCATGAAATGCTGGATTCTTGCCAACATAGTGGCACTCTACTTATCACTATGCAACAATGGCATGTCAACTCCAAGGCCCAAATCTCTCGATAGATAAGTAGGCTATATAGCTTCTTTGCATACCTCTATGGTGGTTGCTACATACTCTACGTAAAAAAATGCCATACATTTTTGCAAATGAGATATCCATGAGATTGTACCACCATACAAGGTAAAGACATATCCTATGGTTGACTTTCTACTGTCAACATTTCTTGTATAGTCTAGATTTGTGTACCCAAGTATACCGTTACTGCTTCTCCAAGAGCATACATGCATATCCGTTGTACCACTTAAGTGCTTCATAATCCCTTTCACTCCTTTCCAATGCTTTTTGCCATGATTTGACATATACTTGCTCACTACTGCCACTGTAAAAGAAATTTCCAAGTGAGTGGTAATCATAGCATACATGAGATTACCCACACATGATGAATATGGATCCTTGGCCATTTCAACCCTCTCCTAATAAGATTCAAGATAATCATTAGCACTTGGTCTCACATATGGAGGAAATGAAGTATTAATTTGCCTTCCCTCTCTATATTGAAACATTGCAACACTTTGCTAACATAATCCTTTTGGGACAAATAAAGAAATCTCTTTGTTCTATCCATGATTATGTGGAGAGCAAGAATGTGATTCCCATGTCCCAAATCCTTCATTCCAAAGGTTTCCATTAACCTTTTCTTTAGGGTATCAATCTCATACCTTCTTTCCCCAACTATCAACATATAATCCATATAAATGAATACCACTATCAAGTTGCCATCCTTAGCCTTTCTAGTGTATGAGCAGTGGTCTATCTCACTTGTCTTGTAACCATGAGATTGCATAAAGGCATCAACTTATTATAGCATTCCCATGGGACCTGCTTCAAGCCATCAAGACTCTTCTTTAGCTTGCAGATAAGCTTTTCTTTGTCATTTTTTACAAAGCCTTCTAGCTCTTGCACGTAGATCTCATCATGAAGCTCACCATGTAAGAATGGAATATTGACATCTAATTGCATAAGGTCCATATCTTCTTTAGCCATTAAGGCAAGCATAGTGTGAAGAGTAGTTATTTTCACCACAAATAAGAATATCTCATCAAAGTCCACACATTTTTCCTACTTGAGGCCTTCAACTATCACATGTGACTTATACTTTGGCTTAGTTAGTATTATCAATTGTAACCTTCAATTTGTAAACCCACATACATAGAAAAGCATCATTGCCCTTTCAAAAAGGAAGGAACTCCCAAGTTTGGATCTTCATAGAATCCATTTCTGATAGCATAGCTAGCTTCCACTTAAGCTTGCCATCATGGGCCATGGCCTCTTTATAAGAAGATGCCCCTCCACAAACTCCAAGCTAAAATCTCTTGGCGGGATGAGAGACATGAGATGATATTTGTAACAAAATGGCCTGAATTTGAGTGGGAATTTCGACCTCCACTCTTTCCTCATGGGACACCATAAGGCTTTCAACTTGGTGCTCAAGAAATATACTTGCTTTTTGCTCACTGCTAGAAGCACCGCTTGAGTCCTCTCTCTATACATTTGGTGTGGTGGCATTTGCTCATTTCGGAAATACAATAGGTGGTAATGTATCTTAGAAAGTAACCCTTTTTGTTTCTGTTTACTTGAGGGACTATTTATACATCTTTCTCTTATGAAGATCACATCATTACTATGCGTGGTCTTCCTAGCTTTTGGATCTCGAAGGCAACAACCCAATTTGCCAATTTATCAATGGCCTATGAAGATGCATTTTGTTGACTTAGCATCCAACTTACTATGCTTCCCTTTCGACACATGCACATAATCTTCACAACCAAATACTCTTAAATGATCATCTAGTGTAGTATTTGGTGACCTATTTACTAAATGTATAGTTGTTGCCATAGCTTCAACCTAAAAACCTTGAGAAAGACTTGAATTTGAAAGCATACTTAACACACTTTCATTAATCCTCCTATTTATGTATTCTACCACACCATTTTGTGCTAGATTACTAGGTGCAATGAGCTCCCTCTTGATGCCATGTACTTCACAAAAGTTTCTAAATTCATGAGAGATATACCATCCATCGTTATGAGTCTTGAGTTACTTTTGTCTCTTCCTAGATTGATTTTCTGCAAAAGTGCCAAAAAATTTTGAAAGCATGAAAATGCATCATCTTTCCAAGCAGTAGGAAAAGCCCATTGTTTTCTAGTTGCATTATCAATAAATGTAATAAAATAGAATGCCCCCCTAAAGACCTTATTTGCATAGATCCACATATATCATTGTGTACTAAGTCGAGTGGCTCACTCCTTTTCCTATTTAATTGGTTTTTATAGGCTAAATGAGCATGTTTACCATACATGCAATGCTCACATATAGAAAAATCAAAAATATAAAAAACCCACAAGTAACCCAAACAAGAAAGCAATTCCATTTTTTTCTTAGACATATGGCCTAATTAGAAATGCTGCAAAAATACACTTGGCTGCTTGGTTACTAAAATTACATGATCTCTTACTAAGGGTTCATGAAGAGGATACAAGGTTCCACATTTGGCTCCTCTAGCTACAATAAGCGAGTCTTTGTGGACTTTCCATGACTAGCTAACAAAGGTAGTGGAATGCCTTAATTCATTAAGCTAAAAAGTAGAAATAAAGCTCTTTCTGCTTCGTCACATGTCTTAAATTCTTAAGACTAAAGGTAGAGACATTATGAAATGAAAATTGCACATCTCTTGCACCAAGTATGTTTCAGACATAGTCATTTCCAAGGTGGATAGGTACACCTACTACTATCATATGAACAAAATCACTCCCTATGAGGAGTTACAATAAAAGAAGCAATAAAATCAAGTATCCAATCTTAGTTCAAGTGTCAATATGATGCAACCAAGATATTTGTAGGAATCTTAGAAGTAAACAACACTTCACCACTACATTCATGCGTAGTTACTACATTCGCTTTCTCAATCTTCACTTTTCCTTTGCCCTCTTTCTTGGCAGTATCATTTTCATCCTTCCTCTTGTCCTTTTGCTCTCACTTCCATTTATAATAGTCCTTCCTGATAAGGCCTATTTTACCACAATGGAAGCATTCAATATCTTTATTGGACCTAGATTTGCTATACGACTACCCATAGTCTTGGTTCTTACCTTTATATTGTTTTTTGCCTCTTTCTTCCTAAATTTCCAATGACTAACCATTTGTTATCGATGTCGTATATATTTCTTAGCCAATAAATTTCCCACAATATCATTGAACTTTACCTCACCGTATAGAGATAAATTACCGATGGCTATCCTAAAGGTATCCCATGATGTAGGCAAGGACTATAACAAAAAGATTGCCGTAAACTCACATTAAAACTTCAATTTCAGCATGTGCATTTAGTTGAATATTATGTGAACCTCATTGAGGGGGAAGGCAATACATGTATTATTCTTCATCTACAACTCAAGTAATTGCTTCATTAGGTACACTTTGTTTGTGACAATCTCTTTCTTATATGTTTCGCATACCTTTTTTCATAAGTCATGCGCAATGGTTTCATTTATGATAGTAAAATAAATGAATTTTGCTGAGTGAAATTTGATAGTGGGCTTAGCCAATGCATCCACGACTCCATCCAGTCATAATCAAGCATATCTACAAACTTTGTATCTATGCCTCTTATTAGCCCCAATTGCTTCTTTTGTATTCATACATCATGGATTTTCTCTTTTGATGTCTTTCTTGGACTTGGATTTGCTTTGTGACCACCCATAATTCTAATTTCTTGCACTTATACGATTTTCTATCTCTTTCTTCATGGGTTGCCAATACTTGGCCATTTTTGCCTTGGTCCATGGATTTTCCATGTATCTCTTCAACCAATAAACTTCCCACAATCTTATTAAGCTTCAAGTTACCATCCCGACTTGAATGACTAATGGTTGTTCTAAAGGCACGACATAAGGTAGACAAGGTGCACAACAAAAAGATTATCTTAACCTCACTTTTGAACTTTAACTTTTGAGCCTACATCTAACCAAATATGATGTTGAATTCATTAAGGTGGGAGATGATAATAGAGCCCTTCTTTATCTACAACTTAAACAACTTTTTCATGAGATACACTTTATTAGAGGCAATTTCCTTCTGATAAGCGTAACATAACTTCTTTCATAAGTCGTGTGTAGCGGTCTCATTCACAATTTTAAAATGCCCTCATTCATTTGTAACTCAAACAAGTTTTTCATGATATACAATTTATTAAAATCAATTTTCTTCTCATAAGTGTGATATATCTTCTTCCATGAGTCATGTGTAGTGGACTCATTCACAAAAAAATACAAATTCTATCAAACATAGCCTAATAGTGGATTTAGCCAATGTATCAAACTCTAACCAAACCGCTTCAGTCATGCCTATTGTTTTTCAATTTATGTCTCTTATGGGCCTCAACTACTTTTTTTGAATAAGGACATCTTGGATCTACTTCTTCCACAAACTTAAGTTAGTACCACTTCCCAATGCTATGCATTTCCTTGTCCATTGCAAATGATGAAGCCATTTGTGTGAAATACCAACTAATTGTTAAGTAGCAATAACAAAAAATAAACAAATTATACTACAAAATTGATAATTTTTTTGCATCACTTGTTTAATATAGCTAGAATCAAAGGAAGATAGAAAATGAACCACTACTCAACAATAATACATATGCCACAATCCAAACATTCTAAAGTCATTGTATATAGTTAAAACATTGTATTGTTATATTCTAAAATCATTGTATATAGTTAAAACATTGTATTGTTGCATTGATACTTTTTGATATATAGTAGCATAATAATATCCAACCATTCAAAAGTATATAAGAAGATTGATTTTAGTTAAAAACATTAAAGAACAATATTCTTGCTCATTCATGAGCAAATATGCATGGATAGTATGACAATATATGCAGCTCAAAAATGTTACAATATATACATCAAAGTCTCTACTCAAAAAATAATTTGTTGTATACAATAGCAACCAATAATAAACACCAAAACAGTGAAATTTGTAATTTGAAACCTATGTCAAACAGTGACACAAACCTATTGGTTTCTAACAATGTCCCACATTTGCCTTTATCCTAATAAGACTGTCATGCTTTACAAGGAAGGAACACAAACAAGTAAATGCAGATGTTCTTTTAATATGAAAGACGAGGTGGTTATTCTCTCTCCACGAGACAAGTAGCATGCATATAAGAATGATCTATAAGCAAATAAACATGACCCATGCTAATTAGATAGCCCCCCTTGTCATCATGTGTGTGCATGTGTGTACATACACACATACATGCAAATGCATGCATACACATGCATGATAATTTAGTGGGATGAGAGGACTATCTCATGACATGCATTCGTTGAATGCACAATGTATGCCAATCAGTCAGGCCCTTGCCATGCATGCCACATATGAGAGAGAGAGAGAGAGAGAGAGAGAGAGAGAGAGAGAGAGAGAGAGAGAGAGAGAGAGAGAGAGAGAGAGAGAGAGAGAGAGAGAGAGAGAGAGAGAGAGAGAGAGAGAGAGAGAGAGAGAGAGAGAGAGAGAGAGAGAGAGAGAGAGAGAGAGAGAGAGAGAGAGAGAGAGAGAGAACCTCTAGTAAAGCTCATAATGACACCTGATAGGCCCATTGGCCATTTTAAAATACATTTAGGGCATGTTGGGGTTCTGACTAGGCCTAGTTACTTGGGGTTTTTAAAGAAATTAAGGACTTGTTGGGTTTTGACCAAGCCTAGCCAATTGCTAGGCTATATGTTTTTCTAGACAGGTCTCATAGAAAAATAAAAAGGCATGATGGGCTTTTTGCCGATTATCAGGTCACTTGGCACGTTCTTAAGGGTGAACAAAAATTAGTGTAAATATGTCAACATGATAATTACTTACCTTGTTTAAAGAATTTTTTTAGTAATTATGTAGACATACAATCCATGGTCCAAGGTTTCAAACGTATTGTCAACTATAGTAGGAAAGACTAAAGCTACTAGGAAATCCTGAAAGCAAGTGGTTGTGCACAAGGAAAAATAATCATTGCCAAAACCACAGATAGAGAACATCAATAGAAATTGATCCCCAAATTGGAAGTCTCCCAACTAGCTATCATTGTGAAAAAAGAAGAGAGAAAATAACCTCAAAAGCTAGTGACAAAATTGAGTATAGTAGAGTCAATCCTTATGTACTTGGACAAAAGTTAGTATAAATAAAAATAAAAAGAAAAGTGTGGTGCCCATGTAAATAAATAAGATGGCATCTAAGTCCTTAAAAAATCACACATGTAGATAAAACATTCCAAAATTTGTTAAACAACAAGTTGAGGAGAAATTTAGAAGCCACGTGAGATGCAACAATCCGCTAAGTGTGTACATAGGACTAAAGATAGGAAAAAGCATGAAAAGCACCAAAAAAGTAGGTTTGAGAAGGATTAAGGTTAAAAGAAAACAATATAAAAATCATCTTCTACTTTGATGTTGATCAAAATTTGAGGTAATAATTTACTACACTTTCATATGGGCTTAACTTTTGACTATGAACTTGAAATAGGGTCATATTGGTACTTAATTAGATCAAAATGACATTGATTAACAAGCCCACATTGATAGAATTACACAAATTTTCAAATTTAAAAATTGATTTTGGATTTCAACTCTAGTATTTAGTTTTTTATATCATGCTTTGTGTGAAGTACTTATTCTCAAAAAATCCTTCCTACGAATGCCTATTATCATGAATTGGCTACTTAAAACATTATGAAGAAAGGAGAATGACTCTCCTTTAAGATTTCCCAATTCTTTCAATGAAATATTTTATTTGATTACATGTTATGTTCAATATTTTGATTTAGCAATTATAGATGATGAAAACGTATGGCTAGTTTGTAAGGACTTAACATTGATAAATTAATGAAAATTTATAAAAGACATCTAAACTTGGACCAATGACAATAATCATAAGGACTGGGAATTATTGAGCATGCCACAAGCACAATTTTTTGTTGAGCACTACAGATGGGGTCATCTCCCTGGATCCAACTACCATCATACCAAACAAGGGAACATGCACAACTTGCACCAACAATGATCACATGTGGCATTAGGTGCAATAGGCTTAAAGCATAGGATGCATGAGCATGACAATCTTGAGAGAGCATATTTCAACAACACACATGCTAATCACAATCATTGGGATTTTCATTCACTCACGAAGATCTATGGGAAGAGGAAGAGAACCTTGGAACTGAGATGTGAGGATGCTAAAAGTTATAACATATGGGAAGAGGAAGAGAACCTTGGCAATCTTGAGAGAGCATATTTCAACAACACACATGCTAATCACAATCATTGGGATTTTCATTCACTCACGAAGATCTATGGGAAGAGGAAGAGAACCTTGGAACTGAGATGTGAGGATGCTAAAAGTTATAACATATGGGAAGAGGAAGAGAACCTTGGAACTAAGATGTGAGGATTATAAAAGTTATAATCTACACTTGATCAAGTGAAGGCCATATATCTCAATAACTTTTGAGCCTTTCTTTTTTCTCAAAATCCTTCAAGTAAAGACTTCAAGGAAAGTAGTCAAAGGCTTCTCAAAAAGCTCATGCATCTTTATCAAATATTCTTCAAGTGTCGATTTTCGTTCCTTCAACAACAACAACTGCATCAAGCCTTGGAGAACATGGTGTTGATTGGTCCATATACCCTTGAATTGTGTCTATTAATGTGATTTTTACCTTGGTTTTCATTGTTTTGTACACACATGCATGCATCTCAACTTGAGGGGCAAGTGTACTCACCTCTTAGTAGTCTTTGTACTCCACACTCAGATGTAGACAAGCATATGCCAAGATATCATGCTCTATGAATCACATTTCAAACTAAAGGGGAAAATATTTAAAGACGGAAGAAATGTATACACATACACTTGCACTCTACCTATGGGTCCTCAAGTTAGGGATACTTGGTGTCCTTAGTCTCGGTCGACTAGCTCCTCTAACCCACTAGTCCTATTCTCCACAAATACACTTGAGAACACATCAAGAGCATACCTCATGCTTGCTTGGAAGATTACAACCAATGGAACCCTATAGAAATCTTCCCCTTGCATTTATTGGGTACTCAAATATGGAACATATTTACTCTAGGTCCAACACACTTTGTGTTTTGCATGTTGAGGATAAAAGACACCGTATCATTACTATTAGAGAGGTTGAAGAGGCAGATGAGATGATACCCTTTGATGGAGAGAAGGAGAGAGCAGAGTTGCTTTGCAAAGTTTTGACAGAGCCCTAGCTGCCCTTGATGACCTAGAGCTGTATATGCCACAAGAGAAGAACGATTTGGGAGTGCAAGTGCATATCCCCAATGTCAACAATGCTACATACATAGTTATTTCCAAGACAAATGCATCCTCTTTTTCTAGCATCATAGGTAGAGAACCACTCTCTATGTGGGGTAACATGAAATGATGCTCAAGAATCCAAAAGCCAATTTTGAGACATGCCATTATCCATGGAAACCAAGAATACATTGCCAAAAGAGGATACATACAAAACATCACCATTGTTAGTACCCTTTGGGTATGACTTTGACATCACACATTTTGGGCATTTGGGATGAAGGGTGGCCCCCATTCCTTTGCTAGCCATGAAATGCACGAACAACCGAAGGCCACATGTATGTGAGCTCATAGCCCTTATTGCTCAATGTTGGATCAGACTCCAAAAATAGATAAGGTGACATTATAGAAAGGTATTTTAGGGAAAGTTCACACTAGCCTTAGAAGAGCTAATGGTACTTTCTCAAACACCTTGTAGCTTACTAGTCATTTTGTGATAACACATCTACATATTTTCAAAGGACTTGTAGGGTTATCCAAGGACTTGGAAAACCCCACTTCTTCTCTATGCTTTATGAGACAATGTGATAGGGGGGCAAGGGGTTTCCCCTCCATCCAATCACACACTCATTTCACATCAACATTCACCAAAGGTAAGCACACCCCTTGGAGAGGATGAATTCATTGCACATTATCAGTCAATAGTAACCCACCAACACTCTCCCACACCTTCATCAATGAAAAATAGTTTTCCTCATCCGGTTCTTGTTATTGGAAGGGAGAACTAGTTGTGTGTGCCGTGAGGCTTTAAAGAAGAAGGTTGGTTGGTGTTTTGGTTCCTAGTTGGGAGCTTGGGCCTGCATATGTTGTTTTCTGTAGACATTGGTGTAGGGATCTTCTTTCTTTGCTTGTCTTGTTTGTGCGGCCTTGGCAAGAGGCATGTTGTGGTCAAATTTTTGTGGAAATGGATGAAGTTGCGATGGGTGTGGTTGCAAGGAAACAAGGGTTTTACTTTTCTAAAAGACCTCTTGTTGAGGCTTGCTGGAGAAGCTTGTGAAGGTAATGATGATATCCATAATGAGGCTAGTTGCACATGAAATGATGGATATCCAACCCGTGCCCTAAGTGTGGCCATGCAATTTTTGAAATTGGGCATGAACATGGGCATAAAGCTTAGACACGTCAAGAGGTGACATTTTGCAAATTAGTGGAAAATCATATGTTTATTATTTCTTTGATTGGCTGTAAATGGAAAGAGTAAATACTCCTGTAGTCACTTTACAAATGGGGCAGGGATGAACAACAAACAACCTCCTCTCTTAAATAAGCACTTTGATTGGTTAACACTTCCAAAGTTGGCTGTCCACCATTTGATTTGTAACTAACCTAAAATCCCTCTTGCGGAGGCTTGCAGGAGAAGCTGGTGAAGGTCAAAATGATGCCCACTAATGAGGAAACAAGAGTCTGACTTGTCCAGAAGACGTCTTGCCGAGGCTTGCTGGAGAAGCCGGTGAGGTAAGTACTAAGGATGATGTCCATAGCGGGGAAAGATATGGCGGATGACGAGCATAATCAAGACAACTGTGATTCAGGATATAATGCGGACAGGGTGGACGAGGAAGGAGGTGTACAGATTCCCATTACACAGCAATAGCCGCTTGGCTTCTCCTTCCTATTACGACAGACCCCAGGCTGCAGGAAGATAATAGGTATAATCTACGAGCTATGGGATCATTTGGCTCTGCTGCAACAGAGGCCACGTTCAATGCCTCGGGGTGCAGGTCCATGGCAGACTTCCTGACCCACCGATCGGTGCCCCGTGCGTACCTGGTGGATGATGCGGACTGGGCATCGGGTTCGATGCTCTGTTTCAACGTCAAGGGTTTGAGGGATCGAGAGGAAGCACGGGAGCCCGGGAGCTTTGCCCTCTTCCTGGCGGCGCTGCCCGCGTCCATGACAGACCTGGAGGTCTTCAGCGTGGAGCTTGCCTCGCTCCATGAGCTCTCCGCCCTCTGCCAGGCCATCATGCTGCCCTCCTGCACCTTGCAGTCTCTCAAGCTGTACAACGTCCGCATCCGGGCCGCCGCGCATGCGGACCCGAGGGGCGCTTGCCTGGGCGATGGCAGCAGGATCTGCGGGGCTGATGATGATAGCGGCAGGGCCTGTGGGGCTGATGATGATGATGATGATGACATCCAAGATGCCAGCAACAGGGCCCAGCTCATTATCCAGGAGGCCCTCCTCCAAAACACCTCCCTCACTCGCCTCACCATCGACTCCGACCTCTGCTCCCCCGGCGGCTGGGGCTCCATCCTCAGCCGCAGCGATTGCTCTCTCACAGACCTTTATGTCAGGCTCGTAGCGCATCACAACCTCGACTATATGCTCCCCATATTCACCGGCCTTGCCTGCAACGCCATCTCCCTGACGGCTCTTTCCATCGCTCCTGAGAGTGATCATCATGGCACGCCTGGGACTGGGACTGCATCATCTCTGGAGTCCGAGAGGCAGCTTGCCACTGCATTTCTTACCAACACCTCCCTCACCTCCTTGAGCCTGTACAATCTGTCCCTCCCCATTGAAATCTTTGGGATGCTCTTCGATTCCCTTAGCAACAGGCCCTGCTGCTTGACCTCTCTTGCACTGGTCGCTTACCCATCCCTGCCTGGCCAGGTCGTCTCCATGCTACTCTCCTCGCTCGAGAAGAACCTCTCGTTGACGTCCTTGTCCCTGGCTTACTGTAGCGGGGAAGATTGGCCAAGCATCACCTCCGTGCTGGATACTCTGCGCATCAATGGCGTCCTCTGTGAGTTTGAGATGGACGAGACCCCATTCGTGGAGGACCCCCCATTCGAGGACGAAGAATTGGTGGAAATTCTCATTGCAATCGATGAGCAGCTCGCAATGAATCGCGAGAAGATGCTCAAGAAGTGAAGCATGCATGCCCTTAAGACACCGAGCTCGGTGAAGCATCGTACACCCATTTGCCTCCGCTTGTCTAGCATCGTACTCGTTTACCTAGTCTGGTCAAAAGTCCAAGATACTGGATATTACAAGGCAATACGTTAATGGATCTTGGAACTGTTGTTTTTGTGAAATAATGGGTATTGAGTTCTGTCTTTTTAAGTATTAGCTCGTATAAATCTTATTCATTCTTTCTTCTTTGTTTGCTTGTATAACATTGTCGTTTGTCATTAGTGTAAAAAATTCATGACAATTTTGAGTTAATAACGTAGAAACATTGCGAGTTTTTATTAAACCACATAGACTTGAAGACATCATGTGGACGAATTTGTGACTTCAATGCCCATCCCATCAAACGATTCAAAACAATTGGGACATTATCATAACCAAACACATGACCAAGTGACCATCAATACTGCAAGGAGAAAGGAAGCATGTAACTACCGAATTAACACCTATGTGTCGAGTTTATGACATAATGTCAAGTCAATTATGTCATTCTTGCCAAAAGGCACTTGTAACATTCACGATTGAGTGTACAAATGAAAAGTACATTGTAGCCCAACGCACATATCCATTGTAAGATAGATGTCTTGCAACATATATAGTCGAATATACAACACATGCCAATCTACACATTCCACATAAACACATACACACAAACAATGAGTGACAAGGGATAATTGCCTCATGACATGCAGTGCATGCTGATTGGCAAGCTTCCCTCTACCATGCACGTGCATGTGGAGTGTGCACGCACACACAATGAACAAACAAAGAGATGGCTCATCAATCCTTCTGACATGCATACACCACCTTCATATCCCATGCCAATCAGATAGCACCCTTTGTCATGCATGTGCAACTATGTGTATGTGCACGTGCACACATAAACATTGAGTGGCATGAGAGCTTGCATCATGACATGCATATGGTGAATACATAGCATGCCAATCGGTCAGCCTCTTAACACGTATGGCACATGAGAGAGAGAGAAAACTTGTGGCAAAGCTCACAACCTTGACACGTTTGTGAGATTTAAAAATAAATAAATTTAGGGCAGGTTGGGGTTTTGACTAGGCTCAGTGAGCTCGCCAAGCTATATATTTCTCCCAATAGGTCTGATGGAAAATTAAAGAAGCACGACGAGCTTCTAGGTTATTAAGTCACATGTGGCCTACTTAAGGGTGAATAAAAATGAGTGTAAATATGTCAACATGGTAATTACTCGCCCTACTTGTAGAAAATTCTCAATAATTGAGTAAATATACAATCACTAGTCCCAAGGTTTCAGATGTAGCATCAACCACAATAGGAAAGACTAAAGCTACTAGGAAATCCCAAAATCAAGCAGTTCTGCACAAGGAAAAGTAATCATTGCCAAAACCACCAAACAAGGAGTATAAATAGCAATTGACCCCCAAAATGGAAGTCTTCCAACCAACTATCATTATGAAAAAAGATAGAGAAAATAACCTCAAAAGCTAGTGACAAAGTGCAAGGTAAAACAATTGTCAATTGAGCCCAAAATAACCACCATAGCTAGCAATTACAAAGGCAAAGAACAACCAAGAGACAAAAGCTTCGAAAACCAATGGAAAGGACTCCATTAACCTAAGTGAGGTGCATCCAAAGAAGTCGAAAGGCACCAAGAACAAATAACATGAAAACAAGGTATGCTTCTCTAAACCCAAATCCTTCTTGAAAATCAGAGAAAGTACTCAAGATCTAAAATGATCAAAGACCTAGCAGAAGATAAAGAGCAATCAACCTCCATGTGCGATAAGGAAACAGGTAGCATACTTAGCATACTAGCTCGAGTATTCCAACTCTTCAATATAAGAGCGGCTAATGAGAAAACCATAATCTTGTGGGAAGAACATGAGCACGTCTACATTAAGCATACATAAATAACAATGAAATTTGCAAAAACCTATTAGAGAAAATACTACAAACTCAAACTGATCCCTTTTTACCAGAAAGTATTGCACAAAAGAAGATTAGTCACATCCAAGACAAGCTAAACGAAAAAAACCCCTTTCTTTGAGGAAGTGGTAGACACAAAGGTCGAAGATAGTAGAAATAGGCAATGGAATCATGATCAAAGCAGAATAGTGTAGACCTAAAAAGATGGGATTATATAGTCACCCCAACTTTACTGAATTATTGGCTCAGATGCATAGAGAGAGCATCTCAAAAAATCTTTCAAACCACCCACTGGCCCTGTCAAAAGAAGTATTCATCGAGGAAGAGCTTCACACAGCTAATCACTTCGGCAAATCACATGTAGTAGAGTTAATCATTATATACTTAGACAAAAGCTAGCTTAAATAAAAATAAAAAGCAAAGTGTGATGCCCATGTAAATAACTAATATGACATTGAATAACTTGAAAAATCACACATGTAGATAAAGCATTTCAAAATTTGTTAAACAAGAAGTAAAAATCACACATGAAACCAATATAAAAATTGTTTTGTACTTTGATTTTGATTAAACATTAAGGTAACTACACTTTTGTATGGATATACCTTTTGACTACAAACTCAAAATAGGTCAAATTGTTACTCAAAAAGATCAAAATGACATCGATTAACAACCCCATGTAGATAGAATTGCATAATTTTTCAAATTTAAAGAGCATTTTTGGATTTCAACTCAAGTATATAGTTTCTCGTACAATGCTTTGTGAAGTACTATTCTCAAAAAACCCTTGTTGCACATGCCTATTATCAAGAATTGGCTACTTAAAACAGTCTCATTTAAGATTTCCTAGTTCTGTGGATGGAATATTTTGTTTCATTACATGTTACACTCAAGATTTTGATTTAGTAATCATATATGATGAAAATAAATGGCCAGTTTGTAACTACTTAACCTTGACAATTAGTGAACAATGATGGAAGACATCTAAACTTGGACCAATGACAATAATCACAAGGGTTAGGAATTCCTAAGCATGTCACCAATGTGAGAAAATAACTTAATGATTTAATTGAAATTCATAAATATTTTTAATTAAAAACATCATGAAGTTTAATTAAATCATTAAATTTATTTCTTATCCAAATATTTTTAATTAAAAATCATCGTGAACTTTAATTGAATCAATAAGCTCACTTCTTATCCTGATGTTTTGTGAAGTTTAATTAAACCATTAAGTTCATTTCTCATTCTGGTGATAGAGCATGTCACAAGTACAAATTTTTGTTGAACAATGCACGTGGGGTAGTCTCGGTAGATCCAACTATTGTTGTTCCAAACAAGCAAATAGACACAACTTGCAACAACAATGACCACATGTGGCATTAGGTGCATGCCATTGCTATCACTAGCAACTATCAAGACCCTACAGACCGCTTATTAAGTCAAATGTTTCAAGTGAATAGCAATGGCTACCTCTCACATAGACGTGCACGCTCTCGCATAAGGATGTAGTGAGC
The DNA here is from genome assembly GCF_053477565.2 of Lygodium microphyllum. Lineage (NCBI taxonomy): Eukaryota > Viridiplantae > Streptophyta > Polypodiopsida > Schizaeales > Lygodiaceae > Lygodium > Lygodium microphyllum. The sequence goes on from NC_141164.1 coordinate 28,422,366, forward strand.
TTACAATTGAATCCGATCATTGTAATCCTCTGCCGCCTCGAATCCTTCGATGGCTCCACAATTCAAGGTGCTTGCACAAGCAAGCTCCATCTCCAAGATCCAAGCTGCAACCTCCATTGCCGCGTGCATGAGAAAAGAGAAGAGAAGAAGGAGGAGAAGAAGAGAGGAGAAGAGCTTCTCCATGGTCCCTCACTCTCATACATTCACACTCTCCCTCTCTCCCACTCCCTCTCTCATGCACAAGAAGAAAGCAACATCAAGAACAAGAAGAGAGCTAGTTTGAACAAACACTAAGAATGAGCTTATCCATTCACTTTTTTACTTTTATACATGCCCTTCTCCCCTTGGATGCCCAACCCTTTTCCATGACCGGTCATTTGACCTTTGTCCTCTTCTTCATTTTCTTTCCTATTCACATGGCTCTTTTACATGCACATTTTCATTTACAACTTGCACATGAGGGAGCCTCGTGCTCTTTTTCAAGGGGCTAAAGTGCCTTTTATGTCTTGTGTGTGTTGTTCTTGCTTTTTAAAAATTTTCATTTGCTTCTTGGTCTTGTTTTTCCAAAGAGTTGTCTTTTTATGCTCCTTCATAAGTCTTTTTGCACCTTGTGTCATTTCATTTGTGCCGTGTGTCATTCCGAGGGGTTAACATTACCCCCTCCTAGCTAAGTGCCAGTCCCATGGCACTGGATGGTAGTTGAGGGTGGTCAAAGAAGTGATATTTGGGGATTTTTGGGAATTGGTCATATAGGATAAGCTTGCAACATATGGTTAGAGATTGTTGGTGTTGAGGACATGTTGGTTGATCAAAGAGGGTCTCCAAAGTTGGCTAGCTACATGGTTGCAAAATGTACCTATAAAGGAAGAGTAGATGCACTACCTAGGGGGTGTGTTTGGCCTTACCATGTAGTGCATTGTGCAAGTGGTGGTGGAATTGGGAGTTGGATCAACGAACCTCTAGCTCCATCACCCCGCAGCATTGAGTCTTGCTTGGATGTGTGTTGATAGCGCCAACACCTCACCTTCATACTGTGATGCTCTATATCTTTGGCTTGTAATGTACATAGTCCCCCTTCATGAATATGAGCTTTGCCCTCAAGATGGGCCATTCTGCAAACTTTGGTGATGTATCATGTTGAGGTATGTGTGTTGAGTGCTTGCCAAGGTGGAAAACAGTGTTGTGACGCGATGTGTCGCAATCTTGTAAGATGCCTCCAAGGGGTCACAAGCATGCCTCGTGGGAGATTCCAGCAGCCGGACGGACTGTCACACTCAAGCCACTTGAGGTGTTGTCCCACACTTCAGGACTTAGTTCTTGGAAGGGGTTGGTATTTGCATGACTTAGGGAGACAGGTCTATCATAATGTCCTGCCCTTGATGTGCCCTAAGTAGGTGAAGTGGGGAGGGGCTAGGGATTTAATGATCCCTAGATACAGTGTTCATGGCACTCATACATCACAAATGAGACAATTTATGTTTTTTCCTTTCTTTTTCTCCCTCTCTCTCTTTTCTTCATTCGTTCTCTCTTCTTCCTCTTCTACTTTTTTTCTTTTATTTATATTTAAAAAATAAGTAATATCCTCCTACATGGACAGAGCTGGGTGGAGGTTTAAGTGACCTACTTAGGATGGACCAGCTTAGCATATAGTTTTTTAAGTTAACCCTCATGTTCAGAGGGATAGTGGTCCAAAGTGGGCGGTTACATCTTGTGAGCCAACTATCGCTTATATCCTCTATGAGGTTCATACAAAAATTCGACAATAAGGTAGCTCTCATCATGAGCCTAGTCATAGCACAACTATTTATGTCTGTGTTTATATAAAAAAAGAGGAGCCATAGTCGCTCTTCCTCTTCTACTACTAGCTTTTGCTTAAGAAGTATCCTTAGGAGGTGTAGATAGTTACAAGTGGTGATAAACATCGTATCTCAATATGAAGAGCCATGAATCCATATTGCCATTCCATATATTATTTCTCCATTTTGGCTAGGATTCATGGCCCTTGACTATTCTAGGATCCTCCATCTATCCATGAATCCATATTGCCATCCCATATATTATTTCTCCATTTTGGCTAGGATTCATAGCCCTTGACTATTCTAGGATCCTCCATCACTTTGTTCTCCTAATATGTGGTGGGATCCCTCTGCCACAACGTTGGGTGTCTTGCTCTTTCCTCTAGCTACCTCTTGTCCAACCACATTGAGAGCTTGATCACCTCCTCTACCACCCTTGGTGATAGCACTCAATCAAGTGATTGGGGTAAGAGAAGCTGAACTTGAAAGGATTACAATAGCTTTTACAGTGCTCATAGAGGGACATTTCTCATGCCCAATTGACCAATAAGCATTCTTCATGTTGAGGGATAGGGGCTTTGGTCATTGGCTAAGGTTGTGGATGAGGTTTGGCACTAAGCTTCCTTTGGTGACAGCTCTGCCAACTCCCTTATTTTGCACCTCATTTGCACAATCCTCTCTAGGGTAGCGGGGTCTTCATCATGCATTTGTACTTGTGATTCAAGTTGTGGAGATGGGCTTGGCATGTTAGGCTACTCTTCCTCATCATTCTGCTACTCAAAGTCGAGCCCTTCTTCCAAATCTTGCTCTATAAGCTCCTAAGTGGGGGGTTGTGCTTGTTGCTCTTATTCTTCAAAACCCAACAAGAGCTCTTGCCTAGAAAACCATGCCTTGACTAGATGTTCCCTTTGCTATTCTATGCTTAAGCTAGTGCTGGCTCTGGGTGTCTTTTCATGGAGGCTGTATCTCAACGCTCGCCTTATGAGTTCTAATTTTCTTTTAAGCCTCTCAATTGTCTCTTCTCATTCAGCCCGAGTGACATGCAACACTGTGTTCAAGAAGGCCTCTTGCTATGCTAGCATCCTCACCTCTAGCACCTCTGCTTTTCCTTTAGCGATCATGCGTACAGGTCCTTTAGATCCATAATCTTGCCTTTAAGGCCTCTTTTAGGGCTGTCACCTCTCCTTGGTGTATATCATCATTGGTATTGTTTTTTCTAGTCAAAAGGTCCCTTCTAATGTTGTTGGTGCTAGCTTGTGTGCTTTGCCTGGTAGGTATTGCACCCATACCATCACGTTACTTTCATTGACCACCACTTCTGTGGCTCCTTGTATTGGGGTGGTTGTGGTGGCCATGACTAGTGGTATTGCATGCATGGGATCCTTTCCCTTACCTTCTATCACTGGTCTTCGTTCAGCCTCCTCTGTAGCAACACTTATGTTAGGCACATCTTCATGAGTTGGGCTCATCATGGCTAGCTCCTAAGATCAAGAGGGTTGTTCCATTGATCTTTTGATAGCAATGGCCAATCATCTAATACAAGTTACTAAGTCATCTCTTGTTGATGGCCATATTAGATACCAATTCAAGAATTGGTTGGTATTGATGAGATGGTTTACGGTCTATGGATGGTTGGGGTTTGATTGGACTAGATTATTGAGCTATGGTGGCCTTTGGTATGATTTGGTCATTAAAGTGTTTGTTATTTGTTTCTTGTGATGGATCTTGCGATTCTTTATTAGGGACTGTGTGGGTCTCTATTTGTGTAATGGGTGGTGCATTAGAGGTATTAGGGCAAAGCCTATTGGTAGTGGGTCTGACTTTAAGATGATAGACCCATTGAGCATTCATGGGTTGAGCATCTTCTTGCTCACTCTGGTTTTTACCTCATGTTGGCTCATGGGTATGTGGATGTTGGTTGGAAGGTTGCAGTGGATGGGCAAGTGTGCTGTTCGTGGATTTAGGCAACCACACCAAGGTGTTGCTGTCATAGAAGCCTTGGGCGTACAATAGTACTTTTGGTCCCCATTGCGGTTTGGTCCTTTGCCTACTCATGTAACACCAGCTTTTCTCTTGGGTCTAGTGTATGGGACACAAGAGCCATGAAATCTTGCAGATATGCCAAGTGCCCATTTGGTCCAATGATCATATATGAGGATGTTGTTGTCAGCTCCCTCGTTTTGGGTGTTTGTTGTTATCATTGAAGGCTTGTCAAGATTCTGATTGAGCAGAATCCTGCAGACTTGCTCACGAAGAGCCTCACTACAGAGCGCTTTGCCTTCCTCAGGAGATTGATGGGCATTGGATGAGATGACGTCTTTTTCCTCATCCTGTTGTACATGTGTACATGTTGTCTTGTCTTTTTTTTTCTTTTCTTTTCTCTCTCACTGGGGCAGATTTTCCTTTAACTGGGAGGTTGTTTGGGATAAAGGTGCCTCCGCCTAGCCACCCGTGTATTACTACACTTTACTACACTGATAGTACTCACCACTATACACTGCAGGTGGCGGGTGCCCGTCCACAGTCACTTATTCTTTATTCTTTTAGTGACAATTTGAATAAAGGAAGGCCCGGCCACACATTGTGGTTGTTGGAGTTCCCACTTTGAGTCTCTCTCTCTCTCTCTCTCTCTCTCTCTCTCTCTCTCTCTCTCTCTCTTTCTCTCTCTCTCTCTCTCTCTCTCTCTCTCCCTCTCCATCCGCCATAGCTCTCACCGCCAAGCTTCTTCCTCTTGGGTTCTACTTCCCTTTCATTGGCCAAAATCCAAAACTTTATAGGTGTTGGATATTACAACTTGTGGTGTTGGGATTTTTAGGGAGACTCTACAATTTCTAAAATATGTGGAGTCACACACTTTCCCTTGGTAACAGTATCCTCTGTCAGCTTCGAATTTTCCTGCCATCTAGTTAAAAATAGAAGCTAATAGGTGGATTATGCATTAACATTGTAATTTCCTGGCACATTATACTCAAGGGCCAATCATCCTCCATTTGCAACACTTGGGGATCGCGGCCCTCACAAATGATAGTAACATCCACAGTTGCACTTTCACACATGCCTTGATCAAGGCACAACTATTTACCCTTGAGCATCTTCCATCTACGATACTTGAACACTAGACATAAAGTCTGTCGTGTGACAAAGTACCTGTAGTTGGAAAGGAAAGTTAGCCGATTCATCCCAAAGTAAGATAATAGTCAACTAAGAGAGAAAAAGTTTATGTGAAAGCCATGTCCCTTGTTGTGACTCGACACTCCACTATGTTAGGATTGTGAGTTATTTTTTATGTCCAAGTTTTGCTTAGATTCCTTGTTACATAATCCTCTGATACACTTTTTATGACGTACGTGCTTTTGGTACGTCTCAAACCCTTACATTCCTTGAACATGTGTGCAAAAATTGCAATCTGTATAAACCAGCTTAGATATACATTCTTTGAGCCAGTGCTTGGCTTCATAGAATTCAATATGTTAGCTGAAATTTTTGTGCTACACATGTGCAAAATGTTGCTAATACACAATGGCCATTCTATTCTATTGAGGTTTGATATATACATAGACTCAAGGGTTCCATATTCTTGACTCCCCTTGGGCAATATGTACTTGGAGTCATAGAAAAAAACAAGGTCCTCTGCGAGCTGCTTAGCTGTGTGCCCCTCAAAGAGCAATCTATCAATTTTGAGGTGGTAACACTCAAAAGAACCAATGAAACTCTCAACATTTTACCACTCACAGCCATCCGAAGGGTATACTTCTGTAAATACGAGACAAGTTGTTACATAGGTATCATGAAATTTCTCATTCTCAATGAGTTGCAAATACTTACTGTTTGCAATGTTTCGTTGAAAGGGTACATTGGGTGCAATATGTATTTGTTTTTGCATGAATACATGTTGTATAAACATCTCTGTTACAAGGCGAGAATCAACATTCCTTTGTTTGAGAGCTAAAATTTTACCCTTCCAGTGCTTTGATACATCTGCAATTGCAGATGATTTCACCCTGAAAGCTTCCTTCATACTTGGACGCATATGTACCCAAGATGAGCAATGATACATATTAGTGATCCAATTCCCTTCTTCATCTTTTCTGTTATATACATCTATCGAGAGAATGCTTGTTCTTCTCTCAGGCATTATAACCTACACATTAGATGTAAATAAGTATGTATTCACCCCTAAATAATAAGGATTTTAAGTCTGTCTAGTAATCACCAATATGCTATACAAATCAACATGGCATTAAGAGATGTTTACACTTTTGTAAACATACATACACATTGATATCGAAACACATGTGGATATATACATCGACACAAAGTATAGATTCAATTTCAAGGCATCACTTTAATCATACAATTTACATGAAATATAATAAAAAGAATAGCACAAGAATACTCAGAAAATTTTACCAAAATAATTTTTATTATAATGAAGAGGAGTCTAATTTGACTCAATACATTGCATGAAATGTGGGGTATTATAGAGTAGTTGTTACAAGGATAGTAGCCACATGGCATGCAAATCTTAATAGACACATTGGATTGACACCTGAGATATTCTAAGACTCAACACATTGTGTGCTATATGGATTATATGATACAAGAGTTTCATGGATCATTGCCAATTGGCATGGAGATCCAAATAGACACATAGGACCAATAAAGCATAGGATTTTTGAACCATCGACTTCCAACAGTGGTCACCCTTCCTATACTTAGTGAAGTATTTGGGTAGGTCATGTGGTTCCTTTTATTGTTCACTTTCAGAGGACTTGGATTGTTTCCTTCTTCCTTCTTTGAGTCTCTTGTGTCTCAAATGGACCGGGAGGTCCTCTTTGGTGCATTTGGTCTTAAGTGGTCATGGGATTTCTAGATTACTCTCAGAGTTAACTTCTAACTCAGAGTTGAACTCACAACCTTCACTGGAAGATAGAGTTTCCCTTGGTGGTTGTAGCTCTAAGACTAATTCCGTTCTAAGCAATGATGTAGCACCTGATGATTGTACTAATCCAATGCACTCGTGGTCCACTACATCCATGTGCTCTAACCATGTACGATCACAATTTGCCTTGAAGACTTCTCTTTCCATTCTAAAGGTACTGGCCTCTCGGGGTTCAACATCCGCTCTTATAAGCTCAATTACTCATCCCTCTATGTCGTATTCTACGATTTCGGCTTCTTTCTCACTTTTCTCACCACTAAATCCGCAGTCTTCATACTCATCACCCGAATCCTCATACTAAGGCTGTTCATCATTACCATGGCTCCTTTTCGTAGGGCTTTTCTCATCCGCAATGAGAGCCCGGTTGTATAACAAATTTAGACCATGCACCTTAGTCCATTGCCACTCTGGATTCTCCATGAGATCCTTAAGAGGATTAAAGTTTGCAATTGGGTTACGAGCTAGCTCTCTCATCACGTACTCAAGAATTCCATGGAGTTCTAGTTTATTAGTCGATACATGGCAGGTGATAGGCATTGATCAATTGGTGGAACTATTGGCCATCATATAGAGAGAAACTGATAATGTGGCATCATTCTTGGGTAACTCAAAACCTATGACTCTGTTGTGTTCGCTGGCTACTTTTACAACTTGTCTATAGTCATTTTCCTATAGTCATCCTCATGGTCTGAGAATGGCAAGTCGGTGGTTACTAATACATGCATCCAATCATGCTTATCCTCAAGGCAAGGAATGTACTTAATTAAGGGTTCATGTTTGCACTTTCCTTATGAGTCATCCTTTAGCATTGCAGAGATAGCATCAAGGTCAACTAGTGAGGTTTTCCAAGTATCCATCTCTACTCAAATAGCTTCTATTCTATTGCCCAAGAATATCAGGCCAATTACCCCAATCCTCTATCACTCAAGCATTTCTCATCCATGGCATGCCTAACAGAATATCATAGTCCACCCCCTTCATGACTATGAACTTAACCAAGAATCAAACTCCTTCTATCTTTAGAGGCCACTCTTTTAATACTCCGAATGGTCTAACTTTCATTCCATTTGCTAGTGTAATATTAAACCATGCAATTTCCATTGGTGGGTTTTCCCAAGCTTGTAGAACTATGTGGCTAAGCACACTAACACTTGCTCTTGTGTCCACAATTCCTTTTCGCGTGGCATCACCTAGTGCAACAATAGGTAAGATTGTGTGCATTTCCGTGCCCTCCCAAAAGGCCTTCATGTGTAGGAATCTAGATGATGGATTCAAGGTTAAGCTTGGTATATGCATCTTTGAATCAAGGTCCAACAAGTCGGTTGCTTCGTGTTCGTCGGGTCTTTCCACCCACTGCTTCAAAATTTTCTATAGCATGGGGTTTTGCCTAAGCAATTCTCCTAATTGCAAGGTTACAAGAGTTGATATGAGTGTTGTGAGAAAATTGCCAACCTTTTCCTTTTCCCCTAATTCAAGGCCTTTCTACCAAAGGTCTTGGGCGGTTTGTTTGTTTGTGGCATTTGGGTTCTGCTTATATGGTGCCACATGGGGTATTAATGTGCCTCTTGATCTTAGGTGCGTAGGCAAGACTCGTGGACTCATGCTAGAGAGCTCGTTAATCTCATCCTCCATGACAGGCTTTGCATTCTTACAGGTGCACTTGAGCTTCTCTCACCCACTCTTTGACTTTGTCTATGACTTCTAATTGGTGTTTTGGGTCGGGGTATTCTCCAACCTTGGCACTTTCCTTTGGCACTGTCCTAGAAGCAAATGTTTTTGGCTTTGCGTCCATAATATGTTTCCCTTTGGTCACTATGGTGGCACTATCAGTTTTGAGTATTATCTTAGTATCCATCATCTTCCTTTTCCTTTTTCAGCTCTTTCTTCCCTCAAATGTTGCATCTAAGTTTCTAGGTCTAGGTAATGAAATATTGGCCTGCTTTGCTCGAGCCATGATGTTGAGTGGGATTGATGTGGCTTCATCATTAGGTGTTTCAATGCTAAAGAGTCCAAGTGGTAGCACAACTGTTGTACTAGTGGAGGGTTTCCATCTAGGGCAATCAGGATTCAAATGTGTTACTCCACACTCTGGACATCTCAAGTTGGCCTTGTCCTTCTTTGTGTGCTCCTTTTCAGGGCAGCAAAATGACATGTGCTTGAGATGTCCACAAGTCCAACATGCTAGTGGATCTTGGTTTAGGTCCCCTCATAAGCCTCTACCTCTTCCCCTGCCTAAAGCCATAACCGACACTAGTCAAAAATCCATTAGTAAAGGATTACCCTCCTCCTCATAGGAGACATAAGGATTCACATAAGTTTTGTTCTTCAATGGCTCCTCTACAAAGTGTATTGAAGCATCACTCAGTGGTGGATGGGTCACTATGGGTCCAGTGGCCTTGGGATTCCCATGGGGTTGATGTCCATCCTAGGAGCAACTAGCTTCAAGTCATCAAGCACTAGTAGAGCTAATGAAGCTCCCCTTCCAAAGTTGGGTTGCCTATTCCCTAGATAGTGGGGCTGAGTATAGGGTGGTGGGTATGGGAGCCTTCTTGGCAACTAGCAATGCAATGCATCATGCCCAAACCTACCACAGTTAGCACAAGGCCATGATCTAGGGTTGGGACGTTCAACTAGAATATGATTCCCACCACAATGCACACACTTCATGTGGGGTTGTACTAGCCTTCTCGACATCTCTTGTAGCTTAGCTAACTCTTACTTCAAGTCAACAATTTCCTTGTTTTGGTTGAGGTTTTTTTCCCTTATCCTGCGTGCCATAGCTTGGCTGATCACTAAGGATTATGGTTCTCTCAGCATTCCTAGAGATGATGTTCTCTTGCAATGTGACTCTTGAGCTTCTCTCTCTCAGCAAGTCATCTACATGTATTGCCTCTTCAAATACCTTGGCTAACACGTCTCTTTTCAAGTTCAAGTTACTAGCTAAGGCCTTATAAAGCTCTTTGTTTTGAATTCCGTTGATAAACAAAGTGGAGATTGCTCTCTCATTGAGGTGCTCTGCCATGGGAATCCTCTTCTAGAGACTTCCTATGAGAGTGACGTAGTCTCGGATTTTCTCATTGTCTTCATCATTGACAATGAGGTTGTTTGAGTATCTGGCCTCGAAAAATCTTTTGATGAAAATATCCTTTAGGTTATTGAAGTTGTTGTGATTAGCGTTGTCTAGGCTAGTAAACCAAGTTCGTCCCTTGTCTCCTAAGAAAAGTCCAAAAGCATGAGCACGTTGAGCAAGGTCCATGAGACTATTTGCCTCGCACACATGCTCAAACTACTCAATGAAGCTATAAGGATCGTTACCTGCTTGATACTTCTGAAGTTGCTTTGCAACTATAGGTATCTTGGTCTGGCCGCTAGCATTTGGGGTGTCCCCAATCCAACTAGCAATGAAGTTGCTAGAGCTACTTCACTTTTCTCTCTCTGCGGCAGTGTTATCTAACAGTCACTTCATGAGGAACTCACTCAATGTAAGATCGGCCTCGAACACTCTCTCCTTTATCGACATCTTGTCTAGCTTTGTTCCTGCCCTTGCGATGGCTAGAACCTGTTGGACCTCATTAAGCTCTATTTCCTGGCGTAATCTCTAAGCATATTGCTCTCGGTTGTAGCTAGCTAAGCATTGTAAGGCAACTCTTTCTAGTCTTCTCTCCTTCTCAAGATCACCTATGATTTCATTGGTAGATCTCCCATGGTGTGCTATTTTTGTTTGATGGTCATATTGTGATATGAGTTGTTGTATGCCAACTGGAAAATCGCCTAGATCGAGGTTTTGTTACTTGTGTCCATGCTAGCACTTGCCATATTGGCAGTCTAGAACCACTAAGGTGCCAATGAGGATGATTAGGTTGGCTAAGGATACGTCTCTAATTGTGGTCTGTTTCTTTTTTCACTCGGGTATTAGGTGGTTTAAGGCTATTCACCTCTCAATGTTGGGTGTCATGGTTTGTCCCTGTTGTCCTAGGGGTGTTGCAAGTCCTATTAGTGGGTTCACTTCTTAACTTAATTCTCCTTTATTGTATTCCTTGTTAATGAAATTACTTCTCCAATTTATGCCTACTTGCACACTCAAATGGTACAATGTAGGGTGAGCTATGCACAATCAGGCTTTTTGCTTTTCTTATGCACCTAAATACCCACAATGCAATGTGCAACCTTCCATGAAATCATTCACACACCCTAGGCAGTCAAATACTGCCTCTACAGGGTAGCAAGTTACATGTGATCTAATGATTTGGTCAATTTGTACGCCTATCAAGGCAAATTTCGGTGTTGCTCAATTCTAGGGTCACACTCACAAGTCTGGGATCCACTAGGGTCACTCAATATTATAGCTCATAACCTTTGATATGTTTGGATGGTCTAGATGGTCCCTAAGAATGTGTTCTAATCTTGGTAATCTTCCAATTCAGACATTCGAGTTGCTGAGGTCTCTGACCATTCGAGTCCTAGATTTGATCGTTCGAGTGGTGAGTTTGGCTCATTTGAATGGTCAAATTTGACTAGGACAGGGATGCCCATCTAGGTCCGAGAAGATGTGTCCAAGAGGACAAGTCAGCCTTTCGAGGCCATCCGAGAGTGAGTTGTTCGAGTGGATTTCCGTTGTCAGTGGACCAACTTGGCCATCCAAGTGGGATTGTTTGAGTGCAAGTGTGTCTGAGTGGACTTAAGTAACTTTGCCATCCGAGTGGGACTGGTTGGGACTCAGCTAGAGGCCTAGGGGATGCCATCCAAGCAGCGCAAAAAACATGCGAAATGACAAAAAAATTGATGACAATGATTCACTTAATCACATGTGCCTAACTATGATCATGTCCTCGTTTCTCATAATCAGTAAGGAGGATTCTAAGCATACTTGGAACCATCGAGGGCAAGGACACATGGATTTCTACTGCTCCTTTGGCCTACTACTTTCTCTTGACCTCTTACTCTCTCTCAAACTTCTCTCGCAAGCTGAAATGAGCTCTCCTCCCCCCCCCCCCCCCCCTTTTTTTCTCCTTTTAATGTTCTCTCTCTTTCTTCCTTTTTCTCTATTTTTCTTCCAAGGTATTCAAAATATTTTTTCCTTTCTTTCTCTATTCCCTATTGTTATAGAAACTTATCTTTTCTTTCTTTTTTCCTATTTCCCAAGCCTTAATGCATCCTACTAATGAAAAATTTCCTATCACTGATCTAACTAACATTATTAAATCTTCCAACACCTAAACTATTAGGCAAAGGGGATCCAACACCTCCCAACTCCCTCACTTTCTACCTAAACCGAGCACCATTTTTGGAAGGCAAACTTCTACTTTGTCACTAAATTTTGAGCACACAAGCACTCAAGCTTGAATCTGTTGGTCTTGACAATGGAACCAAAATGTCATGGCTATCACTAACAACTGTCGAGACCCTACGGACCACTTATTAAGTTAAGCATTTTAAGTGAGTGGCAATGGCTACCTCTCACATAGTCGTGCACACTCTCACACAAGGATGTAGTGAGCTTACTATTGAATCCAATTGTTGTATTCCTCTTCCTCAAATCCTTTGATGGCTCCACAATTCAAGGTTCTCTCTCAAGCAAGCTCCAACCTCCAACCTCCATAGCCATGCATGCAAGAAAAAAGAAGAAAAGGAGGAGGAGGAGGAGAAGATGAAGAGAGGAAAATAGCTTCTCCACAGTCCCTCACTCACACACACTCACTCTCCCTCTCTCATGCACAAGAAGAAAACAAGAACAATAACAAGAACAAGAAGAGAGCTAGTTTGCACAAACACCAAGAATAAGCTTATCCATTCACTTTTTGACTTTTATACATGCCCTTCTCCCCTTGGGCACCCAACCCTTTTCCATGATCGGCCATCTGGCCTTGGTCCTCTTTTCCACTTTCTTTCTTATTCTTTTCCTCTTCACATGGCACTTTTACATGCACCTTTTCATTTACAACTTGCATAGAAGGGAGCCTAGCGCTCTTTTACAAGGGGCTAAAATGAGCTTTATTTCTTCATGTTTTGTTCTTGATTTTTAAAAATTTTCATATGCTTCTTGGTCTTCTTTTTCCAAGGAGCTGCCTTTTTATGCTCCTTCATAAGTCTCTTAGTGCCTTGTGTCATTCCGTTTGCACCTTCAAGCTATCTTTTATCAAAAGTCTCTTTACGCATTGTGTCGTTCCATTTACGCCTTGTGTCATTCCATTTGAAAGAAACAACACATGATATGCAGCAAGAAACACAAGTTTAGGATAAGATGGTCTATGTGCTTATAGTTGTACACATAGCCTTACAAAATAAAGTAGATCACTTAATGGCTTTAATTTTCTGATGAGAAATTTAGATTGAGTAAATACCAGTAGCACAAATAATTGAGCAATGTGCTTTAGTGCTTACAAGCACTCATCTCTAGTTTATGCTACTAGGGATGGTAGATGTCGGTCTTGATGAGCTTGATGATGCCCTATCAAGTGAAAGCACCTCTAAAATGGAGTTCCTAGATTAGTAATTGACTTTGGAAAAGATAACTCAGTGATTTTAGTGATAGTAGAAGATGAAAAAAAACAAGAAGGTCAAGCTTTCAAGCTTGTGGCTATGGCTGCCATGCAACCCATAGTTAAGGTTTGACTCTATGGGAGCATGTATAAGAAGAATTTCATGAAACCCTCTTGGTGGAGATAGCCCACTTGGGGGGACTATCAAAGCCCCATGGTCGCAGCCATCATTGCGCCTCTGCTCCAAGCCGCGCTGCCGTAAGAACTACTCGACTATTCAGAACTGCGCCATTCTGAGAAAACCCACAATGCCGTGCTCCTGGCTGCCCAATGTTGAACTCTGATGTGCCAAGATTGGTCTCCTTGTGTTAGAGAAGAAGTCTTTAGTTGAAGCCAAGAGCTGAAATGCTGTCTTTTGGCTTCCCCAAGCCCTCCAAGGTCAGGGGGGTCAAGCTGGCTATGGAGTTTGAAGGTCCAAGATGAGATAAATGAAGATTTTCTAGTGCACTTAGTGAGGAGAGAGGAGAATGGGTAGAAGAGAGAGAAAGAGATGAAGAAGAAGAAAGAGGAGAACTAGAAGAGGAGAGAGGAATACAAGAAATGTGAAAGAGTAGAGTTGCAGCAAGAAAAAAGTGTGCACAAGAGGGAGATAGGAGCTCAAAGTACAAGAACAAAATCTTGTTTACTAAGTTGCTCAAGGTACAACTTGGGTACACTCTATCTCACTTTGATAGTGACCCATAGGCTGTTTATATAGCCTCTGCCTAGCTAGGGTTAGGGTTTCCCCTACCCTTAAGGCTATTCACACCCATCTGCCCTCATACACCCATGCTTATGGTGGGTTTCTAAGCCTATCTTCTAACAAGAAAAAGGGGAGAAGGAGAAGGAAGACATGGAAGTAAAGGATAAAGTGAAGAGTCAATTCTTGATAATGTCTTTGGTTGCCTTAAATTGGGTTTCTTACACCTTATATACCCTGGTTAGTGTTACTAGGTATCTAACCCCTAGTTCACATATATCTTGCTCGTTACATTCCATCCCAACCCTGAAAGTTTTTGCCCTCATAAACAAAAGAAAACTGGAGGGACTTGACATAGTGGCTAAGGAGTGGGGGTGCAGAGTACTACTCAGATCCACATTACAATGAGAAGATTGGATAAAGACTATGGATAGCATGCTATCCACTACAGACTTGTTGAGGTAAATCTGCCAAAATTTTGATAGGCTATTCCAAATGGGGCATGTTGCATGTCAAAAGGGAGCTTATGATGAGTAATTTTAGCCCATGTAAAAAGAACATGACTGTAATTGAGGTAGGTACAAAACTATTCTAAAATAGTGTGTAGTTTACAGGCAATCTGGAGTCAAATGGGGGCATAACCAACTAGTCTTCAGCCCGTTGGGCCTCTTGGAGATGATGAAACTCATCCACAATGGTGGTTGGACACCAAGAGGCTTGTTCCAAGGGTAAGCCTTGCCATTTGATGAGGTATTTTGTAGTGGATCAAGATCTCAAGTGTTTATCTTGTTGCCCAATGACTGCCTCACATATATACGAAATGATGCATTCTTTGTCTATGGGAGGTAGCTTTTTCACATAGTCCATTGAGGTGCCAATGAAAGGCTTCATTTGGTTGACGTGAAACACATTGTGAATCTTGGTGGTGGGGGGAAGCTCTAATCGGTAAGCCAAGTTACCAACTCTCTTGAATATTTAGTAGGGGCCATAGAAACAGTGGACTAGCTTGTTATTGCAATCCTCCTCAAGAATGGAGTAAAGGGACTTAGGCACTTTCAAGAGGACCAGCTCTCCCTCTTGGAATTCCAAATGCATTGTTTTCTCATTAGCATAAAGCTTCATGTGGACTTGTGCCTTCTGAAGATTCACTTTACATTGTTGAAGTAGGGCCTACATGTGCCCCAACTTTGCTTTACTTTGGGGATTGATCTTATCGTTGAGCAAGTCCCTAGGGAGGGGAACCTTATATCCATATAATGCCTTAAAAGGGAAACCCCAATGCTAGAGTAGGTGGAGTTATTATATGCGAATTCAGCCAAGTGGAGCCACATATCCCATTTGTGTTGTACATCATGGAAAAAGTGCCACAGGTAGGACTCAACCCATTTATGTACCCTTTTAGTTTGGCCATTAATCGATGGGTGGTATGTAGTGGATGGAGCAAGCTTTGTGCCCATAGATGTGAAAACCACCTACCAAAAAGTACTCATAAACTTGGCATCCTGATCATGCACTATGACTTGTGATAATCCATGTAACTTAAATATGTGCTCCATAAACTAAATGGCTACCTAAGAGGCAGTGTATTGGGTCTTAGTTGGGATAAAGTGGGTGGCCTTGGTAAGGCGGTCGACCACCACATATATATTATTCCATTCTTTCTTGGTAACAAGGAGTCTTGTAATGAAATCTATAGTGATATGTTTCCATTTTCCTTCAAGAATAGACAAGGGCTGCCAAGAGACTAGTGGATCTAAGCTATTCGTTCTTGTTCTATTGGCATGGAACACAACTGGTCACAAAATCCTTGACATCTCTCCATTGGCCTTTCTAGTGAAAGCTCTTGGCAATCCTATTGCATGTTTTGAAAATAACCAAATGAGTAGCAATGGGGTAAGAATGCATGTCTTCCATGATCTTCCATGTGGAGGGAGGAGTGTGGGGGATGACAATCTTGCCATGGGGCCAAATAAGGCTATGTTTGAGCTGATATTGAGATTTTTCATCTATTATCCCATGTTGTAATTTTTGAAATATGTGATTGAAGTCCTCATCCAACAAATAATCTTCCTAAACTTCCTCAATCCAATCAGTATGCAACTCTGAAATGGAAGACACTTTGTATGCCCACATCCGTGAGAGTGAATCAACCACTATGCTATCTTTACTCCTAGTGTGAGAGGTATCAAAATCATAGTTTTGCAAGGTTGCCACCCATCTCCTCTTCTTAGGAGTCAAAGTAGATAGAGTTAAGAAGTATTGGAAGACTCAATGGTCGCTCTTCACCCTAAAGCAGTTGCCATATAGGTAGTGGTGCCATTTCTTAATAACATGGAGGATGGCCAACATCTCTTGGTCATAAATATTCATTAGCATCTCCTTTTTATTAAGTTTATAGCTCTCAAAAGTAATCACACCATGCTCTTGCAACAATACTATATCAATACCTCGACCACTAGCATCACATTGAATGGTAAATTCCTTGGAGAAGTCAGAGCATACAAGGATGGGGACTAAAGTAAGCATTTCCTTGAACTACATAAAGCTATGATCAACACTAGCATCCCAGAAGAATAATTCCTTCTTTAACTGATCAATCAAATGTGCTGCAATGGTGGCATAATGCTTGATGAAGCATCTATAGAATGAAGAGAGACTAAGAAAACCACATAATGAATTAGTGGTGGATGGTGTGGGCCAGTCCTTTATACATTGCACCTTTTTAGGGTTAGTTTGTATACCATTATTGCTAACAATGTGTCCCAAGTACTCCATTGATGTCTCCATGAAGATACACTTACTTTCCTTAGCAAATAGCATATGCTCTCTCAAGATATCAAACACCATTTTGACATGTGCCCAGTGCTCCTCTTGTGATTTGTTGTAAATGAGAATGTCATCAAAGAAGACGAGCACAAACTTGAACAAGAAAGGGTGAGGGATTGTATTCATGAGGATTTGAAATTTAGCAAGGGCATTAGTCAATCCAAAAGATATCACCAAAAAATGATAGGGCATTTTGAGACATGGTCAGCCCTGTGTACTTGTCACCACATCTAAAACATAGGCCTTTTCCTTTCCACTCCTTCTTAACATCTAGGGGAATGAACCTTTTGACCACTTGGACCATTCAAGGCTGATGCAATTCAAGGTTTATTTTCAGTATGTTTACTCTTACCATTAGAGCAAAGTGTTGTCCCAAAAGTAGCGTATTTTCTTTTAGCATGGAAGGGGGGTAAATAGGTATTTTAGGAATACTACTACGCATGGGGTTGCCTCTAAAAACACATATGGGGTTGACCTCAATGGGATACATGCCTAATCATAACCTTGCTAAAAATTCTCATTTTTACAGTACTTTCTTGCATATCTTTCAACTAACTCAATTGCATTGAATAAAGTGGAAGGCTTTTGAGCCATTACATCAACTGTGATAAGTTAGGCTCTAATCCATAGATGTACTCGTGCAATTTTTCATCAATACTAATAGTCTCAACATACATGGTCAAGTTCATGAGTGATTAGTATACTCCTGTACTATGAGATTACATTGGTCAAGCTGATACCATCATCTTGTCAATCATTCTTTTTCCATAGGGGATACAAAGACTTGAACCATATGTATCTTAAAGTCTTCCCAATCAATGAATTGATGATTCTAATGGTTGATGTAGTCCCGCCATGTGTTGGCAAATACCTCTAGATGGAGAGAAGCAAAGAGAATTTTCTGATCATCAATGCATGGTTAAATATTGAAGTAGGAATCTGATTTGGAGGTCCATTCTTACAAATTTGATGGGGATAGCAATTGCCCATTATGCTTGGTTAGAATGATAGTCACAAAGCTCATTGGTACCTTGTTGCCCATGATAGCCTTGTTGTCCATATATACAATGTTGCCCATACATACCATGATGTCCATACATGCCATGTTGTGCATTGAACCCATGCTGCCCAGCGTTGCCATGTTGGCCATTAATACTATGCTGTCCATGATGGGGTTGAGCTAGATAAGGTGCATTGGGGCTTCTAGGAGAGTGGGTGCCATGTTGGCCATTAATACTATGTTGTCCATGATGGGGTTGAGCTAGATAAGTGCATTGGGGCTTCTGGGAGAGTGGGTGAGGTTTGGCTAGTGTGGGGTGGGGTTCTTACGAGGGATTGGCTACATGGATGATGGGAGAGCTCAAGAGAGGCTCATCTTGATTGTGAGAAGGCTCAAAAATCTCAAATATGGAAGGAGAAGGGGTATCCTTAGTTCCAAGAATACCCTGTGGGCCATGGAGCAGGTCCAATGGTGGAGGTCATTGTGATTCACACTTGGACTTGTTTGCCTTGGCCAACAAGGCTACATAAGTGGTGAGGTATTCCAATATTTATTGAGTTCAAGAGTTGGAAAGAGCCAAGATTTCCATGTCTTTATGGATAAACTTTTATGGTTAGAGTCACAAATGGTTTTTTCTTAAAGGTTTTTAATAAATTAATTAGTTGCCAAGAAGGGGGATTGCTAATCTGAATACATGATCATTCTTTGGATGCTTTTCAATGTTTTCATGTTCTCTTTTCAATAGCAACCATAGTAAGTCAACTAAATGCTATTACTAGACATTGATTGCTGGTAGATGCAATGAATTGCTAGAATAAGGTGGTGGCTTTCATGCTCATGCTAACTTTTGAGTTGTGTTTGTACTAAATGTCCGACTACGTTCAAGCTTTATGAATAGTCATGGAGGGTTAATTATTAGGCCCCACCCCTTATCCTCCAAAATAAAGAATGTTGCATTATTTTATTCTTAAAAAATAAATTAAAGCCTTTGAACAAAATTAAGCTTTTTCCAAATATTGTTGATGGTACAAATGGGAGGTGGGCAACCTTTCATTGATGATGGGTAGGTAGCAACACCTTGATTGGGCTGTAGTTTCAGAATCACACCTACAAGTTCCATAGATCATTGCTTTTGATTGAGAAATCCCTTCTTCTTGAGAACAAACCACCTTTGATACAAAAAAACCACTAGTGCATGCGCTTTTCTCCTTGTATGTTATTGTTTTAAAAAAAGAGGGATAATTATATGTCCTTTGGAGTGTGTTCACACATTGTTTGATTGAAAAGAAAGAGCTTTTTAAAATTACAATATTTGCATATCACTTTGCTTTTATCCAGAGGATAAAAAACGGATGCTTGATGTTGAGAAGAAGATGATGATGACACAAAACAAGAATGGATGGAAGATGAAGAAGATGATGATGCAAACAAGAGGTATAGTCTTAAGGGTCTCTCAATTGTAGCCATTTATGGCTTTATATGCCACCACTAACGTTGAGTATGTTGCAACCATCGAGGCATACAAGAAGCTATATGACTTATTTAATGGGAGATTTGGGTATTGCATGAGAGGTGCCCCTTTTGCATTGTAATATAGTGTCATTCAATTGGCATGAAATCCTATCTTTCATGCAAAGGCAAAGCATACTGAGGTGAAGTAGCACTTTATTAGGAAGGTACTTGAGGACAAGCACATTGAGCTTGTCAAGGTCCATATGGATGATAGCTTTGTAGAGCTTCTCATGCATGCATTTATCTTCTAAACACTTTGCACATGACAAAGTGTTGGATGGCATTGGATAGTATCTTCACAGTTGCATTTTCCCTTAAAGGTGCACTGACCTTTAACTAAGAGGTTGTTGCAATAAGGCCAATAGGCATTGCTTGTACTAGTGCATATAGAAATGAAGATAATAACGAATAATGGTAACTAAGTACCCACTAAAAGCTTGTATATGCTCTCTCTCTCTCTCTCTCTCTCTCTCTCTCTCTCTCTCTCTCTCTCTCTCTCTCTCTCTCTCTCTCTCCCGCTATCACTTTCTCTCACATATCACTTGGATGCTTTCTTACTGCACTAGATATGTATTTCCCATTCAAGAAATTCATGCACTTTTTTGGGAGGACCATTCGACTCGTTTGAGCTAGTCCTTAGATTGGTGAGTACAACCATCACTTTCTCTCACATATCGCTTTGATTGCTTTCTTATTACACTATACAATGTATTTTCCATTCAAAAAAATCATGTGATTTTTTTAAAAAGGATCATCCAAGTTGTTTGAGCTAATCCCTAGGCCAGTGAGTACAACACCACGCTTTGGCATGGTTCCAACCTACTTGACCTACTAATTACATGTACATCAATTTGTGACTATACCTCCACTATACATTTTGGTATTTAAGGGAATGTTAGAGGGATGGATTTCATGTAATCTCCTCACCTATATCAACAAGGAGGGATCCTTCTAGAAGCATCTTGTTAGTTTAATTGAGAATCTATATCTTACCTTTTACAAGAAGCTCTCTTAGGAGGAACTAGTGGCTCTCCAAGAATAAAAGAAGTTGAGGAAGTGATTCAAATCTTACTTTGTTCTCCTGCTTGAAAAAGTGAAGGCCAAGCTTGAGGCTTGCAAAGGGATGCTCCCAATACAAAGCTACAAGTGTGATGAAGCACACAAGAAGAAATGGAAGTCTAGAGGGAGAAAGGTGATTTGATCTTACTACGATCACTATTGTGGAGGATGATTTTGTAGAAGGATATTCCCAAGAGGGGGCTTTAGTTGAGGCTATAAGATATCATAGCATCCATGCTTGTTGTCAAAGAGGATGGTGGATGAATTTGTGGTGGATATGCAAACTTCCAAATGACTAGCTTGGGTGAACGAATTTGTGGTGGATATGTAAACTTCCAAATGACTAGCTTGGGTGGAAAAATTTGTGGTGGATATGCAAACTTCCAATGACTAGCTTGGGTGAACTTTAGGTGGGCTTGGATGAATTTATGCAGTCTTACATTGTCTATGGAAAATGTTTCGAATGCAAGAAGATATGGTGCTATTATACTTTTCATTGTACTTAAACTCCCTTTAGACACCATCTCCACTTTGCCACTTACTACGAGATCTTGCAAACTTGAGGAGCTAGATGATGTTATGCTCCACTATGTTAATTGTGGATCAAAGCTAAGAGGATAAAAATAGTAGGCAAACTATGAGTTTATTACGAGTCTTCTCAATTAGTAAGGAGGGTATGATTCCATTCTACTAGCAAATGATCTACTCGCAAAAGTAGGCCATCTTATTGTAGTGAAGAAATCCTCAAAGTTTTCAAATATTCCCCCCCTTTTAATTAAGGAAAAGGCCCATCTCAAGAGATAGTCAACAATCATGACTCTAATGTCACATTCAACTTTTGGAAAGACCTATTCTAAGCTATATGGACACTATTATGTTTTAATATTACATACTTGATGAACAAACAGAGTGGGTAAACCAAGTGATAGAAGGTAATACTAAAGGCCTACTACTAAGGAGAACTATAAAGGTGGATTTAGGACTTGCCCTTAGTAGAATTTGCATATAATAACTCCCATCACCAAAGCATAAGGATTTCACCCTTGAAGGTGCTATATGGTCAAGAAGTACTTATCTCCTATAAAAGTTATTTTTTTAAAAAGATAATCGTAGTCCCATTGAGAGATGATTTTTCTTTTTGATGAATCCTTGATTTGAATCAATCAAATGATTAGCACACTAACAATGATTTGTTAATTTGACTACCTTGCAAAGTAGAATATGTACTATATTTTGATAATGGTATGTGAACAAGGTTCAAACCACTAACTAGGAGGTTTTTCTTCCTTTGCTTTGTATATATAACCATTCACCCTTGCAAAGTAGAATATTTACTATATTTTGATAATGGTATGTGAATATGGTTCGAACCACTAACTAGGAGGTTTTTCTTCCTTTGCTTTGAATATATAACCATCCACTCTTGGTGTAATATTTTCACACAATAAAAGTTAGTTGGTTAGTTTGAAAGTTAGTTAGTCAATTAATAAGTTAGTAAGATTACTACTAAAGACTAACTAAGGTAAAAACTAACTAACCTTAATAACTAATAATTTTTATTAATTAAAAATATTTTATTCGAAAAAATCGAGAGTCATAAATCCAATATTTTTCTCAAATTGACAAGGACCGTAGCCACCCTTCACGTAAGTTACAACGTGAACGAGACTTATGAGCTATGTGTATAGTTTGGATGGTCCAAACATATTAGATTTTGGAAAAAAATAGTATATTTTAGATATTTTAGATATTATCTTAAAAAGATATGGAGATTTATAGAACTGGATGTCATTTAAAAGAAAAGACAAGTGATGTTTTAGTTAGTTTTGGAGATTTTATAAAAATAAAAATAAAGAGAGGGATTTTGCGAAACCGCGCGCGCCGCAATCGCAGTCTACAAGCAGTAGACAACACTTCGAACAGAGAAAAGAAGAAGGAGTGAAATAAGAGCTTTCTAATCAAGTGTCTTGGGGTTTTACCCCCCTTTCCGAGCCAATGGAACCATCAGATTTATGATCTGAGCATCAGATCACTGATCTTTCCAAGATCCCCCTCCACAAAGAGCTCCACTTCTCAGTCAAGCCCTCTTCTCTAATTCACTATAAATATGAGGCATGGGGAGGCACAAGGGAGCATAAGAAGACCCCGAGAGGCTGTGAGAGAGAGGTAGAGAGAGGGATACCCCTCCAAGAGATTGTGACAGAGAGCTTGAAAGAGAGAGAGAGAGAGAGAGAGAGAGAGAGAGAGAGAGAGAGAGAGAGAGAGAGAGTCACCTCGAGAGGCCTCACAAGACTACCCTAAGCTCACTACAAAAGAGGCCCAAAAGAGGTAAGAAGAAAGAGACTAGTATGGCTATTACAAATACTCCTTTAAATTCAACATTTGCAAAATTGTGCAAGATATAAAGTAGGCATATAGTTTTGGGTATATAATAGTGAACAACATATGTATGACCCTTTATTGCATAATTCATGTATGTACATTGCGAATTCAAATGAGTATCATGTTAAAAGAGTTGGTAAATTTGTGTTGATTATTACTAATTGTAGTACTTACACATGTTCAAATACCTTGCATATACAAGAGACAAAAAAGAAATTATTGTAAGTTTCTACACTTGATAAGATTGGCTTGATGATCAAATTTATGAATTTAGATGTACTATTCATGAACTCTCATATGGTGATATAATTGTTGCATCTGGCTCATTGTGCCATGGTTTGTACAAGATCAATAATTATGGGAAATGTATGGAAGAGATATCATGTGGAGGTTGCAAATTTGCACATTGTTTTAGATGCAAAACTTTAGAGTGCATCCTTTATTCATTTCAAATTGGCTAGTTTGCTACACTTGCCAAAATCTAATGCAGTTTCTTCATTGTCTACTCTTGAGAGACCATGTAACATATATTTATGAGAGTTACATATTGGTAAAATGTAGTTTGCTAGAAGCTATTCACAAAGTACATCTTGTACACAATATGTTTGAGATCTAATACAAACATAGCCTTTTGGCAATTACATGTACTTCATGACTTTTATTGAGGAGTACTCTAGGTAAGCTTGGGTATATCATTTGAAATATTAGTCCAAAGTGTTCTTGTCCTTTAAACAGCTTGTATATCTAAAGAGTCTAATACATTTTTTGTTAAGTGCTGCATAAAAAACCAATGTGAAATGCTATATGCACCCAACAAAATGATGTAGATAAGAGAAGGACTAGATCTCTCATGGAGATAGCATAATGTGCAACCACAATTCAAGATTTGTTACATGGTTTTTGGCTTGAGTCTATCATGTGGGCAACTTATGCACCAAACCATTGCTATTAGTCACCCCTATGAGGTTTCGTATAACAAAAAGCTATTTGTTTCTCACTAATATGTTTTTACTTGTTTAGCTTATGCATTAGTACTTGTGCAATATTGCAACAAAAATGGATGACAAGGTTGTGAAATGTGTCCTTGTTGATTGTAAATTTAAAAGCAATGGTTTAAGCACTATAACATCTATAATTTGATTGTATTTTGGTCAATTAGTCATCTTTATGAAAAATGGTGTGCATCGTTTACCTTCATATACCAAGGAGACTAATGTATGCACAAGACATATGGCACTTTTTGCCTCAATCAAATATATAACTAATAGGGATAGTTTTTCAACTTATGCAAGTTTCTAATGGATCCAAGGATGAATCTATTTTTTATGTAGACATTAATCATATGCTTATTGTTGAGCGAGTAAAGATTGAGGAGTTTTGGACTATGCCAAAATGGTTGGTGCACATGTTATGTGAAAATAAATTTGAATGCACCTTTGTCTAGTCATACTTCTTCTAGCTCTCATAGTGTAGATGGGTCTATTTTCCTTGAAATTGCATAAATTCTAAAAATTGGATTGCTTTTATGCAATTTGAGAATGTTGTTATTGTCAAGAATGACACTTGGTTCTCACACAACTTTCCTCCAAGCAAAAAGGCCATTAATAGTGCATGGGTTTGCAAATTGAAATGTAAGCTAGATGGTAGTGTTGATCACCATCCTTCTTAACATGGCTGACCCCTTTTTACATTGCCTAGGCTCTCTTTTCTATTGTCCTTCTATGTTCCTAGCTTTCCTTCTACTGCCCATCTACCTTTACAACTTGCATAGGAGGGAGCTTGGTGTTGTTTTACAAAAAGTTTTAGGGGCACCTTGTATTTACAAATGTGCTTTTGCCTTTGACTTAGCTTTTGAGGCCACCCTTACACTTTCGGCCATTTCCCTTTCTGCTTCTTCCGTAGTGTCTGATTTCCTTCTGGGCCACCTCTTTTAGGTCCTGACTTGCGCTTTTCCACTTTTTTGGCTTTCTTCTTGTGTTGAGGTTAACAAGTATGCCCAGACCTTATGTGAGCAATCATCAATGAAAGTAACAAAATACTTCACACCACCTAAAGATATATAGGGCATAGGTCCATAAATATCAAAATGAAGAGCCAGAGGCTCACTCATAAGTGTAACAGGGTAGACTTCTTATGCGAGTTATGAGTTTGCTTGCCATAAAGACAATGATCACAAGAATCAAAGCACTTATAGTCAAGAAGTAGAAGAGAGTGCAATCAGGTAAGCATTTTCATTCTCTTCAATGACATGTGCCTAAGGCGATGATGCTTGAGGGGTGACATGAAATGAAGCCCTTGAATCAAGCAACCAACACTGAGCATAGATAGATGAGGCATCAGTGAACTACAAAGCATTAAGAGATGAAGTTGCAAGTATATAGTCATCATCATAATCAATTTGTATAACATTAATCTATTTGATCTTGACACTGGACTTGCTTAGGGATAATTTTGTGATCATCATTCTTTCCTTGCACTTTATCCTTTCCCTTTTCTTTGCACTTTCATCATGCATTTTATGGCACTATGGCCGAATACGACCTTACTTCCCACAATAGTGACAAGTCAATGTGGACTTACGGCCATGAGACTTACTACAAGACTATCCACGTGATCGAGAAGGAGACTCCTAAGAGTCTCTTTCATGGTAGTCATTACCACTCCTACTATCATTGCCTTTGACTATTAAAGCATGAGAGATACAGGAAACATCTATATTCTTTTTGTTAACCTCGTCATTCAAGAGTGCACCCTCTACATTTTGCAATTTGTAGCCCATCAGTATGTTGGGGGTAAAGGCGCCTCTGCCTAGCCACCCGTGTATTACTTTACTACATTGACAGTCACCGCCACTGCACACTGCAGGTGGCAGGCGCCCGTCACCGTCACTTTATTCTTTATTCTTTTAGTGACAGTTTGAATAAAGGAAGGCCCAGTCGCATATCGTGACTGTTGGAGTTCCCATTTCTTGTCTCTCTCTTTCTTGCTCTTGCTCTCCCACCATAGCTCTCAGGTGCAAGCTTCGATCCTTCTCACCTTTCAACTGGTATCAGAGCACGGCTTCCGACTCTTGAGCTTGGCTCATGGCATTCCCAGCTTCCCATTGACTCCCCACTCGCATTGGGTCTCCTTCTCGGTAGCCATAGCTCATTCTCTTGAGCTCCCGTCAGTTCCCGGCTTCCCGAGCTTCTTCCTGGCCTATTGAGGCACCATCAGGGCATTGAGATTGAGGTATTGCTTCATTATTTCAGAGATTTATCTTAGTCCACACATCTAGGTAAACAAGGTTTTCACAGGTTGTGGGCAGCCATAGCTCACACCACTTGGAGCTTCCTTCACCTGGATCTTGCTTCCAGCCAATCAAGGCTTGCTAAGGCTTGGTGTAGGCCTCCTTTGGCCCCCATTTGTGCCCCATTGTTGACACATGGGACAACAGACCCCCTAGCCAGCTCACGTTTTTTTTGCACCTGTTTCAAAATCTGGCCCAAAAATCACTCTTTTTGTCATATCTCGGACATTCGGAACCTGATTCATGCAAGGTAAGAGTCTAAGTTGGGTTTCGACACGCTCTGGACGCAATGGTGATGTTGGATTTGCCAAGTTCTGATGAAAGAATATTCTGCAATAGATTTCAGGTCTGAGACATCATGTATTTGTATGCCATTGGTTTATGTGATGCTTCTACTAATGTCTATTGATACCGAATCATTTGTGGATGTTATGCCTCTTATGTGAGACGCATTTGGAGCTCATTTAGCTCAGCCATTGACTGTTTTGAATAATCCTAGATCTCTCCAAAATAGAGCAGCCACCTGTCACTTCAACTTTATGCTTACAGGTCATGGCATTTGATGCTCGATTATGCCCGGTTGGTGCCTATACATACGGGAATGTATGCTTATGGTTTGCCTATGGATTTGAGCTTGGATTGAGCACTAATTTGCTTAAAGATGACCACCCTACGCTTTGTCTTGGCTTTGGTTGCTCAGCTTGACTTGGATTTATGCCAGATGGATGTCAAGACGTCTTTCTTACATGGGGACTTGCATGATGAGATTTATATGGAGCTGCCTAAGGGCTTTGCAGAACCTGATAGGGAGCACCTAGTATGCAAACTGAAGAAAAGCCTTTATGGCTACAAGCAGGTACCTAGGGAGTGGTATCATAAGTTTGATGCCTTTATGCAGTCACAGGGCTACAGCAGGAGTGCTATGGATCCATGTCTTTACAGAAGAAAGCCCGTGATGGTTCTTTATTGATTTTGGTACTCTATGTGGATGATATGCTGATAGTAGGGAAAGCTCATGATGAGCTAGATGCTCTTATGGCTCAGCTCAAGAAGAGCTTTGAGATGAAAGATCTGGGACATGTCTCTCACATACTTGGTATGCGTATTAGACGCGACATGCATCAAGGACTCCTCTACTTGTCACAGAGGGAGTACATTCATAAAGTCCTTGAGCGCTTCCGCATGTAGGACGTAAAGCCTATTGGCTGTCCATTGCCTTCTTATGTGAAGGTATCACATGCTAATTGTCCGCAAATAGGTGAGCAGAGGGCTGAGATGGCCAAGATTCTCTATGCATTCGCAGTGGGTAGTCTTATGTATGCCATGATGGCCACTAGTCCAGATATTGCCTTTGCAGTTGGTGTTGTGGCACGCTATATGGCTACACTTGGCAAGAAGCATTGGGATGCCGTGAAGGGTATCATGAGGTATCTGAAGGGCACTGCAGATATGTGCATATGCTATGGCAGCTAGGATACAGGAGTCATGGGGTACACTGACTCTGATTATGCAGGACATGCAAATAGTAGGAAGTCCACTTCCGGCTATGTATTCACCTATGCTGGAGGTGATGTTTCTTGGATGTCCAAGGTGCAAAAATGCACGGCCCTTTCTACTACAGAGGCTGTGTATGTTGCAACCATTGAGGCTTGCAAGGAGGCCATTTGGTTGGGTCGTTTGGTTGCTGACCTTGGTATTGATGCTATCCCTACACTGCATTCGGATTCTATGAGTGCTATTCAGTTAGCCAAGAATCAGGTCTTCCATGCGAAGACGAAACACATTGAGGTGAGGTATCACCTCATACATGGGGTCATTGAGGATAAGTCTGTTGACCTTGTCAAGATCTCGACTGACCAAAATCTTGCAGATCTGCTCACGAAAAACCTCTCTACAGAGCGCTTTGCCTTCCTCAGGAGGTTGATGGGCGTGGGATGAGATGACGTCTTTCCTCATCCTATTGTACATGTGTACATGTTGTATTGTCTTTTTCTTTTTTCTTTTCACTCCTCACTAGGTCAGATTCGCCTTTAAGTGGGAGGTTGTTGGGGGTAAAGGCACCTCCGCCTAGCCGCTCGTGTATTATTACATTGACAATCACCGCCACTGCACACTGCAGGTGGCGGGCGCCCATCACCGTCACTTTATTCTTTATTCTTTTAGTGACAGTTTGAATAAAGGAAGGCCCAGTCACACATTGTGACTGTTGGAGTTCCCATTTCTTGTCTCTCTCTTTCTTGCTCTTGCTCTCCCGCCATAGCTCTCCGGTGCAAGCTTCGATCCTTCTCACCTTTCACAATAGGCATATTTACATACATAGTAGTACGAGTGTCCCATGACTCAAACAATGTAACCGATAAGAACAAGGGAGGAAGATTGTCCTTAAATTCAATTCTCTATGAAGACAAGTGCCTAAAAATAGAAGGAAACTCATTCAAGTGAGCAAACATGGAGGTCCCCTTCTTATATGAAGATCCATGAGTTACTTCAGCCAATATGTCTGAGAGATAGGGCTTTGCTTATTATCATTGACATTGAGAATCTTATCTCATAACTCCCATGTGGTCTGCCCATCAAAGACAACATTATAATAGGCCTACTTAGAGAGTGAAAAAATAATTGTAAATTTATACAACTCATCGAGTTTACCCCAATTCTTTGCATCAAAGCATTTGGGCTTTACACCCTCATGTCTCAATGTCTTAATCTACAATTTTTACACTAGAAATTGCCAGATTTGTGCCTTCTAATAGCTATAATTTGTGCCATCTGACTTCTCAACATAACCCCAAAATCAGAACCAAATAAAGAGAAACTGCCAAAGGATGAGTTTTCTACTAACTGTAATCAAGTAACAATCAAATTCAAATGATTGCTCTCACATAGAACGCATAAAACTAAAATGACATACTGTTGTAATAAATTATAGGAATATGTTAACAACCAGGTGTGAGCAACTAAGAAAGAAAGACTAGAAACAATCGGCATTGAAGGCTATCACAACTGCAGTGTGTTAGTAGCCATATATTTAATAGGCATAGACATCGTGCACACAAAATATCTTAGGGTAAAGAGAGGAGAGCCGTCAAATGTATAACCCATTGAGCAAAGCTCAATACATAACTGAGAAGCATATACATATCATTAATAATACATTGACAAAGGTTCAAAGTAAGTGATCAAATCATTCTACTATAGAGTAATTATATCCAATACATATCAAGAGAGCATGTACATGAAGTAAGTGTCACAGGGTCTTAATGAAAGTAAGCTCAAGCTAAACTACATAAATCTAAAGCTCTATGTAACATCCAAAGTAGCATAGGTAACTTCCATTGGAACAAAATGGAATGCCAAATGAGCAATGCAAGCTCAAAACATCAAGTATATGACATATGAGTATCCAAGATACATGAAACATAAGCCGAGAGCATAAAACCCAATAGATTCTTCAAGCCCATAATATGTAAGCCACTGAAGTGACCAAGGTATGCAACCACACTTGCATTCAATGTAATAGAGCCCAAACCTTAGCTCAAAGCATGTCATAGCATATGGAGAAGTATCCATTACAATTGAAGTAGTAGTACATCAATTGAGTATCCCGTAAAGCATAAATGAGCATCAGGCGTAAGCTTTTCATTGATAAATTCTTGTTGTCCTATTGTTACATCATTGAAATGATAGTGAAATTTGAGCTATTTCAAGCTAAATCAATCCCAAAAGCATAACCATACCATATGGGCACCAAAATAGCATCCCCAAAGTATCAAACATGCATTATGGAATTTAATGTTTGTTGTCCAAACTTGAATTGCTATGTTCTTTGTGAAATAGAGAATAAAAAATTTAGAGAACCAACTTTGTGACTACCCAAATTTGTAGCTCTTGTCACGCTCTTTGTTTCTAGCTGTAGAACACCTTACTCTGATACCCTATGCAAAAGTTATGGCCAAAATATGACAGCGCTATCAAGCTACCATAATTATCAAAGACTTCTATAGTATGCTTTGTATCCACTCAAAAAGGATAAAATGGCTACTCCTAAGCTCAATAAGCACTCAACAAGGCCTAGTTAAACCTTGGGAAGCTCTTTAACAAGCATGGAGTAAGTTGAAACAAGCTAAAAGAAGGAAATACTCAATGCATACCTCGAGAGGAAGAAACATCAGCTACCATGAAATCTTAAGTTGAAACTTTGAATGTAGATTGAAGCAAAGGATGAAGAATCTCCTCGAATGGTTGGCTTTGATACCAATTGAAAGGTAGAGTAGCCCGAGTGGAAGTAAGAGCTATAGCAAATAGAGTAAGGGAGCAAGAGAGAGAGATACTGTATGTGGGAACTCCAACCATCACAATGTGTGACCGCCCTTCGGTTATTCAAATGTCACTAAAATAATAAAGAATGAAGTGGTATTGATGGGTGCCCACCACCTATAGTGTATATGTGTGTGGATACTATCAGTGTAATGAATACATAGGTGGTTAGGCAGAGGTGCCTTTACTCCCAACATTAGCTCTCCCTCTTTTCACACTCTATTAGTGTGGGATTGGTTTGTCATGATGATACTCCATTTAACAAAAGGGTATTGCTCTCATGATCTAAATCAAATTACTTGAGATTATGACCACGTTTTCCCTATAAAATAGAATTGCATCCACCCCAACTATTAGCTGTTACAATCCAAGATGGGTTACAATGATACATGGTTAGTCTTATGTATTTAATCGGCTACTTAAAGGTCACTTGCTAGTTGAAAAGTCATTCACTTAACCAGAGATGGCATGCAAAATTTGAGATGATATTGTTATATCTTTTATATAACTAAGAATCTTGCTTTAGGGAGTCAAAACAAAAGACAAAGGATTGCACATAAGGTTCAATAAGAATGTAATTTTTGGTGAGGAGTTCAACAAGAGCACACAAGGAAAGTTAATAGCTAGAAGAAATAAGAAAAGTAAGTTTTTTGCTTTGGGATATAGAAACCCTTGTGAGATGAACATCTTGGACATATGATCTCCACTTCAGGTTGATTACTTTTATGCTTTTGTCGTTACCACTATTAGTTGTTCGTATGATTGGATTCTACATTTTTCATTTGACCCTTTTTGTGGAGATTGGATCTAAGGAAAGGTTTTTGCCTTATTTGCCTTTTGCGGATACAAGCTATTGGTGGGTTGTTCAAAGCTTCTCCTCTAATTGGCTCATGGAGAAAACCCATGATCTTGTGTATTTATTCTAATGTTATTTTGGATATTCACATAGGAAACTATGCATTGTATCCCTAAGTCTCTCACTAAATTGTTAGAAAGTAGCTTGCATCAAATTCCTTTAACTACTTTCTCACGTCGTTAATTTCAAAATTAGGCCTTTGGGTTTATGAATTTGTAGAAATAGCAATGGATAAGCAAACAAAACATTCAACTAATAAGATTTAGGACATTGTTCTATTAAAAGAATAGCAATGTGCAGGCTAATACTTAAGGACAAAGATACATTCTTGTCAAAAACAGATTGACACACTCAACATGTACCAAATGAACTCCACCCAACATGTCCTTGAGTTTGTTGAAACCAAACACTGAATTTTTTAGGTTGTTTACAAGGAAGTTGAAATCAATGGCTTGAAGCCTTGGTGCATGTTTGATGTCGAAAATACTTTACTTTTCGAAGACGATAATGCAATATCAATGTTGTGCCAAGATCTGCTAGCTCAAGTGGTAACAAAATGGTGTAAAAAATCCAAGGTCACGGGCTACGTTCTTGCGGGCAGCGATATAGCGCCTTGTATGACAAATGGAGTTGATTATTATTCCACCTGGCTGGTTACATTTAGACGGACATTGGAACGGGACGGGTGCCCTTTGATTAGAAAATATGAATTAAGCCCCGATATTCAATTAATACAATATAAATTCGCATCAAAGAATATCCCCGCGTTCCAAAATAAAACGCAGTTACATATGCCATAGGGGGATACGGGTCCGGGGAGCAGCTGGGAGCGTGTGCGGCGTGCGCCCAGCTTAAGGAAAAGCACACGTGAAGTTGGAATTCACGCTGCCATTTGGCATAAACTTTGAGATGCCATGGCTGGTCTGATTGTCAAATGAATGAATGAATGAATGAATGAATGAATGAGAGAGAGAGAGAGAGAGAGAGAGAGAGAGAGAGAGAACAGTGCTTCTGACGTACATATTTTTTGGGAGAGAGAGAGAGAGAGCAGTGCTTCCGAAGAACATATTTTGAGAGAGAGAGAGAGAGAGAGAATGAATTGGCCCCCCCTTGCCTCGTTGCGAAGAGATGAGCTCTGAATTGTGCCGCATCAGCCCCCGGTGCATCCTAGCATCTCCTTCTTTTCCATACGCATCAACCCGGTATCCAGCAGTAAATGCAAATTGCGGTCCGTCCAGCAGATGCCAGGACGCCATTACACTGAGGAATTTGGAGCTTTATCCGTCGACCAATCGTCTCTGCGCACGTGCGGGGAAGCCGTCTTTGGTTGCTGTACGAGCTAGCGAGGGAGACGATGAGCAGTATGAAATCAGAGTCTGCAACCACCGCACGTGCAGAAAGAGTGGCTCCTTGCAGACCCTCGAGCTTCTCAAGGGCCTGGCTTCTCCCAACATTGCAGTAGAGAGCTGTGGGTGCTTGGGTGAGTTCATCTGAACCAGTATTCATGAAAAACCAAGGTTTAATGTTGAGCAAATGCGAAAATTGGCTAAAAAACGTCTGAATTTTTGGAGAGAAGGATTAAGATGAGTCCAGTTTAGCTAAATTTCTGTTAAAAACCTTTCACAAGGAGCTTCTGACAGTTTCAGATGTGGAAAAGGGGCTCTTTTCCCTTCTTTTTCCCTGTAGTGTTCAACAACGAGAGCTTCTGCTCAGGAGGCACTGCAGTATTTAGCTAGTTGTGGTTGGGGGGGATGGGGGAACTGCTGAGCCCACAATGTTGGAATCATAGGGGGAATTTGTCTAAAACTCCTTGTGTTTCTGTACTTTGGAAGAAACCAACTTATAGGCTCTCAGAATTGTTCACTCATACTGAAAAATTCACCCAAGCAGCACACGTGCCACACTCCCTGCACTTGCAAGCCTTGGGCAAGAGGCCATGCTGGTTAGAGGTTAAGAACCTGGTTCAGAGGACAGTGCACATGGAGGAAAGTCCTCTAGGGTAGAGGAGCTAGAGGGCAAAGGGCAAAGCCCTTTTCAAGAGGGAATGTCATTGTCTCTACCCATAGTAATTGGAG
This sequence comes from Lygodium microphyllum, assembly GCF_053477565.2. Taxonomy (NCBI): domain Eukaryota; kingdom Viridiplantae; phylum Streptophyta; class Polypodiopsida; order Schizaeales; family Lygodiaceae; genus Lygodium; species Lygodium microphyllum. Next base: position 28,455,638 of record NC_141164.1, read on the forward strand.
AGATTTTAAACCATAGCCTGCTTTAAGTGTCTACTTTGGTGACCTTGACATAAGGGAGTTTTGATCAACCAATAAGGCCATGTGGCAAAATCTGATGGACACAATGAAAAGAAAGAGAGGGCTGTTTGAAATGCAACTTGAAATTAGAGACTTTGAAGTGACTCGTACATTACTGTTCTGCTTGCAGTATTAGAAAGACATGCGGAAGAAGCTAAGATAGCAAGAAAACTAGATCATTATGCTATATTTTGTCCACCTTGCAACTGTAAGTTGGTCATGATGGAATTTCACAGCTGCAGTTGCTGAATTCATGCTCCTTCACCCATGCTAGATAATTGAAAATGGTCTATTATGGATAATACTTCCATCAAAAGATGGGAAGAATGCATCGTAGGAAGGTGGTGGTTATGACATTTCGTATCCACAACCTTTTGCAGGTCGATGTGGCTCAGGACCAAACTTAGTGGTGCTTCCTGCTGGAGTTTTTGTCAGCCATTGCGGTACTGGTGCACATGCAGCTCGCTTGCTCAGCATTCAGTGTGGACTTTCTGATCCAGATAACAATCTGAAAGCTCTTGCTTTGAAACAACAAGGAAACAAAGCATTTGAGGGTAGTGATATCTTAGGGGCGTTGGACTTATTTTCTCAAGTGAGGCTTTAAAATCTCTTACTTGCATGGAGGTCAATGTTACACTATGTATGTTGCAACTGAATGACTTTTCTTCTTGGTGCAGGCTATCGACATGCGACCTTCTGGGGGTTTACACTTGTTGTATTGCAATAGGTTTGGGCCTTTTTTCGCAGAGCTGCTTGACACAGCAGGGCAGATATGTGCTTAGTCTCAGATAATAATTCAATAGCAGTTGTATGTAGGTCTGCAGCCTGGCTTGCTAATGGAAATGCAGATAACGCACTCATTGATGCCATGCAAGCTGCTCTCTTGGCACCAAAGTGGCATTTGGTATGCTACTTTTTCCATTGCAAATAATCGTTTCATACCTCATCTCTTTTTGCTCTCATGGTCCAATGCATGGCATTTGTGTCAGCCTTTTTTGCGGCAGGGTGAAGCTTATATGTTCAAGGGTGAGTATGATGCTGCTCGAGCTGCCTTTTCCAAGGCTCTTTTGTTGGATCCTTCATTGAGGCGTTTGAAATCCTATCAGGTAGATATTTTAAGTACATTTGATGTAAAAAAGAATGGAATACTACTATGTTTTCCTGCAATTTCAGACCATCACCTTTGTGCATTTATGTCTTGTGTATGCATCCTTGGTAATTTAAGCCATCACTTTAGTATACCAGCTGTGCTAAAGCCCACCCAATCCCAGTCAAGAAATAAAACAGATGAGAATGTGGCGGCTGCAGTGTGTCATCATTTTAGTAGATCAGATGTAACAAACCCCAATCCCACATGAGACATGAAGCCTATAAGATGTTGCAGCTGCAGTGTGTTTGCCCATAACATCTTTCCTATACTTCTGCACAATTAGCACTCGTTTGTACTGCCCCCCCCAAGAAACTGAAGAAATTGCAGAATGCCAAGAAGCCAAATCATCCTTGGAAATGAGGTTTGCATGATGTATGGTGCTAAACTGCCAGTGTATGATTGTGCACTGCAGAATGGATATAAAAAGTAAACACATTCGGGATAGTCGCAACACCAAAAATGCAAAAAGTGGAAAACGATAATCAATTTGGGTTTTCCAAAAACCCAATCTCATGGATGCATGGATGCTCTGACAATCTGATGCCAACTCTCGAATAGAAGAGACCATACTTTCTTGCTACTGGGCAAGAGAGAAACCAATGATGACACATGTCCTCATTTGTAGTACAAATGAAGCAAGAACCCTTGGAAATATTGCGACTTGAAAAAGTAGCAACAAGAGGAAGTGCACCCACCAACATTCTCCAAACCAGGACTTTGCATTTGAAGGCTGTTTAAGTAAATTAACCTGCCATCACTGTGGATTTTCACGAAGTATCTCTATGGAGGCCCCAAAGGGAATTGTCCTTATGCATCAACCATTCTTGATCCTTACTATGCAAATGATATATTTGATTGATGGACTTGTGCTCTAAGAGCAGCCATCCTTTAATTCTCCCATCCTGCAAGGGGCTATATAGGTCTAAGCGAGGAAAGGGTTGCCAAATACGTAGGGATGCCGAAATGGAGACCATACTTTCTTGCTACCGGGCAAGAGAGAAACCAATGATGACACATCTCCTCATTTGTAGTACAAATGAAGTAAGAAACATTGGAAATATTGCAACTTGAAAAAGTAGCAGCAAGAGGAAGTGCACCCACCAACATTCTCCACACCAAGACTTTGCATTTGAAGGCTGTTTAAGTAAGTTAACCTGCCATCACTGTGGATTTTCAAGAAGTATCTCTGTGGAGGCCCCAAAGGGAATTGCCCTTATGCATCAACCATTCGTGATCCTTAATATGCAAATGATATATTTGATTGATGGACCCGTGCTCTAAGAGGAGCCATCCTTTAATTCTCCAATCCTGCAAGGGGCTATATAGGTCTAAGCAAGGAAAGGGTTGCCAAACATGTAGGGATGCCGAAATGGAGACCATAAATTACAGTACCCTCTAGATATCCACTACACATTGATTCATTAGTGTGCAAAATGGTGGAGACACATTTATTTGTGAAACATGCAGATTCTTGACATAGTAGGTATGAAATCTGATTTTTAGGAAGCTAGAGACATCCAAATACAAATCTCCAACGAAAGCATGATTTCTATTTTGGTTTTTTGCAAGTAAAATGTGGCTGATTATATTACTAAAAAAAACTGATTACAACGGAGTGCTCATGCTCGATAGACTAGCTGGAGCTGATGAAAGTCACAAACACATCATGTATACAAGCCTCTCAAGGTGGTTTGGGGGGGTGGGGGGCAAGAAGCCATGGAGGGGGGGGGGGGGGGGGGGGGGTGTATGGCCATCTGGGGCTGCCTGCCTGTATCACGAAAAACAGGTCCTAGCTGCCCCAAGTGCACATGAAATGACATCGGAGCTCCTGACGAGCCCTGGACTCACCTTGCACCTGATCCCATCGGCCGCGAAGGGAGTGGATGATGGAGGTCTAGAGCTCTGCTAAGGTTGCATGTACTGAAAGTCTCTCTCTGCCGAAATCCTCTTGACACCGCGCCTTCTAGATATGCCAATCAGTAGGACTCCCTATGATCTCCCATACCTCAGAGCGGTCTGCTGTGGGCTCCAGTACCTGGCGGATGGGCAGAGCCTCCAAACCGACCACTGCGCATGACCCTGCCTCGATAATGAATATCGTGTCCTGCATCCCGCCCTCATACAGAAGCTGACGGCCCTGGCTGACCGCCTACTAGCAGAAAACTCCCCATGAGATACATCCAAGGCTAGGTGCTATACGGCGAAGGATGCAGCATGCTCCTCTCCACACGAGTTGTGCCACCTCACACGACCAAAGGTATTGCGTTGAGGTTTCCAAAGGCTGCTGTGTGCAGTGCTTACAACCTCCCTCCTTCTGCATCTGGGCAAGCCAGCTTTCCACCGCCAAGTTTCCATGTGCCACCAGCCATAAAAAAATCGATGCCCTCATTGGTCTCCAGCTATCCCATAGGTGGCACCAGAAGGTCCGTCGGAAAGGCTCCGTGATGTTGTGCTCCGCCTAGTGCCTGCTACGTGACAACGCCCAATCCATATCCTCCTGCATTAGTACATGTCTGCCAATCCTGGCGGTGTACTCTAGGAACCTCGGTGGCCTGCCCCTCTCCCGGATCCCACTTTAGCTCATCAAGTGGCCTGCCCTCCCAGATCAAGAGGCACCACTACCTGAGCTCTTGCCAAAAGACAGAAGGGTCTAGCCGCCATGTCTTTCCCTAAAGGCCAATCACCCATATCCTCTTCCATGTAAGGACAACTATCCTCTCATCCTGCTGCCCTCTGTCAAGAGCCAGACGCCACCCCTCCTGTACAATGAAGGTCTCAAGTGGAGCGCCACCCACTCTACTTGCCATTTGTAGGGGGACGCCTGCTGGTGAGAACCTAGTGGCCCATACCTCCTCGGACTCTATCGGATCTCGTATCGGGGGAGTAAGCCACTCCTGAGGTATTGCTGCGTCTATCTCCCTTCTCCTCAACTCCACTCCTCTCTGGCAGCTTGATACTCGATGTAGCACCTCCTCGTCCACCATCGTGTACACCTCCCGCCATGTCCTAATGGTATGAGTCGGGCCACCCTCCCAACCAGCCCACTGGACGTGGGGGCACTCGCCAATCTGTGCCCCTTCTTGATCTCTGACCTGGGGGTTCCAGATCACCAGCTGACAATCTATCTCCTCCTGGCAGCCTGGGGGGCTCTAGATTAGGGCCTTACGGAGGCCTTGTCACACACGGAGCAAGCTGCGTAGGAAATGTGATCTGGGGGGGGGTGGGTGATTTGGGCTGATGTGAAGATCCATCTTAGGGACGGCCTCCACTCACCGCCAAGCCTTGGTCTACAATCATGAAGACCCTCTTGCAATAGAACCTTCCAGGTTTTCCCTCCTGGTGTGAGGTTGCGGACAACTAGCTTGCCCAAGAGGGCCATACTCGGATACTTTGGGTCTATGGTCCCAAGCCTTCCCTCTGACCGATGCTGTATGATGGTTGCCCACGCCACCTTGGCCTTGGAATTCCTGGAGCCATTTGACCCGGACCAAAGGAAATTCCGCACTAGGCGGCGAAGCTATATTGCACAGGATGAGGAGAAGCACCAGCACGAGGCGATGTACCAGGCTGTCACTAGGAGGACCTGGTTAACCAACAGGGCTCAGCTAGCTAGTGAGAGGCGAGCCGTGCTCTAGTAGGTTAGCTTCCTCCGAATAGAATTGAGGATTAGAAGAAACTGCTGGGCGGGAGTGATGTCGAGTCCCACCTGGAACCCTAGGTACTGGACGGTCTGCCCTCTGCTTCACCTATCTAAATCTTAGGTGAACACACCACTTCGTGCTAGAGTCTGGGTCTGTGAGAAAACCAACAGACTTTCTCCAGTTAATTTTCACTCCCGCTGTAGAAAAGAACACCTCAAGAGCCAGCCTCACTCTCTCCAGCATCAACTCATCGTTCTCTATGTAGAGTGTTGTATCATCTGCATACTCTCCGAGTCTAACAACTCCGTCTCCTCTCTCACTGGAAGTCGGAGGCCGCGTAATCCGCTCACACGACCTGAGGAAGTGAGACATTGCCTCTGCAAAGAGGAGGAACAGGTATGGGGCTAGGGGGCAGCCCTGCCGGACCAATCTCTCTAGCTGAAACTCCTCCCCTCGCCTATCACCTATGAGAACCTTGCTGGTGGCCGATCTGTAAACTGCGGAGACCTCGCGAATCCAAGCCTGGGGGAAACCCAACCTCACCATGGTGCCCTCTAGGAAATCCCTGTCTACCCTATCATAAGCTTTTTCGAAATCCAAGAGTAGTACGGCCAGTCTTTGCCCACTGTGCTAAGCCCACTCTATCACCTCAAAGAAGGTGAATACATTGTCGAGGATACTCCTATCCTATACAAAGCTTGTCTGTGTGTCATGGATGATGTCTGGAAGCACGGGGCGTAGTTGCCTACCAATCATCTTTGCCAGTGCCTTATAGGCCACTGACAATAAGGTGATCGGTCTCCACTGGGAGAGGTCCAACCGGTCTCCCCCTTTGGGGAGAAGACTGATAAGGCCTGTCGAAAGACTCCCTGGCATCTGTCCTGAAGTGAAAATCTCCTGGAAGGCCATCAATAGGGGGTCCTTCACCACTTCCCAGTAGGTAGTGAAGAAGGCTTTAGAGAGGCCATTCTCTCTCGGGCATTTCTGCCCGTCCTGTGTATGGAAAGCCTCCTCTAGTTCCTTCTCTGTGAAGAGGGACTAGGAGGGAGCGTCCCATCTCCTCTGTGACGAGGGACGGGATGTGATCCCAGACCTGCTGTCTACATTGCTGTCCTCTAGCTGAGGCTGTCTCTTGTTGGAAAAGGCGTCTGTAGTAGTTAGTGGCAATCTCCATCACCTCGTCTGGGCTAGAACGAGTCCTCCCATACTAATTTGGAAGGTTGCGTATTTGCTCTCCTGAGGTGCGAGGATGGTGCACCTAAAAAAACTCCTTGCACATCGTGTCCCCCTTCCACGCCCAGAAAGCTGCTGAGGTGCAGAAAGAGAACTCCAAGTGCCTGTCCTCTAGGCCAGCAATGGCTGCTCGTGCACACACCTCTTGTGCATGGAGGGTGGGATCCCCTCGTGCCTCCTGTAATAATCTTTGCGTGGTTGCAAGGTCCCGCCGGAGTGCTCTCTCCTCCTCCCAGCTCTGCTCCCTGGCCTGTATGGCTGCCTCTTGGCAGATACTGCTCGACTCAGCTAGGACCTCTGCAACCTCCTCTGCGATCCGGTCCCTCTTGCCCCACTCCCTGGTCCCAATTTGCTCTATTTGTCTCGTCACTTCCTCCCTCCTATAGATCGAGTCAGGGATCCGACCAGGATTGTGTGTCTAGGAGGGTAGATGTTGGGGGATCAAGTGCAAGGAGAACCGGGCAATGATCGGACAACGTGGTGCTCGCCAACTGTCCAATCTGGCCTCCATGAGAGCCTTCCCACTCTCCCACATAATACCTGTCCAACTGCTCTAGGAGGACTCCACCTAGCCGCTTGTATCCCCAAGAGAAGTCCAACGACCTCTCCCTCCTGTGGAAGGCAGGGCCTCTCGAGGCATTGCGTGCTCCTACTGCCAGTAGAAAGACCTCCCATGCCTCCTACTCCTACCAGCCATGCCGTGGTAGTTTCTGCCTCTGCCCTACTAGTCCTCCAAAGCCTCCAGGTTGTTGAAGTCTCCTCCAACGATCCAGGATTCCACCTTTGGGAGTCCATCCGTGATCTCCACCCAGAACCTGCTACGTGCCCTAACCTCCGTAGGGGCATAGACATTGAGGACTCCAAGGCATGAGTCCCCAATATCCAATCTGATCCATAGAACCCTCCTTGCCACTATCGTCCCATGGTCTCGTACACATGCAGTGAGACTCGAGCCAATAGAGGTGCATATGCCTCCACTCCTACCATGGGCACCTATGGCGTGCTCCCAGTAAGTGTGTGAGCTGCCCGGGAGTACCTTCCCTACCTACTGGGCCTGGGTGGGAGTGAGCTTGTACTCCTGTAGAAGTAAGATGTTGATTCGACCGGCAAGGGAAGATTGCAGCTCCTGCCGAATAATCGGCTTCCTGGAACCATGTGCCCCACTGTAGTGGAGACTATTCACATTCCAGGATGCAAGGTGTAAGCTCATGGGGAAACTTGTGATTGACCGAACAGGTATCTGTTTGGTGTGGAGGTTGCTTGACGAGGAGAAAAAGCTATGGGGCATGCAAGTACGCTTTGCTGCAGTTTTGGACAGTGAGAGTCGTGACTTTGTACATTGGTAGAAACAAGCCGCCTGTGCCAGGGGCCACTCGATCACATCCCTCGGAGCTCTCCACTGTGAAGGGGCTCGAAAGATAATGCTTAAGTGTGGGACCTCGGCACCAGCCCACCAGTTAATGTCCATCATGCAACCAGGTCATTGGTGTGTAAACAATTCTAGTCCTTCTACCATCCACTGGGAGATGTGGTTCGCCACCTGCCTCTTCGACTCCTCTATCTGTGTTGTCGTCCAATCCCCTGAGTGAGAGGACTGAAGGAAAAAAGTGTACTTTGGTCCATCCGGTGGTGCTAGTAGCCACTACGAAAAAACTCCTGTGGCAAGAGCTGTGCCTGTCTCGGGAAAGTGTGATGGGTGGCAGGGGCAGATGAGCTGGTGGCTGTGTGGGAGGGGGAAAACTGCTGGTGCGAGGAGGATGTAGGTGTGTGTGGCTCATCAACTCATGTGGGAGGAGGGGGGGTGGGTCTGGGGGGGGGATCACCTGAATCGGGTGCGGATTGGGGGGGTGCTTGGCAGGGGAGGTGGTGGGGGAAAAGAGGATCGAGGGATGGAGGGATGGTCGGAGGTACGTGGCGGGTGTGGGGGGGAGGCTAGTGGCCTTGGAAGAGGGGGTTGTGGGCCAGGGTCAATGTGGGGGGTGGGTGTGGGGATTGTGGGATCTCAGGTGATGTAGTCTAGTGGTGGATGTGGGGGACTGTGGTCCTGCCGGGTGGGGAAGGCAAGGGGGGCTACGGAGTGCTTTGCTGAGGAGGCGTCGCTCGCCCTCCTGTTCCTTGTTGTCGAGGCTGCGTCTGAGGAGCTAGGTGCGGCTTCTTTTGCCGTCTCTCTCTCTGTCGTCTTTGGACCGGTGTGAAGCCGTCAGCGCCCACTTGTGGGCCTGTCGGCGGAGCCGCCTTGGCTCTGAAACGCGTACAATCTGCTGCCTGATGCCCAAAGTTGTGGCAGTGCAGGCACTACCCTGGTTGCCTAATCACAATGACTTGCTGCCTAAAGGAGTGACCTCCTACCTCAATTTCTACGAACTTTGGTATACTCTTTATGTCTTTCACGACCACTCGTACCTTTGCGACTCCTGTAGCTGTCACTGCATCTGCGAAGGAGGCAGAAAGAATTGTGTCGAAGAGCCGTCCAAAGTCCTCCACTAACTGGTGATACTCTACCACTAGTCCGGGGAAAAGTAAGAGCCCTCGATGGGGAGTGTCCAACAACTTGACCAAAGATTGATGTTTCTTTCAACTCCAGCTTTGTGGCACGGACAGCTAAGAGCTGTTCCTTAGAGAGGATGATGCGCAAGGTGTTTGACTGGGGGGCACTTGCAAAATGCGCCGGTGTCTGACCAGAGATTTCCGTTGTGTGTCCCTACTGAGAACCTACCTACCACACTGTTGTGCTATCGGAGGGGGGAGTTGCTGCAGGAGGAGGGAGCAACTGGGGGGGGGGGGGGAGTTGCTATTTCCAAGTTAGGTGGTGTGATTGCTTGGCCAGGCCTCAAGGCGCAGGAGGCGAGGGAGCGTGCGCGCAGGGGGGGGGGCAGCGCGAAAGGTTGCAGGTGGGTGGAATCACCCTGCTAACAGGGTGTAGGTGGGGGGGGGGGGGGGGGAACAGTGGAATGACGAGGAGTGTGCAGGGGGACAACGTGGTGGTGAGGATGGGTGGCGCAGCTTGACGCTGAGATGGGGGGAGTAGCACGGTGGCACGCTATAGGCGAGGGATGGGGGCGCGACGCCAATCAACCGGGGGGGGGGGGATTGATGGGGTTGCGATGACAATGTCATCTAAGTGTTTCATAGTGCACATGCAACCATGACATGCTTGAAATGACATTGATTGGTTAAACTATACAACTAGAAGTTGAGAACCGCAAGGCATGACTATTTTTTAAGATTGGCTATGCACTACTTGGTTTCATGGGGCTTGTAAGAGCTCAAATGATCATACTTAATAGGAGCTACACAAGCCTTTGGACACTTATACTACAAAATAAGAGCTTGTAAAGTTCAGCCATTTATATGCTAACCAACCTCAAAAAGGTTTTGTGGACCAAATGGGTTTTTATTGCTGTGATGATTTGGGCTTGTACATGTCTTATTGTAACAAATCTCTATGCTAGAAAGGAAGTTCTTGGCATTCAACAGTGTCGAAGACTTGACATTTGAGGTCTTCATTGTGTCATTGAGTAGAAAATGATTGTTTTAAAAGCTGCCAGTTTTGGGATAGTTAAAGCCTTCTCATCTCCCATCTTTCTGTATGAATCCATTGTTAATTGATTAATCATTGTTGTAGATTCTACGCTAAAGGGTGCATGATGAGATTCTCTCCATTCGATTAGCCTCATGTAGATTTTTTGTTGATGTATTGCAACTGTTCTCCAATAGCTGATTTTGATAAAGGTCCTTGAACTAGTGGGAGTATGCATCCAAGGTCTTCTTCCCAATGTCTTGACAAAAACTTTTTGTGAGAGAACTTTTCCAATTTATGGGAAGCACATAATGATGCAGAAAGACGATTTGATTCTGTTCAAGTTTTGGGCTTAAGCCATAGGCTACCCGCCATGCATATGTCCTTGCCTACAGCCCAATTTGTGATTTGTACAAAGTAAAACATGATGTTCATTTTGCCAACCATGAGTTGACACTAGTCAACGTGAATGATCAGCTGCACAACTGCATCCACAAGTGGTAAGTGGGAAGATTTTAGCTCCTTTAGTTGCTTGGTATGTCTCATTAGCTGCACTAAAGCAATGCTTTTGGAGATGGTTTGTTTGAGGAGTAGGAGAAAAAAAAAGCTTTTGGGATGAAGACTATGTACACATGGAGTTAAGAGTTTATGTGAACATTCTTCATATGTTGATGCATGGTAGCAATTCCATTCTTGTGTGGAGAAGGTTTGTCACATTTGAGAACATAGGATCCCCTTTTTCGTAAGGAAAAACTGCCCCTTTTGTATGATCGTTGATGATGCATCCACTCCCATCTATTTGTAAGTGTAGTGCATGTTGTGCATGTGGTGTATGCCTTACAGATTTTGGCTTGCTACCCTCATGTATTCCTCTTATATGCTCTAATGGCATTGTTATTTTGTCTTTAAACATGCATTCTATCATTTGTAGTCCAAAATAATCAAGTTTAAAATGAATCATACTAATAAGGTATCATTTAGTATAGTATTTTATCATATTGTACCATATCGTACCTTTTGTATTTGACAATTCTGCATGTGGTTGGCTATGGTACTATGAATGCCATGCCACCCATCATCAAGGAGTTCCCACAAGGAACCATCCATGAGGTGCCTACTATGCTAATAGGGGATTATTGGAAATTGCCCATGCCGTGTTGTCCATGGAGCACCTCCAACGGGCCATGATCCGTATGGCACTATCCATGGGGAATGGTGTTGAAGTGTGTTGTACTTGTGACGGATCTCGAAAATGTATCAACAATCCACCAGGTTGTATGTTGATGTCGATGATAGTAGAGGGAGTAGTAGCATGTGGTTCTTTGGGTGTAGATGATGGATGGTTGAAAAAATATGCCGATTGGATGATGGTAATGATGACATCATCAGGTGGCTTGCACCAAAATGATGACATCAGTAGGTGGCGTGAAGATGCTGATAGCATGAAGATCTGATTGAATGAATGAATACTGAATATAAAATGCTCATGCAGCACACAAACCTTGCAGGGAATGAAAATTGTACCCCGAACTCTCGTGTCTCAAGGATTGAGGTAGAGATAATGAGCTGGAGAGTGTATCGTATTCCTAACGGATCTTGAAATGTAGCAAGGCAGCCTCCAAGATGTCGGACAGCAGCAAACTCAGCAAATCATGTGCCAGATCAGTGTCTGATTTGCAGAGGAGAGAGAAAAATAGTCAATGCAGCAGTATCTGATGATGTGGCAGCCTGTACAACAGCTTGTAGAAAAACACAGATCAAGATGATGATGTGGCAGCCTGCTGCAGCAAATGCAGGAAATTCTGTCGTGGTCTGTGTAGGGCAGCTGTCAGTAGGTGCAAATGCAGAAGTAGATGTGCCACATGGCAGCTGGTGACAGCAGATCAGTGAACAGCAGCAGCATTCGGGGCTGGATAGTAGCTTTAGGAGGCGTGTGTGAAGAAAACTGCTAGGGTTTGCACTAAGGACACATAGAGTGTACGACCGTGACAGAAACACAAAGAGACAGACAAGACATAGACATAGAGGGCAAAACTCAAACCCTAAACGCAAAACTCAAAATTCAAACACAGAAACTCAAACAAAACAGAAGAAGGGGGAGAGAGAACACAACTCTGAAGTGAATGAATGCTGAAAATGAATGTAAGAGTGTACAGTGTGCTCAAGGGCAGAGCAATGTCGGAGTGTGACGTCCACCGGAGACAGATCCCAAGTCTGTGACCACCAGTCGGAGAGTGAAGAGAGAGGAAACTGCAAATTGCTGACACCAGGGGCTGTCAGAGACAAAGGCGAGAACTGCAGAGTGGGGAGATGACACCAGACGGTTCCAGAAGGATGCAAACGTAGGTTGTAGGATGTCGCTTGATGTTGGAGATGTTGGCGATGGTAGCTGGAGGTCAAACACAGCCTGGGAGATGGCGCCTGATAGTGGACGACAGTTGGAAGAAGGTGCCAGGGCACTGTGAGGTTGGAGGGCATAGAAACAGGGAACGGCCATTCCGGCTTGTAGGAATGGTTTAACGCGTTCCAGATCCTTGGAGGAGGTGAAACGGCTAGGGAACGTTCCCTGCTGTTCTGTGGGCCGTTCCCTACCATTCCTTGCCGTTCCCTGTTTGGAACGGCCGTTCCAGGCCTGTTGACCAAAAATTTATATTTTTCCACGTTTTTTCTTTTTGCTTGTATCACACTCCTTCTACCACATGTTCACCTATCTCCATTGCCTAATGTGCACACACTAATCTCTGTCTCTCTCTCTCTCTCTGTGTCTCTCTCTCTCTCTCATTGAATATTCAAAGTGTCAAGACAACCCACAAGCCAATTAGGAGTCCATGCAAAGCTCAAATTTGATGCATTACGAACTCTTGCAAATCACAATCAAATTTCAGTCTATTCTCAATTCCAAGGTAATCATCCATTTATATTGTCTAATTTCAAGGGAAACTAGAATAATTGGGGCAATTCATGAGTAATTTGGAGTTGTGGCGGTAATCGAGTTAATTTTGGGACATTTGGGTCAATTTGGAGCATTGAGGGGTATTGGGGCAATTAGAGGGACATTCTTTGGGTCAACTTGGTCATGCAGGGCATATTTGGGGCACGTAAGATATGTGCCGTTCCCCCCCGTTCCTGTTCCCCCACCTTGGACGTTCCCCCTGTTCCAGGGGGTCCCGTTCCTGTTCCCATTCCCGTTCTCGTTCCCCATTCCAGGTAACTATGCTGGAGGGAGAGGTGGTAGCAGTCGCTAGGGCTGGACAGCCACGTGGAGGTAGACTGATGGCTGAAATCTGCATTGGAGAGTGTGACCTGCACAGACAGAATGAGGCTGAATGGGGGCAGCCTGTCTATTTATAGATGTGGAAGGGTGCCCCAAAATTTAGGGTTTCCACTAAACTCTCTCGAACTGCTCCTCGTTTTAGGGTTTCCACTGAACTCTCTCGAACTGCTCCTGGTTTTAGGGTTTTACTCCTTGTTTTAGGGTTTCCACTGAACTCTCTCGAACCGCTCCTGGTTTTAGGGTTTTACTCTAAAATAGCATTTTTTAGTGTGTTTTGGGGCTGTTTAAGAGGCTAATCAGCAAGTAATGCATGTTTTAGCTCAACAGTGTGAACTGTGTAATGAAGGCTGGAAACAAGACTCAGATGGGTGTAGACAAAGTTGGGCAACCTCAATTGAGGTGTCCTTTGTGAACAGGGTGTGGGCTGGAGGACCTAAAACCTACAAAAATGAGATTGGACTAAATGGAGAGTGTGCGCAATAGAAAGGAATGGAAATACAGAGACAAAGGAATAGAGAGAGATTGCAAGAAAAGAAGAATGAAATCTACACTGAACAAGAAAGAATGCTGATACAAACGGGAAAGTGAAAGGAGGCTGATCAGTCCTTGTACGCAGCCCTCAGTGTCAGTGAGCGCACTAGATCAGGCTGATGGTGATGGCAACACCAAGCACCGAGGAGACAAAGTGTTGGAGTGTGCACTTATCGGAGAGGAAGAAGTTTGACTGAGATGAATGATTGTTGAGTGGGGGATAGCTATAGATAGCCACAAAATCCCTATACTGTCCAACCCATGGTTGGAAATGCCATAAATACTGGCTGACCAGCATTTAATGCTGGTTGTGGCACAAGAAATGCCTGAAAAATGCCAGGTGGCTAGCAAAAAATCCCATTGGCAACGACAATGTTTGGCAGGTGTGGATAGCTTGGGAAATGCAGAAATTGCCCATGAAAAACACACTGGAACCTGACAAACAAAAGAAATGCATAGAAATGCACTCAGACATCCACTCTAGAGCGAGTAGCCTCCCCCATCAAAACACGACAAACATGTCAGAGCTTCAAAAGTCCTTGTCTGACTCAGATTGAGGCTCACAAGCAAGAGATGACAAAGCATGAAAAACATGACTGCTAATAGTGCAATCGACCTATTTATAGAAAGTTTTGGGACCTTGAATCTCTCCCTATTCTAAACTCTCTCGAATCGTGCCCTGTTTTAGGTTTGCATTAATTAAGCAATTTTGGGGTTGTTCAAGAGGCTAATTCAGCATGTAATGCTTATTTTGGCTGGACACCCCCTCTCTAGCCCAAAAACTGAGCTAGAAAGCAAGGCAAACCCAAAGTTTTGTTTGGTTTTGCCTTTTCACCTCAAGGCGTCCCACCCCAAAGCAGCTAGGACATTGGACAAAGGGTGCACGGTGGCTGCCCAGTGGCCTACCAAGACTATGGAGACAATCATTATCTTACCAAGGGAGTCCAAGTGGTCACCCTAGAGAGGCTAGGGCATCAAACAAAGGGTGCACGTTGGTTGACTAGTGGTCTACCAAGTCTTGCAAAGGTGGATGAAACCACAATGATTTTTTTTTGGAGTGTTTTTTTAATTTTTGTGAGTGTGTGTAAAAGATGGGTTGCAGTCAATTAAGTAATTGACGGGAGACTAATGGTCAGACCTAAGGCATTCACAAAATAAGCAACCCATCCCGATAACTATTGGGTGTCGATGACGAAGGAATAGGCTTAAGGGTGGGGTGAAGCAAATATGGAGGGTAGATGGAGAGGCAAAAAAAGTGTGTGGAAAGCAAGTTGGTAAAGTTAAGCATCCAAAGTCATCTACTTCAAAAGATCGAAAAGAGATAAATGTGCACAAATGCATGTTTACAAGAGCAAAAAGCCAATGCACCGGAGTTATGCAAGAAGTAATGTAGGTGTGATCATGCTTATGCAAAATGCCATGCAAGAGTGCTATTTGGACATTATTCTCATAGTGGAATTATTAACTTGCCTAAGCATCCTTTTATAATCATGTCATCCTGACGATGTGGATGAAAATACAAAGTACAATATACATAATGTCTGAATGTGAATAAGTAGGAAAGGGTGTATCCAAGCTAATCTTAGGTAGCAAGTATTGAAGCATCGGCCGATTGATTGCCTTGGTGAATATATCTGCAAAGTTATCTGATAAAGGCACAAATTGTAGGCGAATGGTGCTTAGCTAAACTTGCTCTTTGTGAAGTGAAAGTGGGACTCTCGCATGCCATGCAAGGGCAATGGCACTTTGGTTATCGTAGTAGACAATGGTAGAAGAGTCACATGGAAAATGAAGCGCCACTAGTAAGCTTCTCAAGTAGATAGCCTCCGTAG
This sequence comes from Lygodium microphyllum, assembly GCF_053477565.2. Lineage (NCBI taxonomy): Eukaryota > Viridiplantae > Streptophyta > Polypodiopsida > Schizaeales > Lygodiaceae > Lygodium > Lygodium microphyllum. The sequence continues at coordinate 28,470,876 of NC_141164.1, forward strand.
TACCATCAAAGAGAGTTCTGTACTTGGCCTCAGCTGTGGAAGCCACTACCGTCTCTTGCTTATGGCTGGCCCAAGAGATGGGTGCCGTGCCCAAGGTAAAGAGGTAGTTGCTATAGGAATGCTGGGTTTTAGGATCTCTTGCCTAGTCAAAGTCAGTGTACCCTGCAAACATAAACCAAGGCCATAAAGTCAGGCCATAAGAGTAGATACAATGCAAGTATCTCAAAACATGAAGACATGTAATCCAATGTGACATCCTAGGTGCAGTGAAATACTGACTAAGCAAACTAATTGAGCTAGCTAAATCTAGCCTAGTGTGAATCAATCAAAGGAATTTCCCTATCACAAATCCATAGGTGTGCTTGTGAAGAGTTGACCTAGGGTATCCTTAGAAAGATGGAAAGTGAAATCAAGAGGCAAAATACTTTCCCCATATCGAACTATGTTCATCTCTAAAAAGTAAGATGACAGAGACCAAGGTCTGTCATCTCAAAAGTAGTACAAAGTTGAGCCTTAATTGTTGCTATAATAGTAGAATTTGAGCTAGTGATAAGTAAATCATCTATCGTATAGTAGGATATAGCTAACCCCCTCTAAAGTAATGTTGATATATAAGTTCGGGTTATAAGGGGTAGAATGGTACTCGTGAGTTTGAAGGAACTTATAAATCCTTTGGAACTAAGACCGTAGTGCTTACTTCAGCTTATAGAGAGCTTTTTGCAAGCAAAAGACCTTATCATTCCAGTCAGCAGAAGAGAATCTAGGTGGTTGCTCCACATCAACTTCCTCCTTCGGATAACCGCTCAGAAAGGCAATCTTGACGTCCATGTGATAGATCAGTCAACCGTAGTGGGTGGCAAGTGTAACTAACAGATGAAATGATGTCAAGTGTGCAGTAGGGGCAAAGGTCTCTTCATAGTCAATGCCTTACTTCTATCGAAACCCTTGCACCACAAGATAATCCTTGTACTTGTCTAAAGTCCCATCAGCCTTTAGCTTAGTCCTAGAAATCCACTTCGTCACAATGACTTTTTTGTGGCTCAGATGGTCCACCAAGGTCAAAGTCTCACTTCGGTCAATACTCTCAAGCTTCTTCTTGATGGCCACTCACCATGGGGATGCTAAAGAGCCTCCTGCCAACTATTTGGCTCAAAATGCGCTATATAATCAACTGTAAACAGTGATGCAAATGATGCTTGAGGTGCAAGTTGGGCACATCTTCTAGGGCTCTTCGGAGCGGAATCTGGTGGAAGGATTCTTGAATCTTGCATGGTCTGCTAGTATCAACAAGGTAATGGTTCTCGTGGAGGGGCCCTAAAAGTTGAAGATTCTGCCAATGGGTCAAGGGCGGGTAGTACACTAGGCTCAGAAGACACTATCTCTAAGGGAATAATGTGAGGAAAGGACCGGAAGTCTGGTGCAGAAACTTGCTCAATGTCCCTTGTATCAAACACTATATCTCTCCTAACGATCACCTTGTTTGTGGAGGATCGAACAAATGATATGCTTTTGGTTTGAAGGAGTATCTTACAAAGATTAGGAGATTAGCTTGGGGAGTGAGCTTTGCCTATCTTATCATCAAAGTGTGTATATAGGCATGAGACTGTAAAGTAGGAAACTAAAAGCCGAGAGCCAAAAAATGCCTTATAGTCCTCTGAGGGAGAGTCACAGTCGAGCACTGGTTGAGGATGTACAAAGTGTTAACAACCTCAACCCAAAGGTGCTTAGGGAGCTCTATTGTGAATAGCATAGAGCGTTCCATATTCATGATGGTCCAATTTCTATGCTCTATGACTCCATTCTGTGAAGGGAGTTGGTAGATTTAAGCTGGCGTGAAATGCCATGCTCTTATAGAAACTCAAAAAACTCATTGGAGGTGAACTCACCCCCACAGTCACTTATGCAACCTATACGATGACCAGTGTGGTTATGCACTAGTAGCACCCAAACAAAGAATTGGTGAGTGTGTGCAATGGAAGTGGGAACACGAACATAGAGACAAAGGAACAGAGAGAGACTACAAGAAAAGAAGAAAGAAATCTGCACTAAACAAGAAAAGAATGCTGAATATAGGAGGACCGATTAGTCTTGCATGCAGCCCACAATATCGGTGAGGACACCAAATTAGACTTATGATGATGGTAGCTTAGGAGATGGAGGAGTCGGAGTATTCATGTGCCAAGGAAGGATGAAGATAATCTGCGAACTAAGTGGAAGAGGCTATAAATAGCCAAATATCCCCAAATTTGGTCGACTTGAAATCCAGGTCCCAAAGATGGTTGACCAGCATTTAACGCTGGTAACAATTCTAGACAGGCTCAAAAAAATCCTGAAAAGGGTGGACAATGTCCGGCATGTGAGGTAGACTAATGTGTGTAGAAATTACCCAGCAAATGCACACAAAATCTGGATTGGAGGAGAAAATACTCTAATAGGCAAAAAACTGACTGCTGCTAACAGACAGGTCGGAGATCTTGAAGTCCTCGCCTTACTCGAATTGAGGCTCACAAGCAAGAGATGACAAGACATGACAAACATGACTATTAACACCCCCTCTCAAATCTTGGATGTGGCTGAGGGCCAAGAAAGAAACGAATCCTGGGATGGCAAGAGGAATGCCAATGTCGAACCCATGAGAAGCTTCTATGGGAGGAGCTTGTCCTGCTTGTTTTGGAGCAAGACAAGCACACTAAAGAGGTAGCCAGTGGATCCACCTCCACCAAAGCTTTTGTTGTAGGTTCGGGAGGGGGGACGAAGCAAAAAGGGAAGTCACAGGCTAAAAGACAGGAGAGTTCTTCAGGTTTTGACTTTGACTCAGTGAAGCCTAAATGTCCATACTGTGGGAAGGGGACACATCCAGAGGAGAAATGTTAGAAAAAGTACCCAGCCTTCTTCAGTGGTTGCCTCATCTTCTGAGAGGCCTTGGCTGGTTGATAGTGGAGCTTCTAGTCATATGGCTCCCCAAGGTGCTTTGTTGTAGGATCTACGTCCTTTTGAGGGTTCAATCATTATTGGTGACATTGTTTCAGTACCTATTTGTGGTGTTGGCACTTTGCCTTTATTTCCCGACCACACATTGAGCTGCCTTTCACAAGCTCTTTATGTTCTGGACTTGGGCTTTCGACTCCTCTCAGTTTATGGCCTTACAAGGCTTGGTATGTGGGTTGTCTTTTATCAATGAATAGTATGGACAAAGTGTGTGACAAAGGGTATCTTTGCTTGACACGAGTGTTACTCTTTATTTCCACTGTGGAAAAGAGAGCTCTGCAAGCACCATGGACATAATGGAAGAAAACCATTACAAGCTGACCAAAGCTGTTGTGTATATTTTAAATGATTCAGCCTCTCCTAGCTTACTCCATTGACCCTTACATGATAGGCCCCTTTTTCTAGGACTTGTAATGTGACCAGGTAAGTCCAAAACACTCTTGCATTTGATGTGATAAGCTTATTGCCCCTTTGCTGATTTGTTTTGGTCCATGTGGAACTGTGCATAGGTAACAATGGACTCAATATTAAGTTATTTTCTTTTACAGAGGAATTTGCGTGAACTGGAGAGCAAGTTGACTACAGCAAAAATGTCGGCATAGTTGGGAGGAAGAAGCTGCTGTACAACAGATGGTTATGGTGTACAAAACCATGCTGGACTGTGCTTCCACTATGCTAGGGAATCCTAGTGCAATCTTTTTAAGAAGTCTTTTCTTTGATCTTTAGGAGCAGGCTGGAAGCAATGAACTGGTACTTTATGATGTTGCTAAACATGCAGCTGTTTGATATATATTCCAGTAGACCACATTGTGTACAGTGTTTCAGAAGTGTATAATGCACCTTCCAATGTGTCAAATGAATGAGTAAAGTCTTGATTAAAAATGTTTATATGAAGGGAAACCACAACATACACTTTTGATCATGGGATGGAATACCGTTAAATATATTTCTACAGCCAAGTGCATATATGAAGCTCTCTAGAGACCTCACCTGAAAATTAGTGTCTGAGTGAGAGAATTCGTATAGAAGCACTTATTGGGGGTTTATTGGTGTGTGTTGTGGGTTTTTTTGGGGGGGAGGGGCACAAAGAGAAATGAAATGAAATGATTTATTAATGTTTGCAAGAGGCCAAAATGCCTATGGGACCATGAGTTACAATCATGTATATGATGGTACAACAATCTGAAAAGAATAGTAAATGTAAGAGTTAATGAACTAGAAGAAAGCTAACAGCTATATGTTAAAAAGAGACAATTGTAGCTCATAAAGAGGGCTATGGCTGATAGAATCTCATGAGGGAATAGAGGGCTTACTAGCTCTAGCCCACCAAGCGATAATCTCTTGTATCTAACTATGAAAATGTCGTCCGTGTTTGTGTTGGGATCTAGAATGTTTGGATTGGCCAAGTTGGATGGATCAATTAATCAGTACCCTCCATGTATGTGTAGAATATGGCGATGTTAAGAGTGCTCTCAATGGTCATCCCTTTGTGGACATGATACTGCTATTGTAGTGAAGCCTCTTGGTGTCTTGGAGTTGCTATCCTCTTGAGGTGGGTGCCTCAAAGCCATTGTATCTCAAGGAGGAAGAGTCCAAGGCATTGTTGATCATTCAATTCCATGGCTTTGGATTGTATTTGAAGAGAGAATAAATGTGTCCTCAGATCTCATAGTTTGTTCGGTAGTGGCAAATGCAATGCTATATTTGGCTCTACCTAACATATTTGGTATATGTGCTCCTTTGGTGGTATGGATCTATATTTGCTACTCTCAATCTCTAGTTGATGTGGAGAGGTGCATTTTTGGCCAATGGCACATTTGATTCCATGTGAAAGATGGGTATCTATGTATCTCAGGCGGATAATAAATCCATAATCTATAGTATGGAGAAGATGCTCTTTGTAGGAAGCTATATTCATCCCTAGCTCCTGTACTAGTGCCAACCATGTCTTGATGTCTAGTTGTATAAGATCCATCTTGATGACCTTGCCAATCTCTGAACGGCTCAAGGTCAGAGATGGCGCATCGAGAGAGTACTAGAAGGGGGGTAGTTTGTATAAGCTAAAGCCATGTAGCTTAAGCCAGGCTAACATCTATGCATACCAACATGAAGAATCACTCTCTAGCAAGCTATTTGGAGGACTCAAGAGTCCTTAGGCATATCTATGTTTATGTAGGTCCCATAAGTTGTGTATCTATGTGATAGATCAAGTGAGGGCTTGTACTACAATCAATGTGACCAATTCAACCATGATGATCTCATGTGGGACTAGGACCTTATATTTGATAATGGGAGACCATGGATACAAGGGGTCTCTCCATCAATCTCCATCCATCATGAGTGTGACCTGATTTTCCATGGTGATCAAGACTAGGCCTCCATGGTTGTACTCCATAGAGTAATGTGGATGTGATAAGCGTATCAAAGAGCCACAACTTCCTATGGGATTCCTGAAAGTGTACTTCTGACACGTCCTCTCTAAACCACCCAGTGTTGTATATCCTCATGTTAGTCTAGTGTTTGTTGCCTCTCTCATAGAGAAAGTGGAACTTGTGAATAAGACCCATTAGTCTGTATAAGAATCCACATACTCCACCTCCTCTTGCCCATATGTGAACTTGGGTACTAAGATCTATTGACATCTACTAAAGACCAAATTGACATGTAAGACATATTGATGTACAAGAGAATATTCTTATGGTATCAAGAAAGTAAAAAGTGAAAAATTCTATCTAATGTGCAATGGGTGTGTGCCTTAGTGTCTAGGCAAGCCATTAGTCTATACAAATATATCCATTTGGGAATGTGAGATTATATATGTGAGGTGCACTTCGGGATCGAACTAGAAGTGTAACATGTGATAATATGCTTCGGGTGGGGGTGGGAGGAGGGTTTGATCTTGAACAAGCTCTTGAGTATTGCTTGGGTACAAGAGTTGGCATGGTGGACCAAGTGCATCTCATATTGTTGTTGAATCTAGGTGATCCCTCCCTAGTATGAGTAGGGTTGTCTCTAACTAAAGGAACTAGGTCACCGTGTGACTTGGATCTCTTGTGCCATGTGTAGGGATACCTCCCTCAGCTTCATGGTCCCTCTATCTCTATGTCCTTGAACTAGTGTTGTCTTGTGATAAAACTTAGGGTTGTTTATCATCCTTTGTCCTATGTACTTGCCACTAGTAGGGATGCTTTGCCTCTCTAGGCTTGTAGTATATAGTGGCCCAAATATTTCATGCACGCATGTGCACACACACACACACATAGAACTATAGTTTCTTCAATTCCCTTGTTGGTCATATAGACTGCTTGTTCTTGTTGTCATGTTGTGCTTTAGAATTCTGTGCTTTGGCCATGTACTTTCAAATTTCAATCATGTACTATCATGGGTTGGATTTGTAAGGTATTGGATGGAGCAATGGGTTGTAGTCTTTAACATCACAGAGGTAAATTCAAATATGCTTTTGCCTTGTTTCCTTCTTACTAGATTATTCATACGCTGGGTCTAGTTGACGGTCCTAGATGTCTTTATTGATTAAAACTTGAGTTGTATGGGTTAGGTCAAAATTATTTATTGAGAGGAAGACTGCACGAAACTAGTTGTGATTACTACTTGAGACAATTAAGAAGTCCATTCGTCATCTTGGTGACATTATGGGATTTAAGGGTGTCGGGACTGATTAGGCACGGAGATTGAGACAGACAGTCGTTACGCGCAGTGAGATAGAGAGAGTGTGAGAGAGCAGAGTAGAGAGTGAGCACGTTTTTTAGGTACGAATGACAAGTGTGTACCTTTAGGTTTTTAGATAGATATATACATGTGTAAGTACAAGTTCTAAGGGTGCGTTCACACTCGAGCACATTTAAAGGCACCAGGCCTTTATTCCCAAAAACCTCCTACCTAAAGGCAATGTGCCTTAAGAGGAGAAAAGAATCAGCTAAGTCTAGGCATGTACAAAGCTGAAATACATATATCTATCCAACTGCCATCATTTGTCAGCAATGAGCAAACCGCTCTGCTGGAAGGCCCTTCTTGAGAAGGTCTGCAGGGTTATCATTTGTATGCACTTTGACAAGCTCAATGCTTTTGTTGTCAAGTACATCTCTAATGAAGTGGTACTTCACATGTATGTGCTTTGTCTTTGCATGAAAGACAGGATTCCGTGCTAGCATGATAGCACTCTGACTATCACAATGGAGAACATGTAACTCTGTGATGCCAAGCTCTCCCACCAAACGTGAAAGCCATAAAGCCTCCTTGTATGCCTCAGTGGTGGCAGCCACATACTCTGCCTCTGTAGTAGACAATGCAACACACTTTTGTAGCCTGGAGATCCAAGAGACTGCTCCTCCTGTGAAAGTAAAGACATACCTAGAAGTGGACTTCTTGCAGTCCGCATGACTAGCATAGTCTGCATTCATAAAGCCAACAACAGATGCCTTCTGCTTTCCAAAGCAGATGCACAACTCCTTTGTGCCATTGAGGTATCTCATAATACCTTTCACTGCATCCCAATGCTTCTTGCCAGGGGTTGCCATGTATCTGCTAACCACTCCCACTGCAAAGGCAATGTCAGGACGTGTAGCAACCATAGCATACATCAAATTGCCAACAGCTAAAGCATATGGTATCTTGGCCATTTCAGCCTTCTCATCATTAGATATAGGGCTATCCTCTGCAGTAAGTTTCACATATGGAGGCAACCCCAAAAATCCCCCCCCCTCCATATTGAAACGCTGCAAAACCTTGGAGATATACTTCTACTGAGATAGATAGAGTAAGCCTTTCGATCTATCTCTGAGTATTCACATGCCAAGAATGTGATTTGCATCACCAAGATCCTTCATGTCAAAGCTGCCATGAAGACTTTGCTTCAGTGAGTCCAAGGCATGAGTATCCCTGCCAGCAATCAGCATGTCATCAACATACAAAACCAAGATAATTAGGCTGCCATCTGCTGTCTTCTTGGTGTACAAGCAATGATCTACTTGACTTCTATGAAAGCCTTGGGACTGCATGAATGTATCAAACTTATGATACCATTCTCTTGGTGCTTGTTTTAGCCCATACAAACTCCTTTTGAGTTTACATACCATTTCTTCCTTCCCTTGTTCAACAAACCCTTTAGGCTGCTGCATATATATGTCTTCATGCAGATCACCATGTAAAAATGCAGTCTTTACATCCATTTGTATGAGCTCCATATCCTCAACTGCAACCAAGCCCAAAATGGTTCTCAATGTAGTCATCTTGACTACAGGAGAGAAAATCTCATCAAAGTCAATTCCATGCTCCTGCTTGTACTCTTTTGCAATCAATCTTGCTTTGTACTTTGGTGAGGAACTAGAAGTGACCTTCATCTTGTAAACCCATTTGCATGGAAGGGTTTTCTGCCCTTTAGGCAACTGCACCAAGTCCCAAGTGCCATTCTTTTCAAGAGATTCCATCTCTGACAGCATGGCTTTATATCATTTCTTGATGTCATGTTTGTCCATTGCTTCCTTGAAGCAAGACGGTTCACCATAGTCTGTCAACATGACATAATCAGCCACATTAATTACACCAGGAACAAACCTGTCAGGTTGTTTAGTAGCCCTAGACGATCTCCTAACCCAATGGTCATTGTTTGCTAACTGTTCCTGCAAATTTTCATTTTCAGCATGTTATCTTGGCATTTCAGCTTGCAAATCAGCATTAACAGCTTGCTATCCTGGATGTTCTTGCACATGTAATGGCTCATTTTCATGGGCAATAGCTGGCTGATCATTTCCAACATCATTTCATGCATTTAGAGGTTCATTTACAACAGGTATTTATACTGTACAGCGGGCACATTTTGTTGTCCAAAAGGAATTTCTTCTCGGAATACAACCCTATGGACCTCCTCAGTCTTTTCGGGTTGTTTGTGCATGCGATCTTCCCGAAAGATAATGTCATTGCTGCATACTACTTTCCTTTTCTCGGGATCCCACAATTTATACCCCATTTCATCCTCGTCACCATATCCTAGGAAAATGCATTTACAGGACTTTGGCTCAAGTTTGCTGCGTTTTTCTTTACGAATGTGCACAAAAGCCTCGCAACCAAACACTTTCAGATGAGCATATAAAGGTGGCTTGCCCGACCACGCTTCTTGGGGAACTCCCCCCCCCCCCCAAAAAAAAAGACCTGTTGTGGTGACCGATTTATTAAGTGAATGGCTGTCACAACCTCTACCCAAAAACCATGGGGTAATGCAGCAAGAGACAGCATTGTACGGACCTTATCCTGTATGGTCCGATTCATACGCTCTACAACTCCATTTTGGGGCAGATTATGAGGGGCAGTGTGAGCTCCCACTTTATCCCTTTGTTGTCATAAAATGCCTGAAAGGCCTTGGACACATATTCCCCACCATTGTTAGAGCGAAGACACTTAAGTGTCTTATCTGTTTGATTTTCAGCCAATGCCAAGAATTTTTTAAACTTATCAAGCACTTTATCTTTGCTACGAATGGGGTAAACCCATACCTTTCGGGTAGCATCATCGACAAAGGTGACAAAATATTTATTTCCCCCTAAAGATAATCCTGGCATTTGACATACATCCAAATGTACTAACTCTAGAGGAGAAGACAATGCTCAAAATCTAGGTATGCGTGTCATCATCTGTATTTGCAAGTAAAGCATGTGCACCAAAGTGTGAAGAGACAAAGAGTATATCACTCTCACTGTCACTGTCATGAGTGACTACATTCACCTTTTCAATTTTTACACTACTCGTCTTAGGCTGACTGTCCTTCTTCTCTTCCTTGCTATCATCTGTCTTCTTGCCTTTTCCTTTCTCTTTCTTCCATTTGTCGCAGTCACATTTAAAGTGACCCTTCTTGCCACAATGATGGCATTCAACACCTTTGCCATGTGATTTACTACATCCCTTGCCATCATATTTGCCCTTTTGCTGTGATCTGGTCCTAGTATGCAAAGCATTGTAAGACTTACTAGATGCATTGTTTTGCCGATTCATCTCTTTCATAAGTAGAGCACTCTCTACATCAGCATACAAAATGATCACATTAGAATTTCTCATAGCAGTCCTGAATGTATCCCAACTCTTTGGTAGAGTGCAAAGCAAGAAAGTAGCCTTAAATTCCTCATCAATCATGAATTTCAAGGCAACCAGCTGGCTGAAAATGGAGTTAAACTCACTCAAGTGAGTAGACATTGTTGTGCCCTCTTTCATATGCAAATCCATAAGCTTTTTCAGCCAATACACTTTGCTTGCAGCACTCTCCTGTGCATACAGTTCTTCTAGTCTAGTCCATATAGCATATGCAGAATCCAAACCTTCAATGTTGAAGAGCAAGGCATCAGAAATCAATAGCTCTATGGTTGAGCATGCAAGCTCATTCAACTCATCCCAATCATCCCGATCCATGTCCGCGGGCTTTGCCCCTTTGGTTTTGATTGGCTTTGCCTACTTCTTTTGTAACAGGATATTGTAGCACTGCTTTTGCCAAACTGCAAAATTGTGTGTGCCTTCAAGCTTCTTTATGTGCATCAGATTATTGCTGTCATTGCTACCAACCATGATTTTCAGTCCAAATGTGACAAAAAAACCAACGAATGCAAGCCCAAACTGTCACCCAAGTGACCAAGGTACAAACAAGTACCAATTAGCAATAAATGACTACGTAGAAGTACAGATTTCAGATCTATAATTAAATTTTTAAAAGCATTATCCAATTGATTTTAGCTGTTCCAAGGGCATGTGCATCACATTACATGAGAAATCCCAAAATTTCAGTTGCAATATTTGTTGTACATGTACCCACAGGCATAAAATTTGACACGAATGGTCAAAAGCCCCAAAATTTTGTGCTCAAAGCATCAAACACACATCTGCATTTCCTTTGTCATGCATAGGACAGTCCAATTTTGCCAAAATAAAGCAATTTTAGCAAAACCCCCCAATTTTACCAAGTGTTGATGTCCAAATTGCGCGGAATTCAACCTGCATGTATATAAAATGACCAAATGTTGCATAAATTTTGCCCAAACTACAAAAGCCCCAAGATGCACGGGATCCAATGTGCATAAATGTCGAGAAATTGGGTAAATTTCAGCCCAATTTGCACATGTGCATTAAAAGCCCCAAATGTCGAGGACAAAATGTCACAAATTCCTACAATTTCTGAGACGAATATCACTGTCGCATCTTGCTCGCACCAAATCTGGACAAATTCCCAAATTTTCCAAGTCCTGCTCCATGCACTAATTTCAGTGAAATTGAAAGAATTTCACTAAAATGTGAAAAGCCCTAAAAATTTCTTGAGCGAATGTGCACCGACTTCACAAATTTTGAGTCAAATTGTCCAAATCTATATCAAGATCCCCAAATTCAAAAAAAGGCCCAAATTTCTGGGCCATAGTTGCACAAAATTCAGAAGTTGTGCCTCCACGCATGAACACTTCTCCATGGGCACAAGGAATCTCAAATAAAGAAAATTGCCCTTGCTAACGGTTTCGTCCGTCGCGCGCCTGCCAACGAGCATCATCAGCACCCGTTGGTCAACACCACGCTGATTACTGCCCGCCGCGACCAGCCCCGCTAACTTTATGCACCAGTCGACTGCTGATGTCTGTCATGCATCTGCACTGCAACTCGATGCACACTGGAACTATTGCCTGGAGCAACTATCGCCTATCCTCAACCTGTCGCACGCCGTCCAGTCGTCCGTCACTGCTACACGCCCCCATCAGTCTTATCGCCCACGCCTGTGCTCTGATACCAATTTTTCGGGACCGATTAGGCACGGAGATCGAGGCAGACAGTCGTTATGTGTAGTGAGATAGAGAGAGTGTGAGAGAGCAGAGTAGAGTGAGCACGTTTTTTAAATACGAATGACAAGTGTGTACTTTTAGGGTTATATATATATGTGTGTGTGTGTGTGTGTGTGTAAGTACAAGTGCTAAGGGTGCATTCACACCCGAGCACATTTAAAGGCACGAGGCCTTTATTCCCAACAAAGGGGTTGGTGGTATTGAAGTGTATCGAGGCATGAGGATTTTAAGAAAAAGGAAAGGCTCAAAAGTCATTGAGATAAATGGCCTTGGCTTGATCAAGTGTACATTATAACTTTTAGATTTCTCATGTCTCACCTCCAAGGTTCTCTTCCTCTTCCCATAGATCATAGTAAGTGAAAGAAAATCCCATAGATCCTAGTGAGTGAAAGAAAATCCCAATGATTGTGATTAGTGTGTGTGTAGTTGAAATATACTCTCTCAAGATTTTCATGCTCATGCATCTAAAGCTTCCATCTTAGTGCACTGTTAATCTTGGTCAATGAAATCAGAGAGATGAGTGTCATTGTACTCTCCTCGGAGTCATCAGCAACAAGCATTGAAATCATAGACCGTCCTTGTCCAACACAAGGTTCATCTACTAAACCACACCACAAGGAGGAGCTAGAAGTCCAATCTAGGTTCACATCATTAAAGCCTAAAAGGACTATTAAACCTCGGAAGAAGATTGCACATAAGAAAGGACCACCAAAGTCATATTTTGAAGTACTACATATGTATGATTTTCAACCTTTCTCTTCATTGCAAATTTGAATATCAATTGTTTGTAAGGGTGTCCTTGATTTGCTTCCGCATTCATTGGCAAGTTTGTAAGGGACTAGACAATGCCCTTGTCTTAGCAAGTGGTAAGACCTTCCCAATGGCCACAACATATGCTGATGTCTGCCCTCAAATTCGCAAATTTGATAGCAAAGATTTCCACCCATGGCAGGTACTTATCAAGTACAAGATGATCAAGAGAGGGTATTGGCCTCTCATTCAAGGTACTAGAGCTGTAAACTCTACAAATCTGGTTGATGTAGAGGATGACCAACGTGCCCAAGCAATCATCATGTTACACTTAGATGAGTCCTTGATTCCTTAGCTTGGAATATAAATCAGGAGAAGACTTAGGAAAATTCATTTCTCACATGAAGGGTCTCATGGCATAGCTTGCCTCAATACAAGCCCCAATCCATGAAGAGGATGCTATTGCTATTCTGCTAAAAGCTATGAAAAAGGTGTTTCCTACCCTTGTAACCAACCTTACCAACATTCCAAATCCTACCTTGGCAAGTACCATCCAATCTTGTTTGGATGAAGAAAAGAGGAACCACAAAGAAGGCAACACCAGTCAGGCATCTTCAACTTCCCGTGATCAAGTATTGCTACATACAGTTCTCACTAAATGTTCTTTTTGTAAGAAAAAAGGTCATATTGTAAACAACTATTGGAAGAAGTATCCCAAAAAAATGAAATGTAACAAATGCAAGAAGACAAGGCATATCACTAGTAAATGCCCCAACATTCCTGAAGCACCCAAAGAACTGGTGGCCAACTATGCCTCCAATCCATCTGATGATCGACTTTTTTGAGCCCCTAAACCATCTATCTATAAACACTCTTGTAGCCTGATCTATAAAGGCATCCCATTTTGTTTGAGGGGGGGACATCTTACATGCTTTGTAATTCAATGCCACCCTGGCATTGAGAAGGGGTGTTAGAAGATAGGCATAGGAACCCACCATAAGCATGGGTGTATGAGGGTAGATGGGTGTGAATAGCCTGAAGGGCAAGGGAAACCCTAACCCTAGTTAGGTAGAGGCTATATAAACAACCTATGGATCACTATCAAAGTGAGATAGAGTGTACCCAAGTTGTACCTTGAGCAACTTAGTAAATAAACAAGATTTTGTTCTTGTACTTTGAGCTCCTATCTCCTCTTGTGCACACTTTTTTCTTGCTGCAACTCTGCTCTTTCACATTTCTTGTATTTCCCTCTCCTCTTCTAGTTCTCCTCTTTCTTCTTCTTCATCTCTTTCTCTCTCTTTTGCCCATTCTCCTCTCTCCTATCGGCCTCATTCATTACAACTTGACAAGTGTGTCATTATTGGGTTGGGCAGTCTAGGGATCCTCATGGCATTGATTTCTTCCCTAAGCACCATAGAGCTTTGCTCATTTGGAGTAGATAGAGCTAGAGGTGCTCATCTATCATAAGGTAGCTCTTGATTAGCTTGATAATGATTTTTCGTATATGGGTCGGTATATGGGAGTTGGCATTGTAACCATGTCTCCCATAGTTTGAGCAAATGCTACTTCTTGCTTAGGACATTTAGATGGCAAATGGTACCTCTATAAGGGATGCAATAGGCATACTTCATGCTTGGCCTAGTCATAAGGGTTCTAGTCATCCTAAGAAGAAAGACACCCAATTTTAAATTTGCATGTATGCAATATTTCTTCAGCCTCAACCCCTTCTCCTTGTCTCTTTTAGCAACCAAACAACCTACTTATAGATCTTCCTTAACCTCCTTCCCTTCTCCTTATTCTTTTGATCAAATATCCATTATTATTGGGTGGATACTTACTATAATATCCCCATCCTCCAACCTTTGCATGATCACCTTCAAAATTTGGGCCAAACACTTTTGGATATGTGCACAAGAGGCACCATAGGAGCTTCGATTTTGTGACTCGTGAGCTAGTGGTTAGTTAACATAGTAGTTAGAAGCTATATAAGTTAGTGAGATAAGTTTAATTGGCTAGTTATAAGTTACTTTGGTTAGAGTAAATAGTTAAATTAGTCAATTATGTTAAAACAAAAAGTTACTAAAGTTACAAGGGGGGAAGAATTGAGGGAGGTCATTAGTTGGCCACTCTCTCCCTATTTCCTTCCCCTGCCCCCCCGCCCCCCCCCAAAACAACCACCTGGGGGAAAGTTATGATGAGAGAGAGAGAGAGAGAGAGAGAGAGAGAGAGAGAGAGAGAGAGAGAGAGAGAGAGAGAGAGAGAGAGAGAGAGAGAGAGAGAGAGAGAGAGAGAAATGCTAAAAGGGATTGTTGAAGCTAGAATGACATCTATAGCAAGGCACATACATGACCAAGCTCACTCATGTAATGGAACTTTTTGCCTTGTCTTATCTTATTTTTCCTTTATCCTTGATGACACCGAAATGATGCATGCTAAGAGGCTCCATCATTACTTCAATCTTGATAAATCAAGCTAATCATGGCCTAACATGTTGTGTGCTTTTGCCAAGGACTAAATCCTACGCCTTAATGGTTGGCTCTGAAACCCACTAACTTGGAAGCTCTCATCTAAGCTAAACCCTTGGTGAGATTTGGAAAGGTACAACTCAACCTAAAAAATAGCATCTATGCTATGGAAGGGGTGGAGCAAGACTATGTCGATTATCATGTTGAACCAATTAGCTGTCCACAATGCTTTGAATGTGGTGAGCTTGGGCACATCTAATGTAGATGCCCTTTCACTAATGCTTCCAATGTAATGAATTGGGCACATCCAAAGTAGATGTCCCTATCATTAATGGCTCCAATGTAATGAATTGGGGCACTTGCAAGTAGAATGCCCTAAGTTTTTTCAAGAAGCTAGACCAAATACCGAACCAACCCTTCAAGATACGATATGTCCTGAAGCCTAGAGAAATTCCTTGTGGCATCTTGTAAAAAGTTGACCAAGCAAAAATGTAGTATAAGTTATGTAATAAATTGTGGTTCAAAAATCAATACCCAAGTTTTTCTTGAGATAAGAACATCTCAATTTCTCTAAGGAAAAGACCATGTACTATCCTCGTCTTCCAGCCTCCACATGAACACATCGCCTTCAAAATCTGAGCAGCACAATTTTTAGAGATATGCATGAACAAACATCATGGGAGCTTCGATTGCATGACTTGTTAGTGGTTAGTAAGCATAGTAGTTGGAAGTTATATTAGTTAGCAAGGAGGTTTAATAGTTTAGTTACTTTGGTTAACAGTAAATAATTAAATTAATTAATTAATTAAATTTAAAAATTAATAAAGTTATAAAGGAGGGAAAATGAAGGGGGGTTGGCCATTAGATAATTATCTCATGCTGGTTATGCACCAATGATGGACATCCAACCCCTTGCCCAGAGTGTGGGCAAGCAATTTTAGAAACTGTGCATGGACATGGACACAATGTCTTTGCACAGTAAAATGATAGGTTTTGAAAAAAAGTAAAGACTAATAATTTTCTTATTTTGTTGATCAACTATAAATGCAAAAGGTGTACCCTTGTTTGTCACTTTAAAGAACTATAGACATCCAAATCCTAAAGAAGTACTTTGATTGGTTAACACTTGTAATGTGAGCATCCACCATTTGGTGTGTGATCAGCCTTGTTGGTAGTCTCCCCTCCCCCCCAAAAAAATCATAGTAGGGAAATTATGCACATACATACATACACATGAAGGGAGTGAACCCTGAAGTGGAAGCACAGAGGAGAAGCAAGAGCTATGGTGAGAGAGAGAGAGAGAGAGAGAGAGAGAGAGAGAGAGAGAGAGAGAGAGAGAGAGAGAGAGAGAGAGAGAGAGAGAGAGAGAGAGAGAGAGAGAGAGAGAGAGAGAGAGAGAGATGTGGGAACTCCAACAATCACAATGTGTGACCGGCCTTCCGTATATTCAAATGTCACTGAAAAAATAAAGAATGAAGTGATAGTGATGGGCCCGCATCGCCTACAATGTATGGTGTGTGGGTATGAAGGTACTATTAGTGTAACTGATACATTGGTGGCTAGGTACATGCGCCTTTATTCTCAATAACCTCCCGCTTATAGTCAAATGTGCCCCTAGTGAGGCGAGAATAATAAAAAAGTGATAAAGTATAAATATGCATTAGCACAACAGGATGAGAAAAGATGTCATCTCATCCAATGCCTATCAACTTCCTAAGGCAAAATGCTCTGTTGCGAAAAACTTTTAGTGAGCAGATTTGCTGGATTTTGGTCGATTGAGATATTGATAAGCTCAATGGACTTATGCTCAACAACCTCTTGAATAAAGTGGTAATGCACCTCAATGTGCCTCGTCTTTGCATGAAAGAACGATTGACAAATTCTTAGCCAACTGAATAGCACTCATAGAATCCAAATGTAGTGTAAGGACTACATTAGTAATGCTAAGGTCTACAATAGTGATAGTCTAACCAGAGAGCCTTCTTGTAAGCCTCAATGGCTGCAATATACTCTACCTCTGTATAGTAGTAGATAGGACCGTGCACTTCTGCATCGTGGACATCTAAGAAACAATACCCCTAACAAAGGTGGAGACATAGCCAAAGGTGGACTTCTTGCTATCTGCATTTGCTACATAATCAGAGTCAATGTATCCCTCAACTCTTGTATCCTAGCCACCATAACCAATGCACTTAGCTATTGTGCGCTTTAGGTACGTCATGATATCCTTGATGGCATCCTAATGCCATTGGCCAAGTGTAGCCATACAGCGGTGTTGCTACACGTAGGGTTAAAGGTCACCATAGGAGTTTGCGAGACAAGAGAAGAATGTATGGGGGGTTTAAGAGCTTAGACTGCCTGAAAACAACAATCGCATGTCGCACGATTTTATCAATCTCTCTTTTTACATAAAATCCTCTCAAATTAGCTGAAAGCTACATGATTTCTTTTACGTGTCATCCTAATCTAGAAGTTTTCTATAGTTTTATGGATTTTTATAAGAGATAATATCTAGAATATCAAAAATTGACTAAAACTTGTCTAAAAATTTAATATTTTTGAACCATGGACACTGACACTAATGTCTAAAATGGCATTGGCTCTCTAAATCTATAAGGAAGTCGCACTCTAGATTTTTTTACATGGTGTGCGCATAGCGCTACGACATCCACCCCCTTCTAACCTGCACATCCTCTGGCATGTGCCAAAGTCTCACGGATCTGCAGTGTCAGAATAAGTATCTTCTGCCATGTCAATGTCTTCATCTTTTGTCTTTTCTTCTTCCTCTATGTCTTCATGCTCTTGAATTATATCCAAGTCTTCTAACTCATATGTTGAAGTTTCTCTTCGTTTGAAGAGCTTGATTTTTTTTTCCAGCTACATGTATCTTTATGTTGGTCCCATCCAATTCAGCCAATGAATATGCGGCATTGTTATGAATGACCTTTACCACATATGGACCAAACCAATGCTTTACCATCTTCCTAGAAGCAATGTATTGATTGTCTAGGCTGCTGTCATAGACAAGCACCCAGTCATTTTCTTAAATTGCTCTTGGCCGAAGTCGATGTTGCTTATCAAATCTTCTTTTGTTCTTTAGTCTTGTTGTCTTTAGCTTCTCAATAGCTGCTTGAACATCTTCACGCCTTCTTTCTAGTTGCCATATACGCAAAGTCAGCAACTCTTCTCTACCGATGCCTTCCTCCCAGGTAGAAGACTCCATGTGAGAATAGATTCTTCAATTGGCATAATTGGTTGTTGTCCATGCATAAGTTCAACTGGCATATAGGTAATCACTGTACTGTGAGTAGTTCGGTCAGCCCATAATGCAAAATGTAGCATTTTAGGCCCTTCTTTAATCTTTCCTATACAAGACTTTGCTAGAGCTTTGAGAATAGGATGGTTCCCTCTCTTACTTTTCCCATTGCCTTCAGGGTTGTAGGCTGATGTTAAAGCCAACTTGGTACCCAATTGAGCAAAGAAGTTGCGTGTCTCATCGGCATCTAATTCTCCTCTATCTGCGGTTACCTTGCCAACACAACTATATCTCCAAAATACTTCTTAAAGCAAAAAGCGACAAACAACTTGAGTGGTCTTGGTTGTTAAAGCTTTACCGTCAACTTGATTGGTTAGATCCTCTCTTGCAAGTACTAAATATGGCATATTCCATATTCGTGTAGGAATAGTTATAAGATCAATAACCCATCTATAATGTATAGACAAAGGATAAGTTGGTTCTAATCCATCTCGATGCTTGACCATAGAATACATCTGACACACATAACAAGTTTCAACAAAACGTGCTATGTCCCGATACATGTTTTGCCACCAATATTTTTCTTTGACTTTACTAAAGGTTCCACATATACCGCCCTCAGGCTTTCATGAAATTCCTTCATTACCTGTTGTTGCAATCTTTTGTTACCTAAAACTCGGACATGCGCTCCTTTCTTCTTCTTTGCGTGCTTCCATAGATGCCCTCCTTTAAGGCAAAAGCCATAAGCTTTCCTCTTAATATGCTTGAACTCTTGGTAAGTCCAAGACTCCTCCTTCTTCATAGTTGATAAATATTTCATAGATAAATCTTTGATCTTTGTTGTCGTATGCTGATTTACAGCAATACCGTTTCCTGTTCTTACTGTACTTAATGCTATACCATTAAAAAGATCAGCTTTACCTGCAAGATTCAGCTTTGGGTTTTGTAAATGCAGCAACTGAAAATGTACTTTTAGCAGCCATGGAATGAAATTTAGCAAGTTTAGATTCTTCAGCTTCATCTTCTTCCATTAGCTCTTCTTCATTGTCATATCTTGCACGTGACAGCATGTCAACAACAAGATTTTCCTTTCCTGCAATATGCTTTAATTCGGGGTTGAGAGATTTAATATATGCAATCCATCTTAGTATAGAAATGTCGGGTGTAGAGAAGTTGGCAATCATGCCCAAGAGTGGAAGACAATCAGTTTCTACCCACTATGGAAGCACCTATAAAGTATTCACGATCACACTTTAATGCTGTTACAAGTCTCCACAATTCCCTTTTTAGTTGTACATACCTTCTTTGATGTTCATTGAGAACCTTTGCTCTAAAATGAATTGCATACGTATTACCTTCAAGCTCTTCTGGGTCAACAGCCCATCGTATCCTAATGGGACTTGTATCCACAGTAAGGATGATGGGTTGACCATTTGAATAATCAACCCTTTTGAGAGTGGGGGACTGAGATTAACAACTTCTTTAGTTTGCGTACAGTGAGAGTATGCTCTTCCCCCAAGATAATCTTTGGCCTTTTCTTAATAATTGATAAAGATTTTCGGCTACATGAGCAAAATGTGGTATCCATATGAGATAGAATACACATGTGCCAAGAAATCTTCTCACCTCTGAAATATTTGTGCATTTTTCTTACATTCTGCTGATGGCATCTATCTTGATTAGTGAAGGTTTACGTCCGTAGGGGCCACACAGATGTCCAACCAGTAGGACTTCTTCTACTCAAAAAATCGACTTAGCTCCAGAAAGGGTATGATGTACCTCTTCTAGCCTTGTCAAAATCCTGTCACAATCATGAATATGGTTAACTACAAATGTCCTGCAGCCATCTTTGTCAAGCTCCTCATTCTTTTCATTGACGTCACATCTCTTGATAGATACATCATCAAGAAATGGAAGAG
The DNA here is from genome assembly GCF_053477565.2 of Lygodium microphyllum. NCBI lineage: Eukaryota > Viridiplantae > Streptophyta > Polypodiopsida > Schizaeales > Lygodiaceae > Lygodium > Lygodium microphyllum. Next base: position 28,491,073 of record NC_141164.1, read on the forward strand.
TAAGTTGTGGAATAAAGTCCCTTAATACTTTGTGCATGGCATTCATCATATGAGCTACGGAGTTTGTTGCACCTTGTGGTAGAGTGCACATGTGGACCAATCCAAGAGGTGTCTTCATTGTGGTAATGTCTCGGATTTCTAATGAAAGATGAAATTGGTCATATCTCGAATATAGGTCGCCCGTAGAGTAAATTTCTAAGCATGCAAAAGCTTCAGCAAATTCGTCAACAATTGGATCCAAACCAACATTTCGGATTGTGACACGATTAACAAGCTGTAGATCCTTAATGAATTGTAAAGATCCATTTTTCTTGGGCATGATAAACCATCGGCTTGAGTAAGGTGCTGAAGAAGGTTCTAAAATCATCTTCTGATCTTCTCATTTAGAAGTTCCAATAATTTGGGCAAATGGGCCCTTGAAACAAGAATAGGCTTGAGGTTCCAAGGCACATGTGGGACCGTAAAAATGACCATACAATATTTGGATCTACACAACCTATTTCACTTGGTTGAAATACAAAAGCTTTTCCATGTTTCATTAGTATTTGCATAAAAGAGTGTTTTTCAGCCAGCGAAAGGAAATAATTTTCACCTCTTTTGAGCTCTTTTATACTTTTAGATGTGAACTTGTGATCAATGTTAGAAGGATCAGGAAGACTTGGTTGATTTGCTGCCCTATCAGCTAGCCCTTCACTTTTAGGAGAGGAAGTGGGACTGCCATAGGCTTGACTTTCTTATCCACCTTTTTGTATTTTGTCTCCACTTGCGCTTCAGCCTTGTTGAGTAAACCAATGTCTTCTTGCTCAACAAATTCTTGAATTGTTTGATAAAAATCCAATGTACATACTTGTATGGACTGATTTTCAACGTGATTTTCTGTATGAGCAACTGCATATATTTCAGCCAATGTGTTAGTAGTAATCAATAAAAAAAAAGCCCGAAATATCTTCATTTTCAGCCATCATGTCATAAGTTTTCAGCACCCTTTTTACATGACATAAATATTTTCTTTCAGCTTTAGTCATGGCTGGAAAAGACTTATAACAACCCATACTATTGGTTGTACATACATACAGATTTTATAGAGACAATTTCTGTAGCATAAGGGGGTTCAATCTTTTTACATGACGCATTGCCATAGCCTCCTTTTATAACAGTGCAGCCCAAAAACCCTTGAATTCTTGGGCATTAGGAGGCACATGATAATCATGCAGTCAATCTCTATTTCGATGATGGTTAACACACACAGTAAGAAATTGGACAGCTCGTTCATTATCCTTGCTTTGGATTCGAGCAAAGGAAGAACCATCATCAAGAGCTTTTGTTTCCAAACAGGCTTCAGAAATGTAAGATTGCCCAAGAATAATAGGGTAACTACAAGAGACTTGAACAAAAAAGTGAAAATTATCTTTTATGTCTCCAATAGTTACCTGCACATTAGGGCATGCATCATATAACTCTCCAGAAGAATTGTTTGTAGCTCTCATTCGCCAACCTGGATTAACGTCTATGTGCCATTCGCCACTTTCATAGAGACTCCTTGCCATGACGTTTATCTCCGAGCCATGGTCTAAGAGTGCAATACGTGGTGTTGCTTTTTCTCCAATTTTGATGACTGTCTCCGTTGTTGCTCTTGCCCAATGCGTACGGGAGTAGTGACTACTTGGAACGAGCCGAGCCTCTTTCTCCTCATGCATGTGCAATAGATGCCTTTCTTTTTAAGAGGTGGGCTGCCCAACTGGTTTGGACTAGCCGACTATTACATTTTCAGCTTTCACTTCTTTAATTTTTGCATTCATGCTTTCTTTATTTTCAGCTTCAATTGCTGCAATTAATTATTTAACTGCTTCAAGATGAATTCCTTGTGAAGTCAGCTTCTCTTCATCCTACACAAAAACTCGAAGAACTTGCAAAAAAACATGCACTATTTCGTTAGCTTCATCATCGATATATTTTCTTTTCCTTTAAATTAGATTAATAATTACATCATGGAATTCACATTTAGCAATTCCAAGAATTTCACTTGAGGTGAATTCAATTTTGCTTCCCAGAATTTGTTCTTCTAGAACTCATTTGAGATCGGTTGCAGATTCTATGTCAGACTGCAATTTGTAGCCTGGCTGCTTACCTTTCTTCTTTCCTTCAGTCTTCTTTGTTTGTGACACATCTTCCATATCTTGATCTAGGGTTATATTTTTAGCAAGCTTTGGTTGTTCATGCGTTCTTATAGTTATCCGTTTTGGAGGGCCAGAAGAGGAAGGCCCTGGTTCATCTTCTCTTCTTCTCTTTTTTTCAATCAAGAATTCTTTATGATTGACGTCAACCAAATGTGCAAAGGCAGAAAAAGAATCTACTGGTTCTTTCCAATCAGTTATTCCTCGAATGCACTGACTGGCATTAGCCAAATCTTCTTTGGCTGCTTTACCACGTTCCATTTGATCTAGTGCATGCATCCATACTTTAGATTACACATTAGCTTTACATGCTTTCAAACTTGATTTAGTTGGCTCAATTTGCAGCCCATAGGTAGCTGCATCAATTGCTGCATAGGCATTCTTTACAGCTAAATCTTCTAATGTTTTCTTCATTCCACCATTGCCAAAATTTGGCTCCAATGGAAGACCGGTTTCAGCTACATGATTTTTTTTTGTCTTTCCAAAAGATGAGTTTTTGTGCTTCATTCTCACAGAAGGCAAAACACTCCCTCTTGTCAGGTTGTTGGCTTTCACACCAAATACAATGCCTCTTAAAGCCTTCTCTCATGGGTCTTTGAGTTGATGATCGTCCTTGTTCTTCAACTTTGACATCAAGCTTCTCCACCTTGGAACTAATTTCTGTAACATTTTTAGAAGGAAGATAAGAAAAAAGAGTTTGTTGATTAGTCAAAGGAATAGGGGATTTTAAAGGTGGAACAAGCTCCATCAATGGAGTTGTTGAAGTTGAAGTAGAATCCAATCTAATCTTAGTCACATCCGCTCTCTTCGAGCAATCATGTTAACTGCATCAGTAACATCTCTCAATGGAGTCTTGACTCATGATTCGGGGGTAGCATCTTCTAGGCGATCAGCAAGCTTTTCTTATCTGCAGCCTTAAGGAATAATTCAATCTTCTGACCTTCCATACTTTGTTGGTTTTCTCAACCCAATCAGTGAAACTTTTCTTCGTCATTAGGCCAGAGTCTTCTAAGAAGAATTCCTCGCATATGGCTTTTTTGAATGTAGCCCAATCTGTATCTTGCTAAAAAGGACCATGGATTCTTTCTTGAAGACCATGCTTGGCTAGTCTGGCAAAATAGCGAGTCCATGCATGCTGCGGCATACCAATGAAGAGCATTTTCTCAACATAGAAGCGAATATACACATATACATTTTGACCATTAAATTGTTTTAATTCCCACCCAACTTCCTCTAGGGCCTTGATAGCTATGGCATCAATCTTGTCTTCATCTTGCCTTTGTTGTTGTAACATTTGGATTTGTTGTTGCTGAGTCAGTTGCAGTATGCATACCAATTGTTGTAGAGTATCTCCTGAAGAATCACCCATCTTGGAGTTCTCTTACACTGACCTTCACGTCGGGTTCACCAATATCACTGCGCATAGGGTTGAAGGTCACCACAGGGGTCTGGCAAGAGAAGAATGTACGGGGGTTCAAGAGCTTAGACTTTGGAGATGGTAGAGATAAGAGAAGGGTTGAAGGTTTCAAGCCAAGTTCTTGAAGATGTTGATAGAATTTCCAACTTTGATGATAGCATAAACTTCCCCTAACATGGTGTTCATGCGTTTGGTGTCGAGAGTCCACCACAGGGGTAAGAGACAGTAGGGTGAAGGTAGATTCAGGGAGAGGAGTAGGCGGAAGAGAATGGGTTCAAAGAAATTGAAGATGTAGAAGAATACTCCCAAAAAGAAATAGAAAATGAAGAAGAATACTAACAGAGATGAAGCCTGTTAGTTTCTTTCAGCATTATGAGAAGATATAACTCTAATAGACAAAAAACTGTATAAAATAATACTTTCCTCTATGTTGCTCAGATCACCAATCTGATGCTTCCATTGGCTCTCAAAGGGGGGTAAAATACAAGCACACGTGGCCAGAATTCTGCCAGATCACTCCATCTCCCACTTCGGAGTGTTGTTCACTACCTGAAAACAGCGATTGCGCGTCGCGCGATTTTGCCAATCTCTCTTTTTGTTGGGGGTAAAGGCGCCTCCGCCGTGCCGCCCCGTGTATTACTACACTGACAGTACCCGCCACTGCACACTGCAGGTGGCGGGCGCCCGTCACGTCACTTTATTCTTTATTCATTTAGTGACAGTTTGAATAAAGGAAGGCCCGGTCACACATTGTGACTGTTGGAGTTCCCATTTCTTGTCTCTCTCTTTCTTGCTCTTGCTCTCCCACCATAGCTCGCGTGCAAGCTTCGATCCTTCTCACCTTTCAACTGGTATCAGAGCTTGGCATTCTCTTGCTCGAGCTCAACTCGGTGCTTCCCGACCTTCGCATCGACTCGCTTCACGCATTGGGTCTCCATCCCGGCAGCCATAGCCGACCTCTTGAGCTCCCGACTCTCCCCGGCTTCCCGAGCTCCATCCTGGCCTTCTTGAGCTTCATCAGGGCCTTGCCCTTGAGGTATTGCTTCAGCATTTGCAGGCATTTGAGTGTATTCTCAGATTGAAACAGGGCAGGAACAAAGGGCAGCCACTCTTCTTGAGCTCCATAGCTCATATCTTCCCTCCCCTTTGCATTGGGCCTTCATGGCTTGGTATGTGCCTACCTTGGGCCATCATTGAGCCCCCCATTACCCCCTTTTCAGCCCATGTGGAGCAATAGCAAGTTCAGCACCAACAGGGCAGATTGCATCATTTTTTTCCAGGCTGTGAGCACTCATCTACTTCAGCTCCACACTTGGCCATTGCTTCTTGCTCTCTACCTTGATCAAGAGGGCTATAGACTTCATGTTTGATGTCATTCAAGCTTTGGGTATTGGTCTTGATCTTTCGGGGCTGATTTCTTCAGATTTGGGACTGTCATAAACTGTCATAACAGGCTGAAAACAGGGCAGCACCATTGGCATTAGCATTTGTTGCTTATACTCCATTCCGGTTGTGCTATTTGATGCCCGTATGCGGTCTACATGATGCCTAGTGCCTTGGGAATGTATGCACATCATTATGCCATGATTTTGGCTTGAAATATTGGCTGATTTGGGACTGTTATTTATTGTTATACAGTGCTGGAAACAGGGCAGCCACACTTGGCATTGGCATTTAATGCTTATACTCTACTCCGGTTACCTTGTTTGATGCCCGTATGCGGTCTACTTCCTACCCGGATGTATTGGGGATGTATGCATTTGGTTTGACCATGATTTTGGCTTGAATTTGGGGGTGAAATCTACTGTTTAGAACAGTAAATACATGCTGGAATAACAGTGGGCTGAAGGTACTTTACATGCTTTGGCACTTACCTACCGATACCGGATGTATGCTTTGAGCTTTGGCATGATATCTCTGACATTTGGGGACGACTTGGAGCATATGTATGAGATTATGGGATGCTTTTGAGCTTCGCATTAGCTCCGTCTTCACTGGCATTTGGACCGACTCGGCATGCTCGTGGACCGCCTATGCCTCATGTCTCTGCTTGACAGTTAGGCTTTTGCATTACATGCTTTGGTTCGTGACATATGCTATTTGGTTCGTGTATGCCATACCGACATTTGGAGCTTGGATTTGGATGTATTTGAGCATTCCCGGCTTACTTGATCACTGATCTTGGTTGCTATTTGGATGTCATTGAGTTGACCGAGAGCTTATTTGGGCTTATGTATTGCTTCATGGTTAATACGACCGGTGCTTCATGTATGTCATGCTCTCTCGGATGCGCTTGATGCATTGACAGGGTCACTTATCACTGGTGCTTTCTCTTGGGTTATTTGAGCTTCTGAGCTCGCTTTGTACGCCTTTTGTGCCAGTGGGAGCATTTTACATGCTTTCTTGACCTTTGACAGTTGCATGCTATTGGAGCACTTACATGTATTTGAAGCAGTTTATGTCTTGAGCAGCTACATACACATTGAGACTTTGGGATCATACTCCGATCTTTATGGATATGCATTGATGTACTCTTGGTTCACAGGATGCTTATGAGCTGAGTCTCATATTTGGATCTTTCTCTTTGAGCAGATACCTATTTGTGTCAGGTTTTGGCAGTTACAGGAACACTTTGCCTAGAGTGTCTGGGGGTGTGCCTTTCACTGGCAGATGTTATTTTGACATGCTTGGTGTTGAGCTCATGTTCTTTTCACTGTCATTGGCCTTGCTTATGTCCGTTTCATGCCGGCTTTGGACCTAGCATTGTTTGCTTGACATTGGATCCTATTTTGGGACAGTTTGCTCTCTAGACTGCATACCTGCAATTTATTACAGCAAGCAGTTATTGGTGGACTGAGGTGTACTTTTCATGCTGAAATATCCTGATTTGGTGTACCGCACCTAGTACTAAGTGGGCAGCAACTTTTGGCACACTTTGCTCACCCTTTGGACCCCGTTTTGGTCATTTTTGGGCAGTTTCTGCAGTAAAACAGCAAGCAGTTTTGGACTGTTTGGGCATTTCCAGCCTACATAATGGCGTCATCTTCGCATGATAGTGCCATCTTTAACATTACAAAGTTGGATGGTACCAACTACTCTTACTGGAAGAGTCAAATATGGCAGGTTTTGGTGCAGAAATCTCAGATTAAGCCACTTCGGTTGAGTGGGGAGCAGCCTGAAACTATGGACATTGACGACTGGCTTGAACTTGATGAGCTATGCAAGTCCACGATTGTATTGTCTCTCACTGAACAGGTACATTATAATGTATTTGAGGAAGCACAGAGTGCATGGGATCTATGGAATAAGATCAAGAATCTTTATGATAAGAAAAGTCCGGCGAGTCAGATGTACTGGTTGAAGCAGCTTATGGATCTGCGCATGAAGGATAATGCGACTATGTCTGCTCACTTGAGCCAGTTCCATGCTATACTGAAGAACCTGACTTCGCAGGATATCACCTTTGGAGAGGAAGTAACTCCTCTTTTCTTGCTTGGAACTCTGAATGAGTCATGGGATGTATTCCGCACTGCTCTTTGTGCCTCTAGTGCTACTCTAAAATTGGCAGATGTTGAGAGTGCTCTTCTTCAGGAAGAGGTGAATCGCAAAAACTTGGATGCCTCTCGTGGTAGTCATGCTTTGACAGTTAGAGGCAGGAATGACAGGTATGACCGTGGTAATGGCCGAGGCCGTGACTCGCAGAAGGGTCGGTCTAAATCTCGTGGTGGCAAGTCGCGTAGTAAGTCGCGTGGACGCAATGCAAATGTCACTTGTCATCATTGTGGGAAAAAGGGCCATATTAGACCACAGTGTCATGAGTTGCGCAATGAGAAGCGCAAGGATAAGGGGAAAGATAAAGTGCAGGAGAAGTCCTCTGATCGCAGCATAGTACCTGCGAAGTCCAACGTCAAGATTGAGGAAATTAATGTCACGCAGACTAAAGAGTCCGATGGTGGTGATGAGCTTATACTTGCAGCTAGTTCTTCTGATGCTTCACACTTGACTGAGATACCTAGTATGTATGCATAGTGCTGGTTATTGGATTCAGGTGCGTCCTTCCATGTGACGCCTTACCGTGAGTGGTTTCACTCTTACCGTACTGTATCTGGATCAGTCAAACTTGGAGATGACAGGTCTCTTGATATTGTGGGCTGTGGAGATATTCAGTTGCAGTTTTCCACTGGCAGTTCCTTTTTGCTCAGGGATGTACGTCATGTACCTGCGCTTACGCGTAGTCTTATGTCTGCAGGACAGTTGGATGATGCAGGATTTCATGTATGTTTTGGGGATTCTACCTGGAAGATTACCAAAGGCAGACTTGTGCTTGCTAGAGGCGCCAAGGCTGGCAGCCTCTATCCTCTTGTTGTATCTGGGTCTTCTGTAGACCATGTTTTGGCAGTGGGCTCTATCCCACATGTATCACTTTGGCATGTCCATTTGGGGCATATGTCTTTGAAAGGAATGAAAATGTTATCTGGTTTGCAGTATCTTCCGCCTTTGGATTATGCATGTTTTGACTCGTGTGATCATTGTCTTTATGGTAAGCAGAATAGGTCTACGCATAAGAAATCGGGTAGGCCACGCATGAGTGAGCCCTTGGCATTGGTGCATTCCGATGTTTGTGGGCCTATGCCTTGCATGTCTATGGGTGGCGCGAAGTACTTCGTTACCTTCATTGATGATTTTTCTAGGAAAGTGTGGGCTTATCCCATAAAGCAGAAGTCCGATGTCTTGGCAGTTTTTCAAAGATGGCTTGCTCTTGTTGAGAACCAGACTGGGTATAGGCTGAAATGCCTTAGGACAGATAATGGGGGAGAATATGTCTCGCATGCTTTTGAGCAGTTTTGTGATGACAGGGGTATTAAGCGTCAGTTGACCGCCCCTTACACCCCACCCCAGAATGGTTTGGCTGAGCGCATGAACAGGACTATTCAGGAGCGTGTGCGCTCTATGCTTAGCCATGCAGGCCTACCCCCGAGTTTTTGGGCTGAGGCAGTTAGTACGTCAGTGCATGTCATAAACCGATCGCCTTCCAGTGGATTGGATTTCCAGGTTGCAGAGGAAGTTTGGGCTGGTAAGCCACCCTCTTATGCGCATCTCCGTGTCTTTGGATGTGAGGCATTCTGCCATGTGCCCAAGGACAAGAGGAGTAAATTGGATCCAAAGAGCATTAAATGCATATTCCTTGGCTATGGTGAGTCAGGAGAGATGGGCTATCGCCTATGGGATCCGCAGGCGCGGAAAATAGTACGCAGCCATGATGTCGTCTTCCATGAAGACAAGATGCACAGGCAGCCTGAGAAGGTGGTTGAGATCCGCAGAGTGATCTTTCAGGAGGAGCCTAAAGCTCCAGCACAGCCAGTAGTACAGCCTGCAGCAGTTCCTCCACAGGGCCAGGATATTGGACAGGTAGTTAGACAGGCAGCAGAGCCTGCGGTGAGACGGTCTGCTAGAGATAGACGTCCACCTGACAGATTTCAGCCCTCTATGCATTATGTTTTGGTTACAGATGCAGGAGAGCCTTTCACTTATGATGAGGCTATGCGCAGGGGTGACAGTCACTCCTGGGAGAGGGCTATGCAGTCTGAGATAGACTTTCTGCATAAGAATGAGACTTGGGATTTGGTTGCCTTGCCTAAGGGCAAGAAGGCTTTGCCATGCAAGTGGGTGTACAAGCTGAAAAGTACCCCTGGACACCCCAAGCCGGCATACAAGGCTAGATTGGTAGCAAAGGGTTTTAAGCAGGAACATGGTGTGGACTTTGATGAGGTCTTCTCTCCTGTGGTTAAGATGACCACCCTGCGCTTAGTCTTGGCTTTGGTTGCACAGCTTGACTTAGATCTATATCAGATGGATGTCAAGACGGCTTTTCTACATGGGGACTTGCATGATGAGATCTATATGGATCAGCCTAAGGGCTTTGCAGAACCTGGCAGGGAGCACCTAGTGTGCAAGTTGAAGAAGAGCTTGTATGGCTTGAAGCAGGCACCTAGGGAATGGTATCATAAGTTTGATGCCTTTATGCAGTCACAGGGCTACAGCAGGAGTGCTATGGATCCGTGTCTTTACACGAAGAAAGCCCGTGATGGCAGTTTGCTTATCTTGGTACTCTATGTTGATGATATGCTGATAGTAGGGAAAGCTCATGATGAGCTAGATGCTCTTAAATCTCAGCTAAAGAAGAGCTTTGAGATGAAGGATTTGGGACAGGCCTCACATATACTTGGGATGCGCATTAAGCACGATAGGCATCAGGGACTTTTGTATCTCTCACAGCGGGAGTACATTCATAAAGTCCTTGAGCGCTTCCGCATGCAGGACGTAAAGCCTATTGGCTGTCCATTACCTTCTTATGTGAAGGTATCACAGGCCGATTGTCCGCAGACAGATGAGCAGAGGGCCGAGATGGCCAAGATCCCTTATGCATCAGTCGTGGGCAGTTTGATGTATGCCATGATAGCCACTCGTCCAGATATTGCACATGCAGTTGGTGTTGTGGCACGCTATATGGCTACACCTGGCAGCAGACATTGGGATGCCGTGAAGGGTATCATGAGGTACCTGAAGGGCACAGCAGATATGTGTATTTGCTATGGCAGCCAGGATACAGGGGTCGTGGGGTACACTGACTCCGATTATGCAGGACATGCAGATAGTAGGAAGTCCACTTCTGGCTATGTATTCACCTATGCTGGAGGGGCTATCTCTTGGATGTCCAGGGTTCAGAAGTGTACGGCTTTGTCTACCACTGAGGCCGAGTATGTTGCAGCCACTGAGGCTTGCAAGGAGGCCATATGGTTAGGCCGTCTAGTTGCTGACCTTGGGATTGATGCTACACCTACACTGCATTCGGATTCTATGAGTGCCATTCAGTTGGCTAAGAATCCGGTCTTCCATGCGAAGACGAAACACATTGAGGTGAGGTATCACTTCATACGTGGTGTCGTGGAGGACAGGTCTGTTGACCTTGTCAAGATCTCCACTGACGAGAATCCTGCAGATTTGCTCACGAAGAGCCTCACTACTGAGCGCTTTGCCTTCCTCAGGAGGTTGATGGGCGTTGGATGAGATGTCACCTTTCCTCATCCCTTGTACCTATGTACATTTGTACTGTCTTTTCTTTTTCTTTTCTCTCTCACTAGGGTAGATTCGCCTTTAAGTGGGAGGTTGTTGGGGGTAAAGGCGCCTCCGCCGTGCCGCCCCGTGTATTACTACACTGACAGTACCCGCCACTGCACACTGCAGGTGGCGGGCGCCCGTCACGTCACTTTATTCTTTATTCATTTAGTGACAGTTTGAATAAAGGAAGGCCCGGTCACACATTGTGACTGTTGGAGTTCCCATTTCTTGTCTCTCTCTTTCTTGCTCTTGCTCTCCCACCATAGCTCGCGTGCAAGCTTCGATCCTTCTCACCTTTCACTTTTTACATAAAATCCTCTCAAATTAGCTGAAAGCTACATGCTTTCTTTTACATGTCATCCTAATCTAGAAGTTGTCTATAGTTTTATGGATTTTAACAAGAGATAATATCTAGAATATCGAAAATTGGCTAAAACTTGTCCAAAATTTTAATATTTTTGAAACATGGACACTAATGCTAATGTCTAAAATTGCATTGGCTCTCTAAATCTATAAGAAAGCCGCACTCTAGGTTTTTTTATATGGTGTGCACGTAGCAGCACGATAGCGGGCCACAACTCCCACTGCAAATGCTATGTTAGGACAAGTGGCTATCATGGCATGTATCAAGCTGCCCACTATGGATGCATAAGGGATCTTGGCCATCTCGCCCTTTTTCTCATTAGACAGCCAACAATCGGCTTGATGAACCTTCACATGAGAAGGTAAAAGACATCTAATAGGCTTTAACATCATGCATATGAAATTGCACAAGAACCTTCTAGTTGTAATCCTTTGTGACAAGTAGAGAAGCCCCTTAGAGGGATCACTCGTAATGCACATCCTAAGAATATGTGAGGTATGTTCCATGTCCTTTATCTCAAAGCCCTTCTTGAGTTGACCTTTTAAGGCGTCCAACTCATCATGAGCATTCCCAGCAATCAACATACCATCCACATAGATGATCAAAATCATAAGACTACCATCACAAGTTTTCTTGTATATAAACACGGATCCATAATATCATTGTAGGAATATCCTTATGAATGCATAAAAGCATCAAAATTATGGTACCATTCCCTAGGCGACTGCTTAAAACCATAAAGGCTATTCCTCAATCTGCACACTAGGTGTTCCCTGGTGCCATGCTCTACAAAGCCCTTAGGGTGTTCCATGTAAATCTCATCATACAAGTCCCTATGAAGAAAAGCTGTCTTGACATCTATCTGATAAAGATCTAAGTCAATTTGAGCAACCAAAGTCAATACCAACTATCACGGTAGTCATCTTCACAATAGAAGAAAAGACTTCATCAAAGTCCACACCATGTTCCTGTTGCTTGAAGGCCTTAGCAACCAATCTAGTCTTGTATCCTAGCTTGGGGCGCCCAAGGGTACTTTTCAAAGCTGGGGCTCCCAAGGGTACTTTTCAACTTGTACACCCACTTGCATGGCTAGGCACACTTGCTATTAGGCAAAGGGAACAAATTCCATGTATGATTTTTCTGCAGTGAGTCATACTCTAATTGCAAGACCCTCTCTCAAGAGTGACTATCACTTGTGTGCATGGCTTCATCATGGGTAAGAGGCTCACCATCATTTGCCATCATAACATAATCAATAGAGGGCTCAAACAATGAAAGCTCTCATCTATCTCTAGTAGACCACATCAAAGTTGAATGTGGGGCCTATATATCCTGTGGAGCATTAGGGACCTGGGCCACTAGAGCTTTAGCCTGCTGTTATAGGCTATCTAGTTGGGGGTAGAGTAATAGGAGGTTCCTCCTAAAAGATCACCTTGCATAGCTCAATGACATGCTTAGGCTACTCATGCATTTTCTACTTATGGAAAATAACATCATGGCTATGGATAACCTTTTGAGTCTATAGATCCCATAGGCGATAGCCCATCTCACTTGCATCCCCATAACCAAGAAAGATACATTTCCTAGACTTAGGATCCATCTTATTGCACTTGTCTCCATAGGTACATGGTAGAAAGCCTCACAACCAAAGACACGCAAATGAGCATATGATGGAGGTTTCTTAGACCACATCTCCTCTACAACCTGATAGTCAAGAGCAGTATATGGGGACCAATTTATCAAGTGTATAGCAATAATAATTGCCTCAGCCCAAAATTGTTGTGATAAGTTAGCTTGACTAAGCATACTATGAACTCGCTCTCCTATGTTGTCTTATGCATATGCTCAACCATATCATTCTAGGGTGGGTTGTATAGGGCAATCGACCAATGCTTAATACCTCTCCCATCACAAATTTTCTCAAAGGCTTTAGAGACATACTCACTCCCATATGTGACCTTAGGCATTTAGAGACATAATCACTCCCATTATCTGACCTTAGACATTTCACCCTATATTTGGACTAGTTCTCAACCAAAGCAAGCCAACATTGAAATGTACCCAAGACTTCCAATTTTTGCTTAATATATGTATAGTCATCAATGAAAGTAATGAAGTACTTCACACCACCTAACAACTTGCATGGCATGGAACCACATACATCCGAATGAACAAGAGCCAAAGGCTTACCCATGCATATCATACTTCTTCTTATGTGTATTACATGTCTACTTACCATATAAACAATGATCATAAGACTCAAAGCATTTATAGCTAAGGGACGGAATATATTGCAAACGAGTAAGCATTTTCAATCCTTTCAAGGATATATGCCCAAGGCGATGATGCCACAAAGATACATGTGAAAATGCATCCACTACCAAAATATGGTCAACTAACCCCGATACAAGCAAGGGATGACCAACTTGCCCAAACAATCATCATGTTACACTTACATGAGTCATTGATTCATCATGTTGATCAACTAAATACTCCTAAAGAAAAATGGGATGAGCTTGAAAAGCTCTATGGAGCCACTGGTAAAAATACTAAAATCTTCCTTGAAATTGAATTCTTTAGCTTGGAATAGAAATTAGGAGAAGACTTAGGAAAATTCATTTCTCGCATGAATGGTCTCATGGCATAGCTTCCCTCAGTACAAGCCTCAATCCATGAAGAGGATGCTATTGCTAAAAGCTGTGAAAAAGGTGTTTCCTACCCTTGTAACCACCCTTACCAACATTTCAAATCCTACCTTGGCAAGTACCATCCAATCGTATTTGGATGAAGAAAAGAGGAACCACAAAGAAGGCATCACCAGTCAGGCATCTTCAACTTCCTGTGATCAAGTATTGCTACATACAGTTCTCACTAAATGTTATTTTTGTAAGAAAAAAGGGCATATTGTAAACAACTATTGGAAGAAGCATCCTGAAAAAATAAAATGTAACAAATACAAGAAGACAAGGCATATCACTAGTAAATGCCCCAACATTCCTAAAGTACCCAAAGAACTAGTGGCCAACTATGCCTCCAATTCATATGATGATTGACTTTTTTGAGCCTCCAAACCATCTACCTATAAACACTCTTGTAGCCTGATCTATGAAGGCATCCCATTTTGTTTGAGGGGGGGACATCTTACATGCTTTGTGATTCAATGCCACCCTGGCATCCCATTTTGTTTGAGGGGGGGACATCTTACATGCTTTGTGATTCAATGCCACCCTGGCATTGAGGGGAAGTGTTAGAAGATAGGCATAGGAACCCACCATAAGCATGGGTGTATGAGGGTAGATGGGTGTGAATAGCCTGAAGGGCAAGGGAAACCCTAACCCTAGTTAGGCAGAGGCTATATAAACAACCTATGGTTCACTATCAAAGTGAGATAGAGTGTACCCAAGTTGTACCTTGAGCAACTTAGTAAACAAGATTTTATTCTTGTACTTTAAGCTCCTATCTCCCTCTTGTGTACACTTTTATTGCTGCAACTCTACTCTTTCACATTTCTTGTACTTCTCTCTCCTCTTCTAGTTCTCCTCTTTCTTTTTCTTCATCTCTTTCTCTCTCTTCTGCCCATTCTCCTCTCTTCTCTCGGCCTCATTCATTAGAACTTGACAGGTGTGTCATTATTGGGTTGGGTAGTCTAGGGATCCTCATGGAATTGATTTCTTCCCTAAGCACCATAGAGCTTTGCTCATTTGGAGTAGATAGAGCTAGAGGTGCTCATCTATCATAAGGTAGCTCTTGATTAGCTTGATAATGATTTTTGGTATATGGGTTGGTATATGGGAGTTGGCATTGTAACCATGTCTCCCATAGTTTGAGCAAATGCTACTTCTTGCTGAGGACATTTAGATGGAAAATGGTACCTCTATAAGGGATGTAATAGGCATACTTCATACTTGGCCTAGTCATAAGGGTTCTAGTCATCCTAAAAAGAAAGACACCCAATTTTAAATTTGCATGTATGCAATATTTCTTCAGCCTCAACCCCTTCTCCTTGTCTCTTTTAGCAACCATCACAACCTACTTATAGATCTTCCTTAACCTCCGTACCTTCTCCTTATTCTTTTGATTAAGTATCCATTATTGTTGGGTGGATACTTACTATAATATCCCCATCGTCCAACCTTTGCATGATCACCTTCAAAATTTGGGCCAAACAATTTTAGATATGTGCCCAATAGGCACCATACGAGCTTCGATTTCGTGACTCGTGAGCTAGTGGTTAGTTAACATCTAGAAGCTATATAAGTTAGTGAGATAATTTTAATTGGCTAGTTATAAGTTACTTTGGTTAGATTAAATAGTTAAATTAGTCAATTATGTTAAAAAAAAGTTAATAAAGTTACAAGGGGGGGGGGGGGGGGGAAGAATTGAGGGAGGTCGCTAGTTGGCCACTCTCTCCCTATTTCCTTCCCTTGTCCACCCCCCCTCCCCCCTCCCCAACAAAACAACCACCTTGGGGGAAAATTATGTTGAGAGAGAGAGAGAGAGAGAGAGAGAGAGAGAGAGAGAGAGAGAGAGAGAGAGAGAGAGAGAGAGAGAGAGAGAGAGAGAGAGAGAGAGAGAGAGAGAGAGAGAGAGAGAGAGAGAGAGAAGAATGACAAAAGGGATTCTTGAAGCTAGAATGACATCTATAGCAAGGCACATACATGACCAAGCTCACTCATGTAATGGAACTTTTTGCCTTGTCTTATCTTATTTTTCCTTCATCCTTGATGACACCGAAATGATGCATGCTAAGAGGCTCCATCATTACTTCAATCTTGATAAATCAAGCTAATCATGACCTAACATGTTGTGTGCTTTTGCCAAGGACTAAATCCTACCCCTTAATGGTTGACTCTGAAACCCACTAACTTGGAAGCTCTCATTTGAGCTAAACCCTTGGTGAGATTTGGAAAGCTACAACTCAACCTAAAAAATAGCATCTATGCTATGGAAGGGGTGGAGCAAGACTATCTCTATTATCATGTTGAGCCAATTGGCTATCCACAATGCTTTGAATGTGGTGAGCTTGGGCACATCTAATGTAGATGCCCTTTCACTAATGCTTCCAATGTAATGAATTGGGCACATCCAAAGTTGATGTCCCTATCATTAGTGCTTCCAATGTAATGAATTGGGGCACTTGCAAGTAGAATGCACTAAGTTTTTTCAAGAAGGTAGACCAAATACCAAACCAACCCTTCAAGATATGATATATCCTGAAGCCTAGAGAAGTTCCTTATGCATATTGTAAAAAGTTGACCAAGCAAAAATGTAGTATAACTTATGTAATAAATTGTGCCTCAAAAATCAATACCCAAGTTTTTCTTGAGATAAGAAAATCCCAATTTCTCTAAGGGAAAGACTATGTGGTATCCTTATCTTCCAGTCTCCACATGAACACATCGCCTTCAAAATATGAGCAGCACAATTTTTAGAGATATGCATGAACAAACATCATGGGAGCTTTGATTGCATGACTCGTGAGTTAGTGGTTAGTAAGCATAGTAGTTGGAAGTTATATTAGTTAGCAAGGAGGTTTAATAGTTTAGTTACTTTAGTTAGAGTAAATAATTAAATTAATTAATTAAATTTAAAAATTAATAAAGCTATAAAGGAGGGGAAATTAAGGGGGTTGGCCATTAGTTAGTTATCTCATGCTGGTTACACACCAATGATGGACACCCAACCCCTTGCCCAGAGTGTGGGCAAGCAATTTTAGAAATTGTGCATGGACATGGACACAATGTCTTTGCACACTAAAAGGATAGATTTTGGAAAAAAGTAAAGACTAATAATTTTCTTATTTTGTTGATTAGCTATAAATGCAAAAGGTGTACCCTTGTTTGTCACTTTAAAGAACTATAGACATCCAAATCCTAAAGAAGTACTTTGATTGGTTAACACTTGTAATGTGAGCATCCACCATTTGGTGTGTGACCAACGTTGTTGGTAGTCTCCCCTCCCCCCAAGAAAAAAATCATAGTAGGGAAATTATGCACATACATACATACACATGAAGGGAGTGAACCCTGAAATGGAATCACAGAGTAGAAGCAAGAGCTATGGGGAGAGAGAGAGAGAGAGAGAGAGAGAGAGAGAGAGAGAGAGAGAGAGAGAGAGAGAGAGAGAGAGAGAGAGAGAGAGAGAGAGAGAGAGAGAGAGAGAGAGAGAGATGTGGGAACTCCAACAATCACAATGTGTGACTGGCCTTTCCTTTATTCAAATGTCACTGAAAAAATAAAGAATGAAGTGACAATGATGGACCCGCATCGCCTACAATGTATTGTGTGCAAGTATGAAGGTACTATTAGTGTAACTAATACATGGGTGGCTAGGCACATGCACCTTTATTCCCAATAACCTTCCGCTTAAAGTCAAATGTGCCCCTAGTGAGGAGAGAATAATAAAAAAGTGACAAAGTATAAATGTACATAAGCACAATAAAAAAGTCAAATGTGCCCCTAGTGAGGAGATAATAATAAAAAAGTGATAAAGTATAAATGTACATAAGCACAACAGGATGAGAAAAGATGTCATCTCATCCAATGCCTATCAACTTCCTAAGGCAAAATGCTCTATTGCAAAAAACTTTTAGTGAGAAAATCTGCTGGATTTTGGTCAATTGAGATATTAAAAAGCTCGATGGACTTATGCTCAACAACCTCTTGAATAAAGTGGTAACACACCTCAATGTGCCTTGTCTTTCCATGATAGAACAATTGACAAATTCTTAGCCAATTGAATAGCACTCACAGAATCCAAATGTAGTGTAAGGACCACATTAGTAATGCTAAGGTCTACCACTAGTGACAGTCTAACCAAAGAGCCTCCTTGTAAGCCTCAATGGCTGCAATATACTCTACCTCTTTATAGTAGTAGATAGGACCGTGCACTTTTGCATCCTAGACATCTAAGAAACAGTACCTCTAACAAAGGTGGAGACATAGCCAAAGGTGGACTTCCTGCTATCTGCATGTGCTATATAATCAGAGTCAATGTATCCCACAACTCTTGTATCCTGGCCACCATAACCAAAGCACTTAGCTATTGTGCCCTTTAGGTACCTCATGATACCCTTGATATCATCCTAATGCCATCGGCCAGGTGTAGCCATACAACAGTGTTGCTACACGTAGGGTTAAAGGTCACCACAAGGGTTTGGCAAGAGAAGAATGTATAGGGGTTCAAGAGCTTAGACTCCGGATTCTGCCAGATCACTCCTTCTTCATCTCCCACTTTGGACTGCTGTTCATTGCCTGAAAATAGTGATCACGTACTGCGCGATTTTTCCTATCTCTCTTTTTATATAAAATCCTCTCAAATTAGCTAAAAGCTACATGCTTTCTTTAACATGTCATCCTAATCTAGAAGTTGTCTATAGTTTTATGGATTTTACAATAAATAATATCTAGAATATAAAAAATTGACTAAAACTTGTCCAAAAATTTAATATTTTTAAACCATGGACACTGACACTAATGTCTAAAATGGCATTGGCTCTCTAAATCTAGAAGGAAGTTGCATTCTAGATTTTTTTACATAGTGTGCGCATAGAGGTACAACATCCACCCCCTCCTAACTTGCACATCCTCTGGCATGTGCCAAAGTCTCATAGATCTGCAATGTCAGAAGAAGTATCTTCTGCCATGTCAATGTCTTCATCTTCTGCCTCTTCTTCTTTCTCTATGTCTTCATGCTCTTGAATTATACCCAAGTCTTCTAACTCATATGTTGAAGTTTCTCTTCGTTTGAAGAGCTTGATTTTTTTTTTCCAGCTACGAGCATCTTTATGCTAGTCCCATCCAATTCAGCCAATGAGTATGTGGCGTTGTCATGAATGACCTTTACCACATAGGGGCCAAATCAAAGCTTTACCATCTTCCTAGAAGCACTGTTTTGATTGTCTAGGCTGCTGTCAATCATAGACAAGCACCAAGTCATTTACTTGAATTGCTCTTGGTCGAAGTCAATGTTGCTTATCAAATCTTCTTTTGTTCTTTAGTCTTGTTGTCTTTAGCTTCTCAATAGCTGCTTGAACATCTTCACGCCTTCTTTCAAGCTGCCATATGTGCAAAGTCAGCAACTCTTCACTACTGATGCCTTCCTTCCAAGAAGACTCCATGTGAGAATAGATTCTTCAATTGGCATAATTGGTTGTTGTCCATGCATAAGTTCAGCTGGCATATAGTTAGTCACTGTACTCTGAGTATTTCGATCAGCCCATAATGCAAAATATAGCATTTTAGGCCATTCTTTGATCTTTCCTATACAAGACTTTGCTAGAGCTTTGAGAATAGGCTAGTGCCCTCTCTCACTTTTCCCATTTCCTTCAGGGTTGTAGGCTGATGTTAAAGCCAACTTGATACCCAATTGAGCAAAGAAGTTGCGTGTCTCATCGGCATCTAATTCTCCTCTATCTGCGGTTACCTTGCCAACACAACTATATCTCCAAAATACTTCTTAAAGCAAAAAGCGACAAACAACTTGAGTGGTCTTGGTTGTTAAAGCTTTACCGTCAACTTGATTGGTTAGATCCTCTCTTGCAAGTACTAAATATGGCATATTCCATATTCGTGTAGGAATAGTTATAAGATCAATAACCCATCTATAATGTATAGACAAAGGATAAGTTGGTTCTAATCCATCTCGATGCTTGACCATAGAATACATCTGACACACATAACATGTTTCAACAAAATGTGCTATGTCCCTTTACATGTTTTGCCACCAATAATTTTCTTTGACTTTACTAAAGGTTTCGCATATGCCTTTATGGCCAGCCCACAAGCTTTCATGAAATTCCTTCATTACCTGTTGTTGTAATCTTTTGTTACCTAAAACTCGGACATGCGCTGCTCTTTTCTTCTTTGTGTGCTTTCATAGATGCCCTTCTTTAAGGCAAAAGCCATAAGCTTTCCTCTTAATATGCTTGAACTCTTGGTCAGTCCAAGACTCCTCCTTCTTCATTGTGCTCAAATATTGGCCGATCTTCAGCCAATCTTCTTCAAGGAAATGAACTAGAATTTGAGCAATGCAATGAGCATGCTGGCTTCTAGTTGACCACCCTTCTTCCATAGATAAATCTTTGATCTTTGTTGTTGTATGCTGATTTACAGCAATACCTTTTCCTGTTCTTGCTGTACTTAATGCTATACCATTAAAAGATCAGCTTCAGCTTCAAGATTCAGGTTTGGGTTTGTAAATGCAGCAGTTGAAAATGTACTTTCAACAGTCATGGAATGAAATTCAGCAAGTATAGATTCTTCAGCTTCATCTTCTTCTATCAGCTCTTCTTCATTGTCATATCTTGCACGTGATAGCATGTCAGCAACTAGATTCACCTTTCCTACAATATGCTTTAATTAGGGGTTGAGAGATTTAATATATGCAATCCATCTTAGCATAGCAATGTCGAGTGTAGAGAAGTTGGAAATCATGCCTAAGAGTGGAAGACAATGAGTTTCTACCACTATGGAAGCACCTATAAAGTATTCACGATCACACTTTAATGCTGTTACAACTTCCCACAATTCCCTTTTTAGTTGTGCATACCTTCTTTGATGTTCATTGAGAACCTTTGCTCCAAAATGAATTGCATACTTGTTACCTTCAAGGTCTTCTTGGCCAACAGCCTATCCTATCCCAATGGGACTTGTATCCACAGTAAGGATGATGGGTTGACCATTTGAATAATTAGCCCTTTTGAGAGTGCGGGTTGAGATTATAGTTTGCGTATAGTGAGTGTATGCTCTTCCCCCCAAGAGAATCTTTGGCCTTTTCTTAATAATTGATAAAGATTTTCGGCTACATGAGCAAAATGTGGTATCCATATGAGACAGAATACACATGCACCAAGAAATTTTCTCACCTCTGAAATATTTGTGCATTTTTCTTGCATTCTGCTAATGGCATCTATCTTGATTGGTGAAGGTTTACGTCCGTAGGGGCCGCATAGATGTCTGACCACTAGGACTTCTTCTACTCCAAAAATTGACTTAGCTCTAGAAAGGGTAATATGTACCTCTTCTAGCCTTGTCAAAATCCTGTCACAATCATGAATATGGTTAACTACAAATGTCCTACAGTCATCTTCCTCAAGCTTCTCATTCTTTTCATTGACTTCACATCCCTTGATAGGTACATCATCAAGAAATGGAAGAGTAAGTTGTGGAATAAAGTCCCTTAATACTTTGTGAATGGCATTCATCATATGAGCTACGAAGTTTGTTGCACCTTGTGGTAGAGTGCACATGCAAACAATTCCAAGAGGTGTCTTCATTGTGGTAATGTTTCGGCTTTCTAATGAAAGATGAAATTGGTCATATCCTGAATATAGGTCACCCATAGAATAAATTGCTCTACCTATAAAAGCTTCAGCAAATTCGTCAACAATTGGACCTGTACCAACATTTCGAATTGTGACACGATTAACAGACTGTAGATCTTGAATGAATCGTAAAGATCCAATTTTCTTGGGAATGATAAATCATCGGTTTGGGTAAGGTGGTGAATCTTCTTCTGATCTTCTCACTTAAAAATTCCAATAATTTGGGCCAATGGGCCCTTGGAACAAGAATAGGCTTGAGCTTCAAAGGCATATGTGAGATCCTAAAAATGACCATAGGAGCCACAATATTTGGATCCACACAGCCTATTTCACTTGGCTGAAATGCAAAAGCTTTTCCATGTTTCATAAGCATTTGCATAAAAGAGTGTTTTTCAGCCAGGGAAAGGAAAGAATTTTCACCTCTTTTGAGTTCTTTTATACTTTCAGATGTGAACTTGTGACCAATGTTGGAAGGATCACGAAGACTTGGCTGATTTGCTGCCCTATCAGCCAGCCCTTTACTTTCAGGAGAGGAAGTGGCACTGCCATAGGCTTGACTTTCTTATCCACCTTTTTGTATTTTGTCTCCACTTGCGCTTCAACCTTGTTGAGTAAACCAATGTCTTCCTGCTCAAAAAAATCTTGAATTGTTTGATAAAAATCCAATGTACAGCATTAGGAGGCACAGGATAATCATGCAGTTAATCTCTGTTTCGATGATGGTTAACACACACAGTAAGAAATTGGACAGCTCGTTCATTATCCTTGCTTTGGATTTGAGCATAGGAAGAACGATCATCAAGAGCTTTTGTCTCCAAGCGGGCTTCAGAAATGTAAGGTTGCCCAAGAATGATAGGGTAACTACAAGAGACTTGAACAAAAAAGTGAAAATTATCTTTTATGTCTCCAATAGTTACTTGCACATTAGGACATGCAGCATATAACTCTCCAGAAGAGTTGTTTCCAGCTCTCATTTGCCAACCTGGATTAACGTCTATGGGCCATTCGTCATTTTCATAGAGACTCCTTGCCATGACGTTTATCTCCGAGCCATGGTCTAAGAGTGCAATACATGGTGTTTCTTTTTCTCCAATTCTGATGACTGTCTCCATTGTTGCTCTTGCCCAATGTGTACGGAAGTAGTGACTACTTGGAATGAGCCGAGCCTCTTCCTCCTCATGCATGTGCAGTAGACAACCTTCTTTTTGAGAGGTGGGCTGCTCGATTGGTTTAGAGTAGCCGACTATTACACTTTCAGCAATCACTTCTTTAATTTTTGCATTCATGCTTTCTTTATCTTCAACTTCAATTGCTACAATTAATTATTTAACTGCTTCAAGATGAATTCCTTGTGAAGTCAGCTTCTCTTGATCCTACACAAAAACTCGAAGAACTTGTAAAAAAACATGCACTATTTTGTTAGCTTCATCACCAACATATTGTCTTTTTCTTTTAATTATATTAATAATTATATCATAGAATTCACATTTGAAAATTCCAAGAATTTTGTCTGAGGTGAATTCAATTTTGCTTTCCAGAATTCGTTCTTCTAGGACTCGTTTGAGATCGGTTGCAGATTCTATGTCAGACTGCAATTTGTAGCCTGGCTGCTTGCCTTTCTTCTTTCCTTCGGTCTTCTTTGTTTGTGGTGCATCTTCCATATCTTGATCTGTTGTTATATTTACAACAAGCTTTGGTTGTTCATGCGTTCTTATAGTTATCCATTTTGGAGGGTTAGAAGAGGAAGGCCCTGGTTCATCTTCTCTTCTTCTCTTTTCTTCAATCAAGAATTCTTTATGATTGACATCAGCCAAATGTGCAAAGGTGGAAAAAGAATCTACCGGTTCTTTCCAATCAGTTATTCCTCGAATGCACTGACTGGCATTAGCCAAATCTTCTTTGCTGCTTTACCACGTTCCATTTGATCTAGTGCATGCATCCATACTTTAGATTGCGCATTAGCTTTACATGCTTTCAAACTTGATTTAGTTGGCTCAATTTGCAGCCCATAGATAGCTGCATCAATTGCTGCATAGGAATTCTTTACAGCTAAATCTTGTAATGTTTTCTTCATTCCACCATTGCCAAAATTTGGCTCCAGTGGAAGACTAGTTTCAGCTACATGAATTTTTCTTTCTTTCCAAAAGACGAGCTTCTGTGCTTCAGCCTCACAGAAGGTAGAATACTCCCTCTTGTCATGTTGTTGGCTATCACACCAAATACAATGCCTCTTAAAGCCTTCTCTCATGGTCTTTGAGTTGATGATCGTCCTCGTTCTTCAACTTTGCAATCAACAAGTTGATGATCGTCCTCATTCTTCTAGGCAATCAACAAGCTTCTCTTGCAGAATGGGATTTGCAGCCTTAAGGAATAATTCAATCTTCTGACCATCCATACTTTGTTGGTCTTCAGTATCAAGTTGTCCAAATTTACTTTCAAACTCATGGTATAATGCTGTTATAGCTAAACCTTTGTTGGGTTTCTCAACCCAATCAATAAAGCTTTTCTTCGTCATTAGGCCAGAGTCTTCTAAGAAGAATTTCTCGTGTATGGATTTTTTGAATGCAATCCAATCCGCATCTTGTTGAAAAAGACCATGGATTCTTTCTTGAAGACCATGCTTGGCTAATCTGGCAAAATAACGACTCCATGCATGCTGCGGTGCACCAAAGAAGAGCATTTTCTCAACATACAATCGAATAAAAACATATAAATTTTGACCATTAAATTGTTTTAATTCCCACCCAATTTTCTCTAGGGCCTGATAGATGTGGAATCAATCTTCACTTTGTCTTGCTGTTGTTGTTATAACATTTGGATTTGTTGTTGCTGAGTCTGATGTAGTATGCGCACTAATTGTTGTGGAGTATCTCTTGAAGAATTCTCCATATTGGAGTTCTCTTATACCGACCTTCACATCGAGTTCACCAACGTCCCTGCACGTAGAGTTGAAGGTCACCATAGGGGTTTGTCAAGAGAAGAATGTACGGGGGTTCAAGAGCTTAGACTCCGGAGATGGTAGAGATAAGAGAAGGGTTGAAGGTTTCAAGCCAAGTTCTTGAAGATGTTGATAGAGCTTCCAACTTTGATGATAGCATAAACTTCCCCTAACAAGGTGTCCGTGCGTTTGGTGTCGAGAGTCCACCACAGGGGTAAGAGACAGCACGGTGAAGGTAGATTCAGGGAGAGGAGTAGATGGAAGAGAATGGGTTCGAAGAAATTGAAGATGTAGAAGAATACTCCCAAAAAGAAATAGAAAATGAAGAAGAATACTAACAGAGATGAAGCCTGTCAGTTTCTTTCAGCATTATGAGCAAATATAACTCTAATAGACAAAAATGTGTATAAAATAATACATTCCTCTATGCTGATCAGATCGCCAATCTGATGCTTCCATTGGCTCCGAAAGGGGTGTAAAATACCAGCACACGTGGCCAGAATTCTGCCAGATCACTCCATCTCCAACTTCGGAGTGTTGTTCACTGCCTGAAAACAACGATCGCACATCGCACGATTTTGCCAATCTCTCTTTTTACATAAAATCCTCTCAAATTAGCTTAAAGCTACATGCTTTCTTTTACATGTCATCCTAATCTATAAGTTGTCTATAGTTTTATAGATTTTTACAAGAGATAATATCTAGAATATCGAAAATTGGCTAAAACTTGTCCAAAAATTTAATATTTTTGAAACATGGACACTAACACTAATGTCTAAAATGGCATTGGCTCTCTAAATCTATAAGGAAGCCGCACTCTAGATTTTTTTACATGGTGTGCGTGTAGCGGCACTATAGCGGGCCATAACTCCCACTGCAAATGCTATGTTAGGACAAGTGGCTATCATGGCATGTATCAAGCTGCCCACTATGGATGCATAAGGGATCTTGGCCATCTTGCCCTTTTGCTCATCAGACATCCAACAATTGGCTTGATTAACCTTCACATGAGAAGGTAAAAGACATGTAATAGGCTTAACATTCTGCATAGGAAATCGCACAAGAACCTTCTGGATGTACTCCTTTGTGACAAGTAGGGGAGCCCCTTAGAGGGATCACTCGTAATGCAGATCCTAAGAATATGTGAGGCATGTCCCATGTCCCTTATCTCAAAGCCCTTCTTGAGTTGAACTTTTAAGGCATCGAACTCATCACGAGCACTCGCAGCAATCAACATACCATCCACATAGAGGATCAAAATCATAAGGCTACCATCACAAGCCTTCTTGTATATCAACACGGATCCATAATATCACTGTAGGAATATCCTTATGAATGCATAAAAGCATCAAACTTATGATACAATTCCCTAGGTGACTGCTTAAAACCATAAAGGATCTTCCTCAATTTGCACAATAGGTGTTTCCTACTACCATGTTCTACAAATCCCTTAGGGTGCTCCATGTAAATCTCATCATACAAGTCCCTATGAAGAAAAGCTGTCTTGACATCTATCTGATAAAGATCTAAGTCAAGTTGAGCAACCAAAGCGAGTACCAACTATCATGGTAGTCATCTTCACAATAGAAGAAAAGACTTCATCAAAGTCCACACCATGTTCCTGTTGCTTGAAGGCCTTAGCAACCAATTTGGTCTTGTATCCTGCTTGTGGCGCCCAAGGGTACTTTTCAAAGCTAGGGCTCCCAAGGGTACTTTTCAACTTGTAAACCCACTTGCATGGCAAGGCACACTTTCCACTAGGCAAAGGTACTAAATTCCATGTATAATTTTTTTACATTGAGTCATACTCTGACTGCAAGGTCCTCTCCCAAGAGTTACTATCACTTGTACGCATGGCTTCATCATGGGTAAGAGGCTCACTATCATTTGCCACCATAACATAATGAATAGAGGGCTCCAACAACGCAAGCTCTCATCTATCTCTAGTAGACCACATTAAAGTTGATTGTGGGGCTTGTACATCTTGTGGAGCATCAAGGACCTGGGCCACTAGAGCTTCAGCCTGCTACTATAGGCTGTCTAGTTGGGGGTAGAGTAATAGGAGGTTCCTCCTGAAAGATCACCCTGCACAACTCAATGACATTCTTAGGCTGCTTATGCATTTTATCCTCATGGAAAATAATATCATGGGTGTGGATAACCTTCTGAGCCTGTAGATCCCATAGGCGATAGCCCATCTCACTTGCATTCCCATAACCAAGAAAGATACATTTCCTAGACTTAGGATCCAGCTTATTGCACTTGTCCATAGGTACAAGGTAGAAATCCTCACAACCAAAGACACTCAAATGAGCATATGATGGAGGTTTTTTAGACCACATCTCCTCTACAACCTGATAGTCAAGAGCAGTATATGGGGACCAATTTATCAAGTATATAGCAATAGTAATTGCCTTAGTCTAAAAGTGTTGTGATAAGCCTGCTTGGTTAAGCATACTATGAACTTTCTCTCCTAAGTTTTCTTATTCATATGCTCAACCATATCATTCTAGGGTGGGTTGTATAGGGCAATCAACCAATGCTTAATACCTCTCCCATCACAAATTTTCTCAAAGGCTTTAGAGACATACTCACTCCCATATGTGACCTTAGGCATTTAGAGACATACTCACTCCCATTATCTGACCTTAGACATTTCAGCCTATATTTAGACTAGTTCTCAACTAAAGCAAGGCAATATTGAAATGTAACCAAGACTTCCAATTTTTGCTTAATATACGTATAGTCATCAATGAAAGTAATGAAGTACTTCACACCACCTAACAACTTGCATGGCATGGAACCACATACATCCGAATGAACAAGAGCCAAAGGCTTACCCATGTATATCATACTTCTTTTTATGCGTATTACATGTCTACCTGGAGCCCCGAGAGGAACACCAAGAAAAAGGGAATTCTCTTGCAAGAAAATCTATCTTGTAACATCAACAAGCTTGTTTATCATGTTTCATATGATCACAATGAAGAAAAGAACACCAGGCACAACAAATCTTCATACAGCATCATGTAAATCTCCCATGGTTTTTAATAGAATCAACCATATTCTTCAATATCTTCACAAAATCCATCAATAGAACAAAGAAAGCAAAGGAATACACCATCTTTGAATGGAAATACATCACATAGTATTCATCTTCAATATTTTCATACTCTCTCAATCTCTCATATACAATCACTCTGTTTCAATAGAATTGGCTATCTTTGACTCTCTCTCTCTCTCTCCATCAATAATACATCATATCCTCACTACAATCTCTCAAAATCACTCTCAATAATCCTTCTTAGGTCGTGGATACCCCTCCCAAGAGGTATGTCTGATATGAAGAGTCACCAGAGCCACTACAGTGTCTTTTCATAGCTCACTACTGTCACTTCACTCTAGTCTTCACTTGAGTCTTCAGCAGCTACTTCTTCCACTTCTTCCAGCTCTTTTGCACTTGTATTCACCTCTTTCCAAGGCTAGAAAACTTTCCCAAAGTCACACATACATTCCACAGAACACTTACATAAGCATACAGAACAGTCTACAGAACAGTACCAGAACAGCTACAGTACAGAACAGAACAGAGACAGAACAGAAGCAGAAGCTCTACAGAAGACCTACAGAAGGTTACAGAAGGTCATCAAAACCACATAACTCACTCTCAAACCATTCCAAACTCTCAAAAACTATTCAATAAACTTTCACAATATCTCATTCTTCATCAATCAATACTCCATCCCTCCTTACAGAAGACAATCAGAACAAAACAGACCAAAACAGAGCAAAACAGAAGGTATACAGAACCATTCAGAACCTATCAGAACATCACAGAACCACCAACAAACATCATGAACTTCCAAAACACAATCAATATCATCCAAAACACTCTCAAACCACTTCCAAACTAATCAATCATCTCATAAAATCAACCATTCAGCTCTCAAAAACAATAAAAATCAGCCAAAAAACAAGTCATTTCAACACTCAACATATCCCCACACTTAATAAGGAAGTGTCCTCGCGACCCAGGAAAAAGGGAATACAAGTTCATTGAAAAGCTCAACTTTGATCTTCAATATCTTTTCAAAAAGAATTCATCCACCACGACCCCAACTTATAACCTGTTTCTAATATAAAAATACAAAGAAAGGAAAACCCTTTATACATTAACACCTCTTATCAAACTAAAAATCACAACAAATTTGTAAAGGATATAAGAGTTTGCTTCTTCTTCATCTGCATCTGCTTCAACTCTCCAACCACGACCCCATCACCACAATTTTCCAAAACGTAGCTCGTACACGAAATCCAATAGGAAGCCACCACGTTCGTTTGACATAAATGAACTCACAACACAAACACTAATACACAACACAACCATCTGAATGACTCCTTCAAAAAGAGAGTTTTTCATTAAAAGCTTCCACCATACATTGGAAAGGTATCAATGAAGATGATCCCTCTTAAAAGATTGATGTTGGCGGAAACGATCCATAGATAAGGATTCATCTACAAAGTTTTTAGGAGGATTTTGAAAAAATTGGAGACAACACATCCTTTCCAACAGGACCAGGTATTTGCTAGGCAAACAGAGGGCATGAAAATATAATATGTCCAGTTGTTGGGAATCAATGCTAACATTGACATTCATGCACAACTTTGGAATAGGCTTTGAATCATTATGAGAGTGCCTATGCATATACGCCAGGTACCAAGCAAAGTGAGCAGTTAATCTCACTGAGGGATCTGCAGACTGTGAAAACTGCTGGGCAAAATGAACATAGTTTTGATAAGCTTGACTGGAAGCTGTCCATTCTCTTGGAATTACTGGCCAATTAATTTGCGGTCTCGAAAAATTAATTTAGAAATTAATTAAATCACATAAATCATGTTAATCAGATAAGTCAGTTAGGAATAAGTCAGTTAAGTCTGGTTAGTCTGGGTAAGTCATGTTAGTCACAGTAAGTCAAGTCAGGTTAGGTTAGTCAGGTTAGGTTAGTCAGGGTAGGTTAAGTTAGGTTACTAAACTAAGTTAGGTTTGTGGGGACTAACCTAAGGAGGGTTAGGGTAACTAGACTAAAGTTAGTTTAACTAGGATAGGGTTAGTGTAACTAACTTAGGGTTAGAGTAACCTAACTAGGGTTAGTAAACTAGGGGTGGGGTTAGGGTTAAGTAACTAGGGTTAGTAAACTAACCTGACTATGGTTAGTTAGAACTAACCTAGCTAGGGTTAGGGTAGGGTAGCTAACTAGGGTTAGTTTAGGGTTAGTGGGGTCCTAGTTAATCCTAGTTAGTCCTAGTTAGTCCTAGTTAGGGTTAGGTTAGCCTAGTTAGTCCTAGTTAGGGTTAGGTTAAACTAACTAGGGTTAGTAAATTAGGGGGTGGGATTAAGGTTAACTAACGAGGGTTAGTGTTAACCTTAGTTAGGTTAGTGGCAAACCTGGTTAGGTTAGTGGTGGAGGAGGTGGTTGGAGGTGGGTGGTGGGGAAGGAGGAGAGGCGGAGGAGGAGTAGGGAGAGGTGGTGGCGTTGCGGGCGTCAACGGCGGGCATTCAGCGGCTGACGGCGTCGACGCGGAGGCGGCGGCCAGGGCAGCGGTCAGGGCGCGAATGGCGGCGAGGCGGGCTCCACGGACGACCAGGGCGGCGATCAGGGCGCGAACGGCGGCAACCGGGGCGCAGGGCCACAGGCGGTGGCACAGGGGCGGGCGCGGGAGGGCCACAGCAGGGCCAGAGGCGGCGGTCAGGGCGCGAACGACGGCGAGGCGGGCTCCACGGACGACCAGGGCGGCGATCAGGGCGCGAATGGCGGCGACCAGGGCGCAGGTAGCCACGAGGAGAAGAGGGAGGGAGCGTCGTGGAAGAGGGAGGGAGGAGAGGAGGAGAAGGAGAGGAGGAGGAGGAAGAGGTGGAAGAAGAAGAGGAGGAAGGGGGAGAAGAGGAAGATGGAGAGGGTGGGAGGGAAGGGGTCGGGCGGTTGGGGGGAAGGGGTGGGCAGGGGCAATGGGCGGGCTGGGTGGTTGGGTAGGGACAAGGGTAGGGTAGGGTAGGGGGTGGGCAGGGTAGGGTAGGGGGTGGGCAGGGTGGTTGGGTAGGGACAAGGGTGCGTACCCCCGTCCCGCGCACATGCGCGGGGCGGGGTAAAAAAAATTTACCGTGACGGGATTGAAACGACGTTGGGATGACGGTACGGGTTAGGCAGACACGACCGGGGCGCGTGGGGATGCGTAAAATCGAAAAAGGGCGCGTTCACGCGCAAAACGGGCGCGCGAATATACGTAAAAGTAAAGAAAAATTAATAACTCCCAATCCGGACATCAAAACGAAATAGCGTAAAAACAAAAAGTGGGCAGGACGACAGGGGGAAAACAAGAAAAATATATGACGGAGGTTCTGGGAGGGGTAAAGGGCGGTCACGTGAAAAAAACACAAAAACGAACTAAAAAACACATTTAAAAATTAATATCGAAAGATCCGTGCATCGGAACGAGGTGCAAAAAAAAGGAAAACTGTGCAGAAAGATATGCCCGACAATCCTATCACCTCAAAACATAATTCCGACTGAGATAAGATGCGTTCACATGGGAAAAACCCAAAAAACAAACCCAAAAATGGGATCGGAAATTAATATCGGACGAACCGTGCGTCGGAATGACACCTGGGAAGAAGGAAAAATGTCCGCAAGAAGGAGTGACACAGGATTATCACGTTAAACCGCAGATCGGTGGAAGGAGGAGGGGTTCACATGCAAAAAATCCAAAAATACGCCCGAAAACTCATTTAAAAATTAATAAATAAAAATCCGGAAGTCGAAAGAGGGGGGAGGAAAAAGGAAAAAGGTGGGGGAAGACATAGGGGACACGGTTGGCAGATCAAATTGGAATTCCGATGCAAACAGGGCAGGTTCACATGGAAAAATGTCAAAAAGATGCACGAAAAAGTCTTAAAAAATCGGAAAATTAATAGTGGACAAACCATGTAGCAAAATGACTCGGAGTAAAAAGGAAAAATGTCAGGGGAAAAGTGGTTGGCAGGGCTATGACGTTAGAGCATGGTTCCGAAGCAAGAAAAGTGCATTCACATGGAAAACCGGCTAATTTGTGTAAAATGCTTCAAAAATTAATAACTCAAAAACCGTGCAACGGAACAAAGGTAGGTAAAAAGGAAAAATGATCAGTTCAAAGGGAGGAACAGGGCTATAAGGTTGGATTGGGACTTTGGTGAATGTAGGGTGCATCCACATAGTAGGACCTCAAAATCAAGGAATGAAGGAAAACTATAAGGGAACAGCCCCAAGGGTCGGTGGAACATAACCGGGTGGGTGGGAAGGAATCCCATTAGGGTAAAAGCAAGGCAAGGCATTCATGCATGAATAGGTTAAGGCATATGCAGAAGATATACAATGTAGACGCGCAGGGACGCGTCCCCACACTTAAAACCTTAACGGATAGGGTTAACCGAGCAACAGGGACCTAGGACCACGCCACAGACCATCCACTAACGTCCCCACACTTAAAACATGACTAGCACTGAGAAACAAAAGTTGTAGGGTTAGAAAAACTTGGCCCATTTTGTTGAGGATCAAAGTAAGGGTGAGTGTCGATGGCACGTCCAGTGTTGTTGTCGGCGTCTGGAGGTACCAAGGCATCTTCTCGGCACACGTTCGTCATGGCAGGGACCACGCGGCAGTACCCAGGGAGGTAGCTGGTCGAAGGAATCGCAGGAAATTCGTCGATGATTAGGGATATTGCACTCAACTCACAATCACTCAATTGAAATGAAAGAACAGTCACTCGCCCCATGACTAATATCACTCGAGGAATAAGGGTTGAAACCCATATCTCATACCTGGTTGAGGAATCGACAAGGGAGGAATGGTGCAGAAGGAGTATGCCAGGGTGCACAGTTGATGGTGCAGTAGTGCGTCAAACCCGTCTGGCATAGGTGCAAGGAGGAAGGCAAGGGAGCCTTACAGTGCAGTGTACAGAACAGGGTGGCGTGTCTGGTGTTGACGGTAAAGACCCATTCCGTGGGTGCATAGGGAAACGGGAACATACCTGACTCCAAGTGTCGTAACGTCCCTCAATCTCACCTCTCGGTAATTGATTGAAGAAACTCCAGTCACACTCAACCCACCCTCTGTCTCACTCTCTGTTGATAGATACAGGAGGGCAGCCTTTTCCTGAAACCCATTGATGTAATCCTCACAGTTACTTGTGCAAAGGTTGTATGCCTTGTGCGCATTTGATGGTGCAACAGTGCATCCCGCCCTGTGCCGGCATACGGTGCAAGAAGGAAGGCCAGGGAGCCTTATAGTGTAGTGCACAGAAACAAATTGTGCTTTGTGCTTTGAGAGGCCCATCCCGTGCGTGCAACACTTCATTCACACTACTCACCTCTCATTTGATTTGAAGGGAAAAGACTGGTCTCTCGCCCCACCCTCTGTCTCACTCTCTGGTGATAGATACAAGAGGGCAACCTTACTCACTTCCCCATCCGGTTAGGATGAAAGCTCACATCACTCGATTGTTTGTCGATGAAGATCGTGTCATCAGGTGTTGAAGAGGCGTACCCAGGGAGGTAGCCATTAAATCGAATATTGTATTGGATAGAAACATGTCGTCTGCTAGAGGACAGGTAGACGCTTTGCAGAGAGACCCAGGACACAGCGTACCAAGGGAGGTAGCTTCGGAATTGGATCCTAGGGATATCAATTGATGAATCCATTTTCTGGACTGCGGAGTGTTACCACCTTTTCCACAGCCAGCTTCTCGCCCAAGGGTGTTTATCACATTTTCTTGGAACGAGGCCTACTATGATAGGGAATTTCTTCATTTTCTCTCATAACATATTTGTTTTTTTTTTGTTTTTTTCTTCTTTGTTTTTTTTTTCTCTTATTTTCCCCTATTCCCGAGGGTGTTTCCACCTTTTCTCGAAGAATAGGTCGGCATGACAGGGACCTAAGTCCTTTTCTCCCATGACCGATATGTTTTGTTTTTTTTTCTTCTTCTTTGTTTCAATATTGAGCAAGGGAATGGTAGAAAGACCATTTGTCAGAACCCACCTCGCCACTGTCGCTGGTGGAAAATAGAGGATAAGAGATCAAGGCTGAAAGGGGGTTTTGAGGGGACAGAGGATTGCGTCCACCTCATCAGAAATGGCTGAAGAACGGCTATCAGAAGCAGCAGCATAAGAAGTACAGTGCCGCGCCAACGAGGGAAAGGATCAAGTGTCCGTAATTGTCAAGATCCCCAAGGAGGGAAGTACTTCTTCAAGCGATATCCATTGATCAGAAAGGGATCATCAGAGGCATCAACGGTCTGCACTTGGACAGAACCATTAGGGTTGACTGCAAGTACCTTATAGGGGCCCATCCACCGCTGCTGGAGCTTGCCAGGAAAATTGCCAAAACGTGAATCATAGGCTAGGACCAAATCACCTTCTTTGAACTCCTTGTGCTTGATGAAACTGTCATGGTAAGCCTTGCGTCGAGCTTGCGTGGCTTCCATGCACTGTAGAGCCATCCTACGAATTTCGTCCAAACATTCCAGGTGCAGGAGACAGCGTTGCAGTGAATCATCATCCCCCAAACGCTCTTTGATAGCCACTCTCAAAGAGGGTAATTCCAGTTCAACAGGAAAAACAGCTTCTATACCATACACCAGCTGGAAGGGTGTCTATCCTGTTGCTGCTTTATGGGAGGTTCTGTATGCCCAGAGGGCCTCTGTAAGTCGATCGTCCCAATCACGACGATGTGCGGCGATTGTTCTTGTCAGAATCGAGCAGAGGATGCGATTGGTGACTTCGACTTGGCCGTTGGCTCTAGGGTAATAAGGAGTGGACTTGCGATGGCGGATCTTATACAACTCTGTCAACTCTTCCATGACTTTGTTGAGGAAATGAGTGCCTCTGTCACTTACCAGCTCTAAGGGACTACCAAAACGGGTGATGATATTCTCGTACATGAACAGGGCCACGCTGTTACCATCGTCCCGCTTTAGGGCTTTAGCTTCACACCACTTTGTAACATAATCTGTACATACGAGGATGTATCGGTTCTGTTTCCTTCTGGTAGGAGGATCGATCGGACCTACGAAGTCGATGCCCCACTTCTCAAACAGCTTCAAAGGAAGGATAGGTTGCAGTGGCATGGCACTTTTCTTCATGGGTTTCCCCATTCTTTGACAAGCATCACATCTTTTACAGTAATCATAGGCATCCTTGTGAATGGTAGGCCACCAATATCCTGCGAGCAGAGCCTTCCTAGCTGTAGCTTCTCCTGCAAAGTGACCTCCACATGGCTCGTCATGGCAAGCCTTCAGAACAATCCCAATCTCATCTCCTGCAACACATCTTCTGAGCATTTCATCTTTGCCTTTCTTGTACAGTGCACCACCTAGCAGGGTGTATGGGGCTGATTCTAGCATGAGCTTCTTCCTTTCCCGACTAGAAATACCAGGAGGGTATTGTTGGGTTGCCAGAAGATTGGCAATGTCTGCATACCAGGGGGTGACAGTTTCTACCAAGAACAGGGAAGCATCAGGGAGGTCTGGATCATCCTGCTCCTCGTCTGCAGTTTGTGGGATACGCGACAGATGATCAGCCAGAACATGGGAACGACCAGGCTTAGTAATCACCTCAAAGTCGAACTCCTGGAATAAAAGGAGCCATCTCATCATTCGTCCTTTCACATCTGCTTTGTTCATCAGGAAGGACAGGGCCTCATGATCCACATAAAATTTAAAGTGGGTAGATAGGAGGTAATGGCAGAACTTCTCTAGGGCAAACACCATTGCCAAGCACTCCAGCTCTGTCACTGTATAGTTCCGTTCCCTATCAGTGACTTTTCGGCTTGCATAATAGATCGGTTGATCCAACTTCGAGGAGCCCTTTTGGCAGAGGACAGCACCTAAGCCTTCAATGGATGCATCCGTGTGTACATGGAACTCTTTCGTCCAATCAGGAGGTTGCAGAATGGGTGCCTCTATCAGACACTGCTTCAGAGTGTGAAAGGCTTGGTCACATTCTTCTGTGTCTCTGTAGGAGCTCTGTAACAGAAGAACAGATTCTCTGTTTCCTCTCCTGCCTCTGTCTCTGGTTCTGCTATGGCCATGTAACAGGGAGAGCAGTACATCCATGCTTCTATCTCACTGTCAGAAGTGATTTTAGAAGTCATGCCCGGTTCAGGCAGGAAGTATTCACCCATTGATAATGACTTGGCATCTTTTGGAAGTTGGCCTACAGTATCCACTGTTAAGGAACGTGCCACTGTTTTCTTGGGAAGGATCTGTTTGACAGCATCTTCATCTGCTGACGTTCCATCTGTAGCCTCATTAGGGGAGTCAGAAGATAATTCCAAGGAGATGGATCCATGTCCTTTTTGAGAACCATACAGTTTAAGCACCACTTTGTTGGGTCCTCTATCCAAGGTCAAAGTTCCTTTGAACCAATCCATCCTTGCTTTGGCTTCAAAAAGCCATGGTCTGCCCAGTAACAGAGGATAGGATGTACCATAAGAGTTTGGATTCACCACCAAATAGGTTAGCCAATAATCTTTTCCAGCCACTGTAGTCTTCACATATGGGAGAATGTCCAAAGGCTTGATCCTACTCTGATCCGCCAGTCTGATGAGCCATTGGGTGGGTTGCACACCTTGTAGGCCTAGATCCTTCATTGTCACATCCGTCATAATGTTCACTGATGAGCCTCCATCAATCAGTGCATTTGCAATGAAGCAACCTTCTATCCATACGCCAGTCTCTGGAGTACCTGGATCTAGAAAGGTGTTAGCCACATCCACTTCTTTTACAGGCTCTAGAGCCTTGTTGGACTTTGTCACTGTTGAGGGAGCAATCCTTAAACCACGTCTTTTTGTTAGTATACTTTTAAACATTTTCCGGCAACTGGGAGACAACAACAATAATTGTCGGAATGTGAGGTTTGGTCTAAAGGTATCTAGATCTCTAACCAGATCGTATTCCTTAATAGGATCTACTGGCTTCTCTAACCGGTTAGGGAATGGGGCAATACCCATTTTCATTTTCCCTCTTTCTTCCAATAGAGAAATTACAGGAACTTCTTCTGCCACTTGTGGCACTTCCTCCTCTTCTGTCTCCTGGACCTCTGGTCCTGTCTCTGTAACTGTCTCTGTAACTCTCTGTGGCACTGTAGGGCTCTGTACGGCACTGTTAGGCTCTGTTCTGTTCTGTTCTTCTAGTGGAAGATTGAACTTCACTGTTCTGGCAGGAGGGTTATTTTCTTTCTGGATAGGTGGTTCCTTCTGCTTTGCACGCGTGATGGCAGCAACTTCCAATTCCACCAAATTGGAGGTAGGCTCTTGGGCCTTGGCTGGACTATCAGTAGCACTGTTTTTCACTGGGGTTGGGCTTGGACAGTCTTTTGCAGTGTGGCCTTCTCCTTTGCATCGACTGCATAAGGGCTTGTAATCCACTGACCTTCGAGGATTTGGACAATTTGGTGAAATGTGTCCCTTTTCTCCGCATCTGTAACATTCCACTTCTGATCTCTGACCACCGCCAGACTGTCTTCCTCTGTAACTTTGGGAGGGAAATCTTCTGGGTCCGAAATTAGGACCAAACTCTCTAGGCTTGGGTCCAATATCCTGTGTTGTCATTTTGGATTCCAGCAAGTTGAATCTTGCGTCTTCTTCCTTCCTTCTCCTATCATGCATCTCCTTAAGAGAGCAAATGTCCTCTGTATGGTTCTTCCGCAAACAGTAGGAACAGAAGGCTCCAGGAATGGTTGGTTTTCGTGTACATTCAGTGGCTAAATGGCTTGCTTGATGACACTTACCACACCAAGTATTTGACTGCATCACATCTCTTCCTGCTTCTGCAACGTTGGATATGCTAGCGGTATTCACTTTCAACGTCTGTAGCTGCTCTGTAATCACATCCATCAACTCCTTTTTTATGTTTGCAACTGAGTTGGATAAGTAATCCTTCAAGCTTTCTCCTCCGGACGTACTGGCAGGAGGGTTTTGAGGAGTCTCTGTAATCACTGCATAAACTGGTTGGGCTGGTACAGAGGGGTCTCTGTTCTGGTTCTGATTCAGAGCTCCTGTTTGAACTGTTGGTTGTTGGCTCCAGTTGGTAGGGTTCCATTGTTGCTGCTGATTTGATAATGAAGAAATTGGTTGGGACCATTGTTGTTGAGGTTGAACCACCATTTGAGGCATGGATTGTGGCCACTGTGGATTTGGTGCACTGTACTGTGATATCGGGGGCATATGTTGGTAGGGATAGGGAACAGTCCCTGGAACTGCATTTGGTGGATACATCATTCCTGGCATCAGAGGAGGTAGGACTCCTCTTCCTGTATTCATCGCTAATCTAGCTTCCACTTCATCGTACAGTCTTGCTCCTTCTGTTGCAGCTTGCAGGGTGGCTGGTCTTTGTAGCTCCACAAACTTACGGACTTCCGGTTATAATCCTCTGAGAAACACCCCCTTCTGAATGCCATCATCTAGATTATGGTTAGTCCATCTCTTCAGGATGGATTCCATTCGTGAGACATAGGCTTCTACTCTTTCTCCAGAGGACTGACTTAGGTTCATGAATTCCTCTCGCATTCGCTCTTCAAAACCTTCACGCCTGAATTTAGTGAGGAAGGCCAACTTCAGGTCGTCCCATGTGCCAAAAGTTCCTGCTGCTTGTCTCTCATACCACTGAAACGCCGCGCCCTTGAAAGTGGCGGGGAATATTGCTAACCAATGCTCAGGGGTTCTGGCATTGTTAGCCACACATGCTACCATAAATTCTGCTACATGAAGATCGGGGTCTTCATTGTACTCTCCCTTAAAAACCGGCAATGGGACTACATTCGCTGGCCTGTCATCAATATTTCCAGGACGGATCTGGCTTGGAAGTGGACCTCCAGCAGGAGGAGGAAGGGCTTGATGTGCCATTGGGACTTCTGTAAAGAGTTCCGCAAGGGCGTCAAAGGCGGCTTCTGCTGTGAGCTTGCTCTCGGCTCTGATTCTTGCTTTCTCTCTTCTCACGTACCTCTGGACTCGTTCTAACGCTTGCCTCTTTATTGCGTCATTCATCAGGGGTGTGGCTCCACTATGTTGTTAGTGCTCCACAGAGGGTTAACAGAAGACTTTAGTCTTTGGAGGACTCTCTTGCCAACATTTCTTCTACTTCTTTCTTTTCAACGTCCCTGAATTCTGCTTTCATGCCACTGCACAGAGGAAGGTATTCGGTTCTGAAGGTGTCAAAATGCATACGTCTGAGCATTGTGGTGGTGCCATCATCATAGTAATGCCAGCTTCTGATGGTTTCAATAGTGTATGTTGTGAAAAACACTCTATCTACCAACTTCTAGTGGGTTGCTAATTGAACAAATAGAAGATTATCAGTACACCAAGCATCCCATGTATCTTGCTGTTGAGCATCCACGAACAAATTCCAACTCTTTTCCTTCTTGTCTTTGTGAACCTCTACAGACCAAGACTCCTGAAGCTTCTTCACAATCTCCCACTTGATGTTGTCTGGAAACTTTTCAATGAATGCCAAATCTTCCATGGATGGTCATTCTCTCTGTTTCTACTCTTCAGTTTATTCCCAAACAGTTGGCCACCAAGATGCAAGTTGCTGCTGCTTCAATAGGAAGAGGAAACTGTCCACCACATAGAGCATGCATCATGATGGTGATGTGTTTCCACCATTGTGGGATGAACTTTTTGTGGAAAGTGGCTTTGATTATGAGAAATTCCAACTCTTCAGTGGAAGAAGGAATTTTACAAACATCCATTGAATTCTTCTCTTCTTGGCAATGCCATTTCCTTCATTTTCAGCCTCTTCTGGTGCTTGTTGATGGCAAGTTTCCCCGGCTGCGCACAAAAAACATGGAGCCCCGAGAGGAACACCAAGAAAAAGGGAATTATCTTGCAAGAAAATCTATCTTGTAACATCAACAAGCTTGTTTATCATGTTTCATATGATCACAATGAAGAAAAGAACACCAGGCACAACAAATCTTCATACAACATCATGTAAATCTCCCACGGTTTTTAATAGAATCAACCATATTCTTCAATATCTTCACAAAATCCATCAATAGAACAAAGAAAGCAAAGGAATACACCATCTTTGAATGGAAATACATCACATAGTATTCATCTTCAATATCTTCATAATCTTCTCTCTCAATCTCTCATATACAATCACTCTGTTTCAATAGAATTGGCTATCTCTGACTCTCTCTCTCTCTCTCCATCAATAATACATCATATCCTCACTACAATCTCTCAAAATCACTCTCAATAATCCTTCTTAGGTCGTGGATACCCCTCCCAAGAGGTATGTCTGATATGAAGAGTCACCAGAGCCACTACAGTGTCTTTTCATAGCTCACTACTATCACTTCACTCTAGTCTTCACTTGAGTCTTCAGCAGCTACTTCTTCCACTTCTTCCAGCTCTTTTGCACTTGTATTCACCTCTTTCCAAGGCTAGAAAACTTTCCCAAAGTCACACATACATTCCACAGAACACTTACAGAAGCATACAGAACAGTCTACAGAACAGTACCAGAACAGCTACAGTACAGAACAGAACAGAGACAGAACAGAAGCAGAAGCTCTACAGAAGACCTACAGAAGGTCATCAAAACCACATAACTCACTCTCAAACCATTCCAAACTCTCAAAAACTATTCAATAAACTTTCACAATATCTCATTCTTCATCAATCAATACTCCATCCCTCCTTACAGAAGACAATCAGAACAAAACAGACCAAAACAGACCAAAACAGAAGGTATACAGAACCATTCAGAACCTATCAGAACATCACAGAACCACCAACAAACATCATGAACTTCCAAAACACAATCAATATCATCCAAAACACTCTCAAACCACTTCCAAACTAATCAATCATCTCATAAAATCAACCATTCAGCTCTCAAAAACAACAAAAATCAGCCAAAAAACAAGTCATTTCAACACTCAACACTACCTACCATATAAACAATGAGCACAAGACTCAAAGCATTTATAGCTAAGGGACGGAATGTATTGCGAACGAGTAAGCATTTTCAATAATTTCAAGTATATATGCCCAAGGTGATGATGCCACAAAGATACATGTGAAAATGCATCCACTACCAAAATATGGTCAACTAACCCAGATACAAGCAAGGGATAGAGAGTATTGGACTTAGCACTATTTGCAAACAAGATTTCCACAGGTAATCTTCCATGAAGAATCACCAAAAGAAACTAAATGACGTACATAATCCAAAGTGCTAGCAGAGATAAGATTCTTCGTAAGAGCTAGTACATGAAGTATATCATGAAGACTAAACATACAACTTGAACCAAACTATAGCCAGACATCACTGATACTGACTATCACTAATGCTAGGTCATTACCCAAATGGATAGATCCTATCAAACTACGATAGGAGTAAAACAACTATCTATGAGGGGTTACATAAAAATAAGCCCTTGAATCTATCAACCAACACTGAGTATATCCCAACAAAGCATCAGTTAGTTGTGAAGTATCAAGAGAAGAAGCTGCAAGTATAAAACCATCATCAGAAACAGTTTGCACAACATTAATCTCTTCAATCTTAATACTAGACTTGCTAAGGATAATTTTTGGTCTTGTGCTTTACCCTTTCTCTTTTCTTTGCACTTATCTTCATGTATTTTATGGCACTGCGGCCGAATATGCCCTACTTTCCCAAAGTAATGACAAGTCAATGAGGACTTATGGCCACGGGACTTACTACGAGATTGAGAGCAAGATTGCTAAGAGCCTTTACGACAATGATCATTACCACCCCTACCATTATTTCCTCTAACTATCAAAGCATGAGCGGTGTGAGAAGCATTGACATTCTTCTTGTTAACCTCTTTAGTCAAGAGTGCACCCTCTACACCGTGCAACTGTAATCCATTAATAGATATATCGGCACACATAGTAATACAAAATGTATCCCTCTATACCCTACAATTGTAATCCACTAATACATTTGAGAAGTGGGGCTTTTCTTATCATAGACATTGTGAATCTTTTCCAATGATTCCCATGCAGACTAACCATCAAAGAAAACATTGTAGAATATATGCTTAGAGAGAGATAATATGATGGTGGAGTTACATAGCTCATCTAATTCAACCCAATCATCTGCATCAATAAGTTTGGGCCTGACACCCTTATGTTTCAAGGGTTTAACCTACATTTTTTGCGCTAAAATTGACCAAATTTGGGCCTTCCAGTGGTATAGTTAGTGCCATCCAACTTGTTAATATTAAAGATAGCACAATCAATTGAGCCACTAGCCACCACCATAATGAAAGAAAAAAAGTGCACAAATTATCAAAAACAGGCTGATGTAATTATTGCAAACAACCTTGTAGAGGGAGCTCACCATCAACCACCAAGACCCATGGACCGCTTATTCCTTCAAGCGTTTCAAGCAAGCACATATGGCTATCTCTCACCTAGTTGACACACCTTCGATCCTACTGGGGTGTAGGGAGCTTATCTTGATGCTCGAATGAGTTGCCTCCTCCCTCAAGCACATCGGTAGCTCCATGATTTGTGATGCAAGCTCTAGCATCCTCAAGCCTCCATCTCCAAGCTCCATCCTCTATGGTCATGCGTGAGATAAGAGAAGAGAAAAGAAGAGAATAAAAAGAGAGGAGATGATCGAGAGCTTCACCTCCAACATCCCTCACCCTCACACACTCACTCCCTCACACTCCGCCCTCAAGCACACACAAGCAAGCAAAGATAAGAGAAGAAGAGAAGAAGACGAGTTCACTTTTGTCACACACCAAAAAATGAGCTTCTTTATTCACTTTTTGGTTTTTATACATGCCCTAAATCACTTGGGCACCTATCCCTTTTTTACATGACCAGCCATTGTGGCAAGGTTATTGTAGGGGAGCTTCAAGCTCTACCCCGAGACCTATGGACCACCTATTGCTCAAGTGTTTCGAACCGAGCAGCCATGGCTACCTCTCACATAGCCGACGCGCAATGCCTACCTTACGGGTGTAGTGAGCTTACCTTGATGCTCGATCGAGTACCCTCCTCTCTCTTGCACACCGGTAGCCCCACGACCCTTGAAGCAAGCTCAAGCAACCTCAATCCCTCTTCCATGAGCTTCATCCTCTATAGCCACGCGCGAGACAAGAGAAGAGAAGAGAGGGGGAGAAGATGAAGAGAAAAGATGGAGAGCTTCTTCTCCAAGATCCCTCACTCTCACACAATCACTCCCTCACTCCCTCACACTCTCTCAATCCCTCTCTCAAGCACAAGCAAGAAGGCAAGAAACAAGAGAAGAAGAAGAAGAAGCTTTTGCCACACACAAGGATGAGCTTCTCATTCACTTTTCAACTTTATATACATGCCCTAATTTCCATGGGCAGTCATCCCCCTTTTTTACATGGCTGGCCATTAGCCTAGGCCCCTTTTCTCATTGTCCTTCTATCTTCCTAGCTTCCTTTCCGCCGCCTGTCTACATTTACAAATTGCACGGGTGAGAGCCCGACGCTCTTTTACAAGATTTCAGGGTGCGTCTTTTTATTTTAAAATGTGTCTTTCCCCTTTTGCATTTGCCTTGGACTTTTAAGGTTGCCCTTGCGCTTTTGGTTTTTTTTCCTCTTCTTTTTTCAGTCGGGCTACCTTTTTTCCGCCTTTGCCCTGCGTCTTTTCCGCTTTCTTTTGCTTCCTTCGTGTTGGGGTTAACATTACCCCCTCCTAGATGAGTGCCAGTCCCATGGCACTGTGGTTGAAAGTAGTGGGATAGATGATGCTATTGCTAGGTGTAACTGGTGGGTAGATGACACTGAGGCTTGTGAATGAGAGGTGATGGAGTTTGATGACGATGACCATGAGAGATTCCGGCGTGTTTTAGGCTTCCTGACGATTCTCGGCATCTTTCTCACTGTTCTGGCGCCCCTATGGAGCCGGTCGTCTTTTGAGTATCCGAACTCTTGAAACAATAAGCAATCCCTTAGGAGGATGATATTGGAGGGATTTATTCTAGAGAAACCCCCCGAATGCTGTTTGCCTTGAAAAGCCGTGGCCAGGGCTGAAAACCCTTGTCTGGGAGTAGAGGATCTTTAGTTTTGAGTTGAAAGTCTTTAGGCTTGTGGTGTTAATAAGCTATCCGTAGATCTTGAGGTGGTGGGCATGGATCATTGGACGGTGAGGTTCCAAGATCTATGCTAATGGCAGCCCATCACGGGGTTTTTCTTCTGCTTGATTTGGTTCAGTCATGGCAGCTATCAGTAGGCGGATGATTGGCAACATGAAATCTGTTGAGCCATTGAAACCTTCACAGTGAAGTTCCTGGAGTTGCAGTAATGGAGTCATGTCAGACTCTTGGAAAAATTCCTTGTCATTGGAGGATGTGGTAGATGATCTCCTTCAGCCAAGCAACCCGTTCTTGAAACATGAACATAACCTGTAAGAAAAGTGGTGCACTTCTTAGGGGGT
Source organism: Lygodium microphyllum (assembly GCF_053477565.2). NCBI lineage: Eukaryota > Viridiplantae > Streptophyta > Polypodiopsida > Schizaeales > Lygodiaceae > Lygodium > Lygodium microphyllum. The sequence continues at coordinate 28,534,896 of NC_141164.1, forward strand.
GTGTCTGTCTCACTGTGTAGTGCATGGTGCCCGTGCCACTAGAACTGGGAGATGGGTCTAACCATGGGCAAGCCCTTGGTAGTGTCCCACACTTGAGGACCCAATTCGTGCGGCTTCGGAGATGCGGTGCAAAACCTAGGGTGACAAGTCTGGAAGTCGTGCCCTTGATGTGCCCTAAGTGTGAAGTGGGGGAGGGGCTAGAGAGGACTCTAGATGCAGTGAGTATGGTGCACCATAATAGTGAATGAAGACTGCAAGCACTTTCTTTTCTTTTCTTTTTTTTCCTTGTTCTTTTTCTCTCTTTTTTTTTTGAATGAGAGAGAGTACATTGGGCAAGGTATGGGGCACCTATTTAGTCATGGGGCGGTCGCAGGCATTGTGATAAAAATGTGTGACTTTGTAGGTATTCCTTAATACCGGCTCTAGCTCTTAGAGGAGTGGTGGACAAAAAGGGGTGATTACACCTTGCAAAACGGGTGTCACTCATATTTTCTAATAGCTCTAAGCAGAAAGCAGGGAGGAGAGTAGCGCACATCATCAACCTCGTCATGGCTCTACTATCTATTCCTAGGTTAAGATAAAAAAAGAGTGGAGGGAGATGGGCTTCCTCTGTTGCTGTAGGTTTCTGGAGTAGCAGGAATTTGAGAAGTCGGAGGTAATTACAAGTGGTTAAGAATGCTGGATCGGGGCAGGAAGAGAAATCTACAAGAAAACGATTTATGGAGAGAAGTATATCTTCTATCCTAAATACTAAGCACTCCTCTGGGCTTCTAGTATTTACATTATAGATTTTCGAGAAGTCAAAATCCCCATGTAAATCTCTGTTGTAATCCACTCCATGCCTACGGGGGTAGGGCATGTAGATGGGATCGTTACGCTCTTCGGGGAGGGAGCTACAAAATGCGGTCCAGGCATCAAAATTGGTGTTCCAAATCCTCCTCCGCCATTTCGGCTGTGCCTTGTAGCCTTGGACGGATTTGGGAACCAAACTGACCTTGTCTTCCCAGTATTCTCGTGGCTCTTGTCTCCACCTAGTCATTATCATGCTTCTTTCTTCCATCCATCTGTTTGCGAGTTCGTTAGCCAGATCTTTGATCTTGGCTACGACTCCTAAAGATAGGGACCAGTCCAGGGAGCGTGGAAAAGCGAATGAAAGCTCGAATGGCCTCTTATGTAGCTCTCTCTAGCACCAGATGACCAACTCCTGGGGCCAATCTATAGGATGTGTATCATTTCTCAGTGGCATGGGCTCCTTAGGGAGTTGTCGTGGAAGTATGCACGCTCGGCGTTGGGCCTCCTCTGCTAACTCTTGCCTCCTTCTCCTTGCTGCAATTATGTGTTCAAGTAGCTCGGCATCGGCACGCTCCTCCTATGGGATCTCGGGTTGGGGCGGACTCGGCATCCTTTGTGGCTCTTCATCATCATCTTGCTCGAAGTTCGGGCCCTTTCCCACTCCATGGCTCTCTCCTCCATCTTTTGCCTTTGTTCCTCTAGCTGGCCCGCCAGGGTGGTTACCACCTGTTGCTGCTCATTTGATAATAACCATAACTGGTTTCTTTCTCTTAGTTTCTGAGCGAGCTGTTCTTCAGCGATCCCTCTTGCTTGATCAACAATGCTCAGCCTGTGGTGCGCTTCGGCCAGGATTTTTGATTTCTCTTGTACCAACTGTTCTTGGCTCTGGATTTCAGCGCGGAACAACCTCTTTCGATTAAAGGCCATGGCCATGAGGGCTTCCACGTCTTCCTGGGAGGTCTCCAGCACATCTTGCAATCTCTCCACTTCATCCTGTAGTCGTTTTGCTTCAGCTACTGAGACCCCCAGCCCTTCATTTTTTAGGAATTCGATTTCCCTTATTAGCCTGTTCTGTTCTTCTTGCTTGTGCCATGACTGGGGCTCCGCGGCATGTTCCTTTGTTCCGCCACCAGGCTCTGCTCCTCATCCTCTAGCGTTTGCCTAAGGTGGCTTTCATTGGTTTGGGCTTCCTTCGTTTTCTCTTCTAGCTGGTCTTGCAGGGCCTTTATCTCTCTCCGCCTGTCAGCTTTCTGCCTTGAGACCTCTAGCCTGAGGGCCATTGACGTCTCCTTTTCTTTCTCTAGTTCCAGCATGGCCACCTTCTTTTCTTCTTTTTCTTTGTCCAGTTGTGTCAGTAACTTGGCCACATATGCGTCATAGTCTGCGGCAGATATGGAAGTATTGGGCGTGGTGGTCGATACCTCCAGCCTTTGTCGTTTGGGGTCTTGCCGTGACTCTGCATCTGCGGCGGTGGGCCTTTTCAATCTAGTTTCAGGGACAATTTCGGCCACCTTACTCACAAGCATCTGCACCATGGTCATGAGCTGTGCTGCGTTGAGAGGAGACGTGGGTTGTGCAGTAGTTGCGGTCGTAATTTCAGCTGTTGTTGGCACAAAGGAGGGAGGGAGTGGATGTAGGAGGGACTTGCCCTTGCCTACAACCACCAGTGCTGCTTCCACACTTGCGCTGGCTTTGGCTTTATGGCCAGGGCTTGCGGGTTCGAGTTCTCTGCTCCCATGGGTCTCTTCCACCGACCGTCGTGTAGCTTCCGCCAGTTCGGCCAGTTCCTTGAGTCGCTGCTCCTCGGCTTCTTCCTCCGCCCTCCTTTTCCTGTCCTCTTCTGCCTTCTTCGACTCCTCTCCTATTCTGGCAAGCTCCTCCTCCTCTTTCCTCCTCCTTTCTTCCTCGGCCCTTCGAGACTCTTTTTTATCTTTTTTGATGTCAGCCCGTTCTTCCTTACTTAATTTTTCTTTCTTCTCATTCTGTCTCCTATCACTTTTGCTTTGTTCTTCGGGTTTGCTCGCTCGTGGAGGCGGCACTTCCTGCTCTCCCTTGTCGCTTACTGTTCTTTCGCTTGATTCCCCTCCTTCGTGGTGAGGCGGGCTTTGATGCGCATATTCCTCATCCATGACGCCCTCATTCTTTATTGCTTCGTCTATGATAGCTATCAGGATGCCCCCGTATCTGATTGTAGCTGCTTTTGACGCAGGTTTCTTCCTTGCGGAGCGCGCAGTTGAGGCAGGGGATTCTCCTCCTGCTGGTGCTTCCGTCGGAGTGAGGAGGGCAGCTGAACTTTGAATGGTCTTCAGTATGAATCCATTCCAGTCTATTTCTTCAGGGGCTCATGCTGCTATGCTTTCCAATAGTGGGACCCCGATCCTGTTCATCACCACATTGTAACGCTGGCCCGAGAAGAGGGTATGGATCATCTTTGCTTGTAATTTCACCACTGGGTCCGGGATGTCAGCCAAGCTGATTCCATCCACAGTATGCACCGCTTCTTTCTTGACTCCCAGCATGGTGTAAACATCTCATCTCGGCCTTCTCTCTTTCTTTGGCACAAGCTCTAGGGCCTTTTCTATGATTGTTGCATTGAGGGGCACTTCGATTCTTCTTTCTTGCTCCCCCGTCCTTACTGTGATGGTGCCACAGTTCCTGCTTTTGTCGAAGTTTCTCAGGAAATCTGCGCACATGCTGTAATCCATAGCCTGCCCCACCTTCTCCACGTACTTGTGGAGGTGGCATCTATCCACTAAGTCTTTGATCGTGGGTTCCTCCAGGATGGCCTCGTCCAGATTCAGTGTGTGCTTGAAAGTGAACTGACTGAATCCACGCGTCTTGATGCTGATGCCGAATTTGGTCATTTCCTCTTCAGAGAATGATAGTTTGCCTCCTTTGTCCTGTCCTACCATGGTGGTGACCTGTCAACACACCATGCCAACATTAATGCCTAACAATCGGCTTATTTCTAATTAAAAATCAATTTGAGAGAAAAATATATGTGCTCAAAACGGGTACACTTGCTTAGAGGCTTGACCATTGCTATTGTTTTACTCTGTAGTATTCTTCCATAGAAACTTTCTTAATTATAACAATCTGCTAGCTAGATAGCATAACTTTTCATCTTTGCTCTGCTCCTGCTCATCTTGCCCCCCCTCCATCGGGGATCTTTTCAAAGAATCCTTTCTAGGATTAGCACAGGAAGGGCGAGGTAAGCACTGTTTCGCGTGGGTTCTTACCGAACCAATAGCCAATCATAGAAGCTTGGATTGTATTTGAGTTGGGCATAGCAGTCCAGAGTAGATGGTTGGATGGAGACTTGGAAAATGTAGGTCAAAACGTCGTGGAAGAGATCTCCAGTATTGAGGTGACTGGCAACATGTAATTCCTGTTCGGTGAGGAATTGGTCAAAGTAGGGGTGGGCGAGCACATGGTTGTCCAAATGCTGATTACGGGTGATGGCTAAGACCCTAAACGAGATAGGTGCCACATAAGTGGGGTCATATTCGATAGTTTTATTTGCCCTGCGTTGCTCAGCATTGGTCATTATGCAACAACCTTTTTTCTCCCATTGGATCCTTAGCATAAACCACTGCTGTAAGAATGTGGAAGGTGAGCTTGCCATCTGCTTGAGCTCTTACAACTCCTGTTCAGGAGCAAAATGAGGAGGCTTACGATAAGAAGTGATAAGTCTTCTGAGTGCAGCTTGATCCTTCGAGATTTCATCATTTGCTATTAGTTCGGCAGCAATTTTGGGAACTTTAGTGGTCAGAAGTTCGTATTCCTCCCAAGTGCATGGTAATGCACGAACATCCGAAGCAAGCGTTTCGTCAAGAAGGCCTAGGTCTAGCCTCTCGTAGCTTCTAGCAAATGTAGAAAGTTTCGTCTAACATTTTAATGCAGGTTATTAAGTCATCCCCAGAAGTTGCGGCAAGGTCCTTAGCCAAAGAGAGGAAAGGTCGTATTGCGTATGAAGGTTTAAGACCCTCTGGCAGGGCTGGTGCAACTGGACTGTATAGTTGTGACTTCCTCATCGGTGTCACGGGTTGGGCCTTGCATTGTGAAGCACTTTGAGATGCTATAGAAAGCTCTAGAGGCATGGGGGTTGTACTAGGTTCTAAGTGAGCAGTCATAGTGGTTTGTAAGTTCTTAGGATTAGGTAGGTTTAAGGCCTGGGGCATTTGCTTTGGTCGATAGATGGGCTGAGGCTTGCTAGCCATTGCTGGCCCTGGCGTGCTAACTGTGTTCTGGGCGCCACTTGTGCAAGCCTCTCTCATTAGGGTGAGATTGCTTGTAGATGAGCTTCTTAGCTGGCCATTTTTAGGCACCCAAATCCAGGGATTGCCCTCGTAGTATCCTTGTGCCCGCAAGAGATCTTTGGGAATCCAGTGCGGCGTGGTTGTGCGTCTACGGCGATAGTGCCTAGACCACCTCTTGGGTCGGGACGGTTGATAATTTGGACGTTTAGGATCATACTTGGGTGGTCTACTTGGATGTGGTTTTTGCCGTTTCGGCACCCATAGAAACTTGGACTCTTTGGCCTTGTAAGCACTCTTGGTGGGCGTGGGTCTGGGGTTGAGAGTTCGCCATGAGGCCGTAGTTTCCATCTATTCAGACTCAGGCTGAAGCATGGTTGTAGGGGTTTCTACCAGTGGCTTCGTAAAAGTGGGGGAGTTAAGACAGCCCTTGCTGAAAGTTGTCACTATGCGCACATTGCCGATAGCAAGATGTATGTGATTTAGGTTGTAATCCACATTACAGTTGGTTTGTTTCTTGAAAGTGTGACCCAATAGTGATACATTACCAGCTTCCTTAGTGTCAGGTAACACATGGAAGAAGGCTCGTAAACTTTCAGACTCGATGGAAACGACCACCTTGCACTTCCCTAGGAGTGGGTAAGCGGTACCCCCAAACGGGGTGAGTTAGTATTAGTGGGCTGTAGTTGCGGTTGACCCATGCGTGTCCAATGGTCATGCGTTAAGATGTTGTAGTCAGCACCTTCATCAATCAAGGCTTCTAAAGAATACACCGCTCCTGTTGCAACTGTGATCCACAGGTATGCCGGTGCCACTGCTTCTTCAACCTGATCTGTAAGGTCAGTTACAGTAGCCATGCGGACGTTCAGTGGGGGTTCTAGCATGGGTGGTTCATGTAATGGATGTGAAGGAGGATAGTACTTCTTAATGCGACTGCCATTAAAAAAGCATATTCCTTCACCATCAAGTGTCTCCAACTCGACATTCCCGGTCCTACTGATCAAGCGTACTCTGAAAGGCCCTAGCCCCCGAAACTTCATCTTCTGTTTATGTCCTTTCACCGAGTACAATAGAACAAGGTTCCCTTGTTCGAAGTCTCGCTGCTTGACATGCTTGTCAAACCACATCTTTCGTTGAGCCTTTTCACAAATCAGAGAGTGTGTGGCGAGGAGTCTGGTCTCCGTTAAGCGCTCGAGTTCCACTAAGCGGTTGGTCCAAGTCTCTCTTCCCTCCCAATGCTCCTGGATTGCTATCCTCAAACTAGGGATGAAGAATTCTAAGGCCAAAATGGCTTCAGTTCCGTAAGTCAGCCTAAAGGGCGTCTGTCCTACAGCCATTTTATAAGCTGTGCGATAGGCCCACAAGGTCGCCATTAGCTTGTTGTCCCAGTCACTTCTCGAAGTAGACACGACTTTTATAAGCACATTGACTAGGATTTTATTTGTGGATTCGGCCTGGCCATTAGCCTGAGGGTAATAGGGAGAGGACTTCCGATGAATTATTAGGAAGGTAGAGAGCAAGTGGGCAATCACTTCATTAATGAAGTGTGTGCCTTGGTCGCTTACAAGTTCGATTGGACAACCAAACCGTGAAATGACGTGCTCCCACAAGAACTTTGCAGTGGTCTTAGCATCGTTCTTCCTTGTGGCTCGTGTCTCTGCCCATTTCGTTAAATAGTCGGTCGCCACTATGATGTATCGAGCTTGGGAATATTGTGCTATAGCACTGACAGGCCCAATAAAATTGATGCCCCATTTTTCAAAGGGTTGTCGGGCTATGACAGGGGTCAACTCCATCTTGTCCTTTTGCACATGCACTTTGGTTCTTTGGCACTCATCGCAGTGCTTTACAAATTTAGCTGCATCGCGGAATAGGGTGGGCCACCATAGTTGGGATTGTAGCACCTTTCGGGCTGTTGTGTCCCCACTAAAGTGTCCTCCAGCGATTCCGCCATGTGCTTCGTTTAATGCGTTGTGCATCTCGTGCTCACACATGCATCTGCGCAATAAACCGTCTTGTCCCAACCTGTAGAGTTGGCCAGCTATCAGTTGGTATGGCTGAATTTTCAAGATAAGTCTCTTCAGCCTGGCCTTCTCAATGGGTCGCTTTGGCAGTCCATTTTCTAGCACTTGCACTATGTCATCGGCCCAATACGGCGTCAGATCCGCTCTAAATAATTCTTGCTTGCTAGACAAGTTAAAAAGATGGGCGTCCGACAATTCGTCAGGCACGCCTTGTCCAGCGGCTTCCCCTGTGGGTATGCGGGACATGTGATCAGCCATGTAGTGCTGCTTTCCTTTGCGTACAACCACAGAGAAGTCAAACTCCAGTAAAAGGAGTAACCATCTAGCTATGCGCCCCGTAGCGCAAGGCTTGTTCACAAGATACAGTAGGGCCTGATGGTCAACAAAGAAGACAAAGGGAGTGGCCAACAGGTAATACCTAAATTTCTTTACCGCAAATACCATGGCCAACCCCTCCCTTTCCGTCGTGGAGTAGTTCATCTCGGTCTCGGTGAGTTGCCTCCGCTGGCAAAACTCACAAGGTAATCCAAGTTATGCTCACCAGGCTGGCATAGCACGATTCCAATAGCGAACTTAGAGGCGTCTATGTGCACATGGAATGTTACGTTCCAGTCTGGGGCTTGCAAGATTGGTGCAGTCGTAAGAGTCTTTTTCAATTCTTCATATGCACGCTGGCATTCTTCCATCCACTCAAACACTATCAATAGCTTGTACAAAGGTCTAGCTATTAATGCATAATTTAGCACAAATCATCGATAATACCCAGTGTGTCCCAAGAAGCACTGAACTCCCTTGTAGTTGTCGGGTGGCGGTAGGTCAACAATGACTCTGACTTTGGAAAAATCAGTAGCAATGCCGTTCCTTGACACTACGTGCCCCAAGATGCATCCATGTTTTACCCAGAACTGGCACTTTAAGGGGTTTAGCGAGAGGTGGTATAGCCTACACCTTTCAAAGATAGCTCTCAATTTCTCCAAGTGTTCGGCCCAACTAGAGTGTAAACATAGGTTGTCTACGAACACTTCCAGTTCGAGCCTAAGCATGTCCTTAAAGATAGTGCACATTAGGCGTTGGAAAGTTGCAGGTGCGTTCATTAGCCCAAAAGGCATGACAATGTAGGCGAATACGCCCCATTCTGTGGCAAAGGCAGTCTTGTGCCTGTCATCAGGGTGCACTTGCACTTGATTCTAACCCGAGAAACCATCCAAAAAACTGCAGGCTTCCTTCCCTGTTACCCTCTCCAGCATGTGCTCGGTGTAAGGTAAAGGATAGTTATCCCGTTTTGTAGCAGCATTCACCTTTTTGTAGTTTACGCACACTCGGATTTTCCCATTTTTCTTCATGACAATCACGATAGGTGACACCCAGTCCGTGTGCTCGATCTCATATATGAAACCTGCCCTCATGAGTTTATCAATCTCCTCCTTCACTACATGGGCATGTTTGGGATTCATGGGGTAAGGTCGTTGTTTTGTTGGCACTGCATCTGGAACCATTGGGATGTTATGAGTCACGACCCTAGGGTCGACTCCCTTAAGTTCGTCCAATGTCCAGGAAACACGTCAATGTACTCTTGCAGGAGCGCAACGAGTTTGGTCTCTTCCTCCCCCCCCCAAGTCATCTTCAACGAACATCAGTCTTGGTTTTTTGCCTTTCCCAGCCAAGTTAACCTCTTTGACTTTGGTGGGTCCCTCGATCGGTTCACTAGTTCGACCTTGTCTTTTTGCACCTAACAGGACCACCACTTTGTCACCCTTTTTGAATTTTGTAAACCGTTTGGGTAGATCTTGTGGTTTCCTCTGCCTTTCCGCTTTTGAGTCCCTTGCTTGCTTCCTGGCCTCCTCTTTTAGCCTCCTGTGCCTCAGGTGGACTGGCAAGTCTCCCTTGGTGCGTTTGACCTTACAGAGTTGTGGTATCTTGGGATCACTCTTAGTGCTAACTTCCGACTCTGAGTTGAACTCGCATCCCTCACTTGAGGAAGGTGTTTCCCCAGGGGGTCATAGTTCCATAGGTGAATCTGTCTTGAGCACTGGGATTACCCATCATTGTGCTACTCCGACTTGCTCGTAATCTATGGCTTCTATTCATTCTAGCCAGGATCTGTCACACTCCATTAGCATGACTCCTTTTTCATTTTGACTGACCCCTTCTTTCCCAGGCCTTAAGTCAACCTTGATTTGCTCTATCACTTTTCCCTCCGTGTCGTACTCTATCGTGTCTACCTCTTCTTCACTCTCTTCTCCCGTAGAGTGACAGTCCTCATACTCCTCATCATCCAGGTCCTGTCCTTCTGACTGCTCATCATCCCTTAAGCTTCCCTCTTCAATCTCCTTGTCATCAGTAACTAAAGCCCAGTTATATAACAAGTTCAGGTCATGGACCTTGGTACATTTCCATTCTGGTTTAGCTAAAATGTCACGTAGAGGTTTTAAGTTAGCAGCCAAATTGCCGTCCAATTTATCGGTCAGATACTCTATGATTTCCTGAAGCTCTAATTTGTTGTTGGGGATGCGTGACGAGGCTGGTTTGCCTGAGTTGAGTGAGCTTCCTGCCATCGTGCAGAGCGGCACAACTGGCTCCTCAGTTGGCACGATAGCGGTTTTAGCAACCTGCTGATGTGGTCCTTCCTCATCCGAGAATGGTAGGTCAATGGTTGCTAACACGTGCATCCAATCCCTCTCATCCTCAGGGCAAGGAATATATCTAGCGAGCGATTCATAGGGCTTGGTCGTTTGAGTATCACCTTTTAGCATGGCTGAGATGGCAGCCAGGTCAATAGGCGTCGTCGTCCAAGTGTCCATCTCTACCCTCACTGCACTAGTTCTGTTCCCTAGGAAAATCAATCCATTGCCCCAATCCTCTATGACTCGTGCATTCCTCATCCAAGGTCAGCCTAATAGTATGTCGTAATTCACTCCCTTCATGACAATGAAGTTTACCGAGAATTGCACACCGGCAATCTTTACCGGCCAATTCTTTAAGACCCCAAATGGTCTTACCTTCATTCCGTTTGCTAGCGTGACATTGAATCTAGCAGTCTCTACAGGAGGGTTTCCCCATGCCTCTAGGACCACATGGTTTAGCACACTAACACTGGCACCTGTGTCTACAATTCCCTTCCGAGTCATGTCTCCTAAGGCTAGGACAGGAAAAACTGCATGCATTTTAGTGCCTTCCCAAAAAGCATTGATGTGCAAAGACTTAGGATCTGCGTGTAGAGTTAGGCTTGGGATCCGTGTAACTGCATCATGATCTTGCGGATCAACATCCGCAAGTTCTGCGTGTCCCTCGATCGAGTCTTTTAACTCCTACCACAAGGAGTGATTTTGCCTAAGCAGATCCTCCAAGCTTAGAGTTACTGGAGTGGATAGCAAAGTTGTGAGGAGGCTATTAGACCCTTGTCTTCCTCTGAGGCTGGCAGTTCTAGGCCATGCATTCTATCTGCCCTAGTAAGCTTCTCCCCAGCCTTGCTACTGAGTCGCTCCTAGTGGTGCAGGCATGCTCCCAGCCTATGGTTTTGAGGGTGAGACTGGTGTGCTAACACTGGAGAAGTCATCCATAGGGTCTTCCAATATGGGTTCAGCATCTTCGAGGTGCTTTTGGGCGTCCTTGACCCACTCCTTGACCTTGGCTATAGCTTCGAGTTGCCGTTTGGGATGGGGATATTCCCCTAACTTGGCGCTCCCTAGCTCTGCTGTCTTAGGAGCCGAGGTCTCTGCCTCTGCGTTTGTGACCCTCTTTCCCGTTACCAGCGTAGTCGTTTCCTCGATTTTAAGGGTTATCTTTGCATCGGTTCTCTTTTTCCGTCTCCTCCGGCTTTTCTTCCCTATTGAGGTTGCATCAAGGTTACTTGGCCCTGGCAAGGAGATGCCTGCTTGTTTTGTTTGAGCTCGCGTCATAGCATGTAGTGGGATGGGCGTATCCTCACTACCGAAAGTTTCAACTCCAAAGAGCCCCAAAGGCATCGTTGGCATGTTGGCAGCCCTCATTGATGGCTTCCGCCTAGGACAGTCAGGAAATAGATGTGTGATTCCACACTCTGTGCATCGGAGATCCGCTTTGTCCTTGTTAGCTTGTTCTCGCTCTGGGCAGCGTGATGAAATGTGGCCTGGATGGCCGCAATTCCAACATGTGACTGGATCCTGGCTTGGCCCTCCAAAGCCTCTGCCTCGTCCTCTTCCTAAAGCCATCACCGGCACTGGCCGATAGTCCATCAGGACTGGGTTGCCCTCCTCGTCGTAGGATATATAAGGATTGACATATGCCTCTTCCTCATTAGGCTCCTCCACAAAGTGAATAGGAGCATCGCTAGGTGGGTGAGTCACAAAAGGCCCTGGTGGCCTGGGTATACCAGTTGGGTTCATTTCCAGCCTAGGCACGACAGGTCTTGAGTCAGTTGGTGCTGGAAGAGCTAACTGGGTTCCCCTGCCAAAGAAATTAGGTGGCCTATTTCCTAAGTATGGAGGGTTGTACTGCTGTGTGTATGGGAATCTCCTCGGCATTCTACAATGCACTGCATCATGTCCGAATCTACCGCAATTTGAGCACGGCCGAGATCTAGGATCTTGGCACTCCACTGGGAGGTGATTGCCGCCGTAGTACACACATTGTACATGCAATCTCACCGGCTTTCTAACGAGCTCTTGTAATCGCGCAATCTCTTTTTCATTGAGCATGGCACGAGACACCTCTCCAATATGTCTGTTTTTTCTTTCTGCAATTCCATTTTGCTGTGGGGTATGACTGCATGAATATTGCTGCTTTATGCCATGCTCCTGCAAGAACCTTGCAAACTCATTTGAGAGGTACTCTCCCCCTCCATCTGACCTTAGGCATTTTATCTGCAGACCTGTTTCTTTTTCAACCATAGCTTTAAGAGTTTTGAAATGCCCAAAAACTTCACTTTTCTTTTTCATAAAATACACCCAAATTTTTCTGCTATAGTCATCAATAAAAGTGACAAAATAATGACAGCCTCCAAGAGATGCAGCTTTAGTAGTCCACACATCAGAGTGGATTAATTCCAATGGCTTCTTACTCTCTTGAACATGTCTAGGAAATGGTTTCCTTGCCTGTTTTCCAAACTGACAGGCTTCACATACCTTATGCATTTCTGCAACCTTGAACTTAGGCAATCCTGTAACAATGTTTTGGGCCTGCATTGATTTAAGTCGCTGTACATTAACATGACCAATGCGTTTATGCCAAATATCAATATCTGCAACTACACCGGTCCCATGTGCAAACATTGCTGCACTCAATTCAAGCATATCTGCATCCAATGTAAACATTCTGCCCTTCTTCTTTCCTTTTGCTATCAAGCGACCTTTATTTTTCATATCCTCAACAAAGCATCCATGAGGATTAAATCTGACCTGCAAGCCCTGCTCAACCATTTGACCAACAGAAACCAGATTCTTGGTGATATTCGGGACATGAAATACATCGGACAGGTATTTCTTTTTCCCATCCTGCATAGACAAAGGAATTTTTCCAATCTGCACAATAGGATGTGCAGTGTCATCACCAGTCTCCACAAATCCTGGTTTTTCCATTTTCCTTGCATCCTCCATCCATTCTGCATGACCTGTCATGTGGTTTGATGCACCTGAGTCAACATACCATACATCATTGCTTTCTTCTGCACTTGTCACAGAATTGTTCATGTGCTGCACCATGAACAAATGCTCATTTCTGTCATCACCCTGTCTACTAGAAGATGCATAGTTCCCTTGTTGCAGTTTTCCATTCATGATGTCATTCTGCTTTTTATAGCAGTCTTTAGCCATATGACCCATTTTACCACAGTAATAGCATTCAACATTACTGTTTGCATTTTGGCCTCTTTGCCATCCACCACGACCTCTTTGGCTCCCCCTGCCTCTAGAGTTACCACGTCCTCCTCCATAGGACTGGTTTTCTTGAGTTTGCTGCATATTCTGATTTCTGCCACGGCCTCCAAATCGGCCTCCTCTACCTCTGCCTCTACCTCTTCCAGCATTTGAGTAGAAGACAGCTTCTTTTGAAGTTCCTCCTGAAGAAGATGCACCACCATTTCTCTGCTCCTCAGAAATTAGAAGAGCAATCAACTCCTCAAAATCAGGAAATCTTTCACGAACTGAAATGGATGTCCGAAACTGTGCATAATCCTTTTCTAGACCATTCAAGGACACAGAAACTAAATCATCATCTTCCACTGGCGACCCAATGGAAGCAAGTGCATCTGCAATCTTCTTCACCTTCATGTGGTAGTCATTGATGCTCATACTTTCTCTTTGCACATTATGCAACTCTTGCTTGAGCTGCATTTTCCTGGCTTGCGTATTTGTGCTATACATTTTTGACAAAGTATCCCATGCCTCCTTTGGCGTACTTGCATCCTGAATATGCACAATTATAGAGTCTGAAATACTGATAGACAGCCAGTACATAACTTTCCTGGCTCTCTCATGCCATGATTTGAATGCCTGCATTTGCTGTTGATTGGGAACATCAGGAAGAACTGGTTCTTCTTCATTTCCTGCAACAAATTCCCAATATCCTTTTCCCATAAGGAAATTCGTCATTCTAAACTTCCATGCCTGGAAGTTGTTCTTGTCAAGCTTTTCAGTGACAATCTGTGAAAGAGAATCAGATGCCATCACAGAATACTGCAAAAAATTCTGTCACTACAAAAAACACAGCTTCACCCTCACAAGGGCAAATCTGCAAAACTGGCGAAAGTGGTGTTTGACCACACAGTCACTTCCTAGTGACGATTTTGCATAAACAGGAACCAATGATGATTCTGAAACTCCCAATGTCTCTGCGCACAAGCATACGATGCAATTTCTACAGTAACTTTTCACCGACTTGTAGAACAGTGGTCGCACAGCATAAAATAGGGTCTTTTCCTGAGTGCGTGCAGAAAACTTCCGCCTCCAAAACAGGCCCCGAAATGGCCTCAAATCAAAAAAACAAGGTCGCCAAGAGCTAAAGATCTCTCCCGCAGCATATACTGCCCTCTTGCTTCACCGCGAAGGGCGTCTCAACCTGAGACAATGCACTCTTGCAATTTCCGGCTGTGCTACCTGCAGAGATCTGGTCCCAAAACAGAAAATGAAAGCAACACTGCTCCTCTTACCAGAACACCGCGAGCTTGGCTTGCTTTCTTGAGCTCCTTACCACGAACAAGGCTCTGATACCATGTCAAGATTGTGGGAGAGAAGGAAGGAGTCTCACTTGTAGCTTTCTTGCTTGCACAATGGGGGAAGACACACAAGGGTGGAGGCTGAAAACTGTTTGTCTCTTCTTAGTTGTGTAAGCCAAAAGAACTCAAGTACAAAGAAATAGAAGAACCCTATATATGGGTCTCAAACCAAACTCAACTAACTAAGGTGGCATACTAACTGAGCCACGAACTAGAATAGATAAGGATAGCTATCATGTAGCTATTATTCATGGGCGGTGTACCAACCGCATCTGCAACTGACACGTCGGTGACATAAATGCACAACGGTCACCCTGGCATATCATGAGTGGAGCTCGATATCTCAACACCTGACCCTAGGACGCAACCCTGAACACCCCCAAGACCCAGTTTGACCATTAGGACCACAGAGACTAATCGAACTTGGGGTGCGGAAAGACCGTAGGATAGTCGGGAATCGAGTTGAAAACTCAAATTAGGCTAAGAATGTGGGTAGAAACAAGGTGGAGTTTGCATTAAACACTTTTTGCATCGGCATTTCACTTTTGTGCTCCACTAAATCTGCACAGCAAGAAAAGAGAAAAGCCTGTTTTCGCACCAAGCACCACAAAATCACTAAGCACAACGTGTGAGCAAGGATCGTCGCTGCTTTCAAATAAAAAGGAACACATCTGGATACCTAATAACATTAAGGAACCCACTAGTAGGAGGAGACCCCAAGACTTAGACAGATGCATGAGCGCTCTACTAGTAGTACCTGGAGAAAACACAAAGACACGGGAAGCAACAAGATAGAGGAGTGGAAGCTGCTGGAGCTGATTGGATTCATCGACAATCTCGTGGAGCTGGAAGCAGAAACAATGTCGGGATCAAGAGGCGACCAAGGGGAAGACCAATTAGACTTAGGAGAATTTCCAACTTCGGTCCAGGAACTGGTACACGACTACGATCTACTCACTAGGACTGAGATCCAATGTAGACCTGTAGAGGAAGTGGTGGCTAACCTGGAAGAAGAGAGAAGAGCTATCAAGAGAGCGCTGGAAGGCATAATTGCCTACAACCATGAGCAAAGGGCTAGAAGGCTGCAGCAAGACGTGGATATGTATGAGGCTAGACGAATACTAGACCTAGCTGGGGCAGCCAAGTCCAGACCAAACATAGAAAGGGAACGGGCAGCAGAGGCTGGCATGACATTGAGTGAACTAGTGGCAAAGCGACTCATGGACAATACATCCGTGGAATAGAGTGCTTCTGCCCTAGCCACTGCACTACTGTCAGGATTGGGAGTCACGCAAGGGGCTAAAGGGCAGGCTAGAATCCCCATAGTAGCAAAACAACTAGCTCCATACGAAACTAGCAGTGACCCGTACAACTTCATGGAGCAATTCGAGCAAGTGTGTGAGGCAAACGGTCTTGCTGACCCTGCGCAGCGAGCTCAAGCCTTCGGCCTGTGCTTAGGCGACAAGGGGAGGACCTGGTACTCTAGTCTGGATGACGCAGAACGTACAAACTTCACTCGCCTTAAGGGCCTCTTCATCAAGAGGTTTTCGGAGGCAGGGTATTCGGACAACCTCATTGTTAGGTTTATGAATATCAGTCAAAGGGAGAAGGAGGACGTTAGGGATTACGTTACTTAGGTGCATAGCCTCTACAAGAGAATCCCTGCCAATGAGCGACCTACTGAGAGGGCAGTGTCTACAGTGTTCATGAACGGGATTCAGAGTGAGGAGCTCTACAAGGCTTTGGCCAGTAACTCCACCTTACAACGAGACGTGCTAGCTCCAGTCTTCGAGGAGGCAATACGCGTAGATGATCAACTTAGGGAACGAAGCATGAGGGCTACCAACCGAGATAGTGCAAGCCAGAGGGACCCTGAGAGGACTCCAGAGGAGAGGTATACTGGTAGGAAACCAGATATTTCTCATTTGAAAATTTTTGGTTGCATTGCCTATGTACATGTGCCAGATGAGCTGAGATCCAAGTTGGATCCAAAAGCTGAGAAGTGCATCTTTATTGGTTACTCTCTGCAACAAAAAGGGTATAGATGCTATAACCCTTCTACTCGTAAGTTTACAGTGAGTAGAGATGTTGTTTTTTATGAGATGAGTAGCTGGTATAAACCAGTAAATGTGATTGATGATATAGATGCACAAAATGGTAATGCTGCACAGAATTCACAGCAGCAGTCACAAAATATTAGTGGACCTGGAGCGTCCTCTAGCAGTGGTTCACATTCTTCGCCATGGACAGGCAGATTGAGATCAGGAGAATCTTCTCAAAGTAATGTAGATAGTGGTATGCAGGTATCACGAAAAGGAAAAGAGAAGGTTGATCAGCCCATGTTTGATGTGAATGCAGGTCACTCTTATGTGGATGGTGAATCCAGTGGCTCAGAACAGAGCATTGATGATGAGTTGGGTATTCCTTCTATTGTTACACCTGGATTAAGGAAGACCAGGGATGTTTTGAGAGCACCTGGGAGTGAACCCACTTTGCGCAGGTCTACCAGAGTTAGGTATCCTGTGGATAGGCTGAAATATGATGGATTTACAGCCATTCACTATGCATATATGGTCAAGGTGATACAGGAACTAGAACCCACTTCTTTTGAGCAAGCCATGGGAAAAGAAAAATGGGAGAAAGCCATGGATGAAGAAATGGATGCCTTGGAAGCAAATGCTACATGGGAATTGGTACATTTGCCTAAAGGTAAGAATGCAATTGGCTGTAAGTGGGTTTATAAGGTGAAGCACAATGCAGATGGTTCTGTGAACAGATACAAGGCAAGATTAGTAGTCAAGGGGTATGCACAAACATATGGCATTGACTATGAAGAAACATTCAGTCCAGTTGCAAGGATGGCAACCGTAAGAGCAGTCATTGCTATGGCTGCATCAAAGGGATGGTCTTTACATTAGATGGATGTAAAGAATGCCTTCTTGCATGGTGATTTGCAAGAAGAGGTCTATATGGAGTAGCCACCAGGTTATGTGCATGCTGTTCATCCTGAGTTTGTTTGCAGGTTGAAGAAAGCCTTGTATGGCTTGAAGCAAGCACCTAGAGCATGGTCTGACAAGATAGGACAGTATCTTGTCACTATTGGCTTTCAGATTTCCAAGGCAGATTTCTCACTTGAGAAAGACAGAGAAAGGTATTATGCTGCTTGTCATTTATGTTGATGATTTGATTATGACAGGTGACAGTGATGAAGATATCCTTCATGTGAAAATGCTATTGAAGCAAAAGTTTGAGATGAAGGATTTGGGAGAGCTGCGTTATTTCTTGGGCATTGAGGTGATTAGATCACCAAGTGGGATACAGCTCTTGCAGAGGCAGTATGGATTGAACATGCTGTAAGCCTATTTCAATTCCTTTGGAGCAGAATGTGAAGCTAAGCGCAGATGCAGGTGAGCTTCTGGAAGACCCTACTATGTACAGACGCATAGTAGGAAGCTTGATTTATATGACTATTACTAGGCCAGATTTGAGCTATGCTGTTGGATTGGTAAGTCAGTTTATGCAGGCTCCAAGGAAACCGCATTTGGATGCGGCTAGACGCATACTCAGGTATGTGAAGTCCACATTGCAGTATGGACTATTTTATGAGACTGGGGTTCAGATACAGTTGCATGGATACACTGATGCTGATTGGGCTGGTAGCATTTCTGATAGACGATCTACCAGTGGATATGTATTCTCTTTTGGGAGTGCTGCAGTCACTTGGAGCAGCAAGAAACAGCCTACAGTTGCCTTGTCAAGCACAAAGGCTGAGTACAGGGGTGCAACAATGGTTGCATGTGAGGTAGCTTGGTTGCATAAGCTACTTTATGATATGCATAAGTCTACAGATGGGCTAGTTGTCATTTATTGTGACAACATGAGTAGTATACACTTGGCAAATAACCCAGTCTATCATGCTAGAACAAAGCACATTGAGGTGCATTATCACTATGTGCGGGAGAGGGTTTTACTAGGTCTTATTGATCTAGTTTATGTCAGCACAGAGGATCAGGTAGCTGACATATTCACGAAGGCATTGGGCGCAGAGAAGCTGCGCAAGTTCAGAGACCTGCTTGGTGTGCAGGAATTGGGATTGAGCTCGAGGGGGAATGTTGAGATATCGAGCTCCACTCGTGATACGCCAGGGTGACCGTTGTGCATTTATGTCACCGACGTGTCAGTTGCAGATGCGGTTGGTACACCGCCCATGAATAATAGCTACATGATAGCTATCCTTATCTATTCTAGTTCGTGGCTCAGTTAGTATGCCACCTTAGTTAGTTGAGTTTGGTTTGAGACCCATATATAGGGTTCTTCTATTTCTTTGTACTTGAGTTCTTTTGGCTTACACAACTAAGAAGAGAAAAACAGTTTTCAGCCTCCACCCTTGTGTGTCTTCCCCCATTGTGCAAGCAAGAAAGCTACAAGTGAGACTCCTTCCTTCTCTCCCACAATCTTGACATCAGGTCTATGGCAAGTTCAGCAAAAGATCCTTATCTTTTTGTTCTGGCAAAATGGTCTGATTGTGGGAATCGGACAGGGCTGGTCTGACTCTGGGAGTCAGACGGTCTGATTCTGGCAATCGGACCAGTCTAATCCGACTCTAACAGTCGGACAGGGTTGGTTCGATTCTGGGAATCGTCCGACCCTGGTGGTCCAATTCTGAGAATTGGACTAGGAGGGTGGTCCTACTTTTGAGGTGGTCCGACTATGGACTAGTCCGAGTCTAGCCTCAATGGTTCGACTATGATGGTCCAATTCTAAGGGCAGTCCGAGTGCCACGTGGCACATCCGATCGGGTTGGTCCGATTCTGGTAATCGGACCAGTCTGGTCCGACTCTCTCTCAGTCAGACGGTCCGACTCCAGAACTTGGGTGGTCTGATTCTAGGGATTGGACCATTGCGGGTTGGTCCGACTGCGTTGGTGGCGGGGGCGATTCCGGCGCGTTTGAATCCTTGCTAATGCCTGCTGCACTCAATCACCACAAACTTCCCATAACCGATTAGAGTGCCAATGGAATGCACTGGACTCACCTGAAGCAGCCCGAATCGAATGCGCCTCGAATCGGGGTCGCATTTCCTCGTCCTATGAACTAGAAGCTCTCTAACTCTCTCTCTCTCTCTCACACATACAAGGCCAACTAAAGAAATGAGGTCTGTCCTGGCTTCCCAAACCTCTTAAGGTCCTTTCCCAACACTGCAGAACCTTACAGCCAGTTCCCTGACCCTGTTTTACCCAAAAACTTGAATCTGGGCCCCTATTTTCTTGTTTCCAGCAGCAACCAGAATCC
Organism: Lygodium microphyllum; assembly: GCF_053477565.2. Lineage (NCBI taxonomy): Eukaryota > Viridiplantae > Streptophyta > Polypodiopsida > Schizaeales > Lygodiaceae > Lygodium > Lygodium microphyllum. The sequence continues at coordinate 28,554,448 of NC_141164.1, forward strand.
CCATTTTCTCTTTTCTTACCCTAATCTAACCTTAATCTAGTGCATGCAATATGAAAAATAAAAATGCAAAATAGTAGTCTTAATCTAATGCTTTCAACAAACCCAAATACTTACATGTTCCACGGATTAAGACCTCCTAAATCTCCTAGTTATCTCGAGCACTGGTTCAGGCTGAAAACCCTACTTCCATGCTCGATCTGATGCATGCGACGCTCAAGGCTCGATTCCGTCGGTTCCGGCAATGGAACCAAAATGTAGGGGAGCTTCAAGCTCTACCCCGAGACCTACGGACCACCTATTGCTCAAGTGTTTCGAACCGAGCAGCCATGGCTACCTCTCACATAGTTGACGCGCAATGCCTACCTTACGGGTGTAGTGAGCCTACCTTGATGCTCGATCGAGTACCCTCCTCTCTCTTGCACACCGGTAGCCCCATGACCCTTGAAGCAAGCTCAAGCAACCTCAATCCCTCTTCCATGAGCTTCATCCTCCATAGCCGTGCGCGAGACAAGAGAAGAGAAGAGAGGGGGAGAAGATGAAGAGAAAAGATGGAGAGCTTCTTCTCCAAGATTCCTCACTCTCACACAATCACTCCCTCACTCCCTCACACTCTCTCAATCCCTCTCTCAAGCACAAGCAAGAAGGCAAGAAACAAGAGAAGAAGAAGAAGAAGCTTTTGCCACACACAAGAATGAGCTTCTCATTCACTTTTCAACTTTATATACATGCCCTAATTTCCATGGGCGGTCATCCCCCTTTTTTACATGGCCGGCCATTAGCCTAGGCCCCTTTTCTCATTGTCCTTCTATCTTCCTAGCTTCCTTTCTGCCGCCTGTCTACATTTACAAATTGCACGGGTGAGAGCCCGGTGCTCTTTTACAAGATTTCAGGGTGCGCCTTTTTATTTTAAAATGCGCCTTTTCCCTTTTGCATTTGCCTTGGACTTTTAAGGTTGCCCTTGCGCTTTTGGTCTTTTTTCCTCTTCTTTCTTCAGTCGGGATACCTTTTTTCCGCCTTTGCCCTACGTCTTTTCCGTTTTCTTTTGCTTCCTTCGTGTTGGGGTTAACAGTTATCTTTTCCATTTCCTTCCATTTGCCTTTTCTCTTTACCTATACCCCCCTACCTTTTACAATTTGGATAGGAGGGAGCCTGGCGCTCTTTTACAACAACTTTAGGAGCGTCTTGCATTTAAAAATGTACTTTTGTCTTTGACTTGATTTTTTAGGGTGCCTTTGCACTTTTAGTTGCTCTCTATCCTGGTTCTTTTGTTGCATCTACATTCTTGAATTCTTTTTCTTCCATCTCAAACCAGGGTTAACATTACCCCCCTCCTAGATGACTGCTAGTCCCATGGCACTTGCAGGGCTTTACTGATGAGGGCTTGGTTCTTGGGTGGTTGCTGAGGTGATGATGGGCCTTGTGTGGGTGGATACTGGTGGGTGAGAAGCTTGGCAAATGATTGTGTTGTTGGAAGTCGAGGATATGGCAGGGTCTCTGATATTGGTGGTTTGCAACAACATCCATCATTTCCTCAAAAAGAAGAAGTGCGCTACCTAGGGGGTGTGTCTATATTACCATGTGGTGCATTATGCTCCTGTGAGTGGAATTGGGAGCTAGGTCTCACAGCAGACAAGCTGGGGTGGTATCCCACACTTGAGGACCTAGTTCATTCATAAGGGAGCTACAATGGGAGTAGCTTAGGGGGATAGGTCTAACCATAGGTGAGTGTGACCTCCCTAAGTATGTCCTGCCCTTGATATGCCCTAAGCATATGTGGAGAATGGAAAGGGCTAGGGGTTTAGGGACAAAGGCGACTGACTAAAGCCATCGGACGTGCCTAGCTTGAGAACCCCTGGATGCAATGCTTGTGGCCTATGTGAAGTAAGGTGGACTAATTGCATTGCTTGTGAGGTACTTCTCTTTTCTCTTTATGCTTATTTTATTTTTTCCTTTTTTTTTTCCAAATTACATGGTCATGATGAGAGCTATTATTTGTCATGTGAGTGGGGTGGAGATGGGGGCCTAAGAGATTTATTCAAGAATTGCCAACTCTACAAGTACCCTTTGAGGTTCAGGCAAACTTGTAGAGTGGTTGTGAAAGAAATGGATGATTGCAATGCATAAAGTAGCTATCATTCATATATTCTCGAGGGAAGAGAAAAATGAAGGGAGAAGAGCAGCTCACATCATTAATAGAGTCATGGCGCAACTATCTATGGCATTGGGATCAAAATAGAGGGTTGAAAGACCACATTCTTTGTTGAGATATCGAGCTCCACTCGTGATATGCCAGGGTGACCGTTGTGCATTTATGTCACCAACTTGTTAGCTGCAGATGCGGTTGGTACACCAGCCATGAATAATAGCTAGATGACAGCTATCCTTATCTACTCTAGTTCTTGGATCAGTTAGTATGTCACCTTAGTTAGTTGAGTTTGGTTTGAGACCCATGTGTAGGGTTCTTCTATTTCTTTGTACTTGAGTTCTTTTTGGCTTACACAAACTAAGAAGAGAAAAATTGTTTTCAACCTCCACCTTTGTGTGTATTCCCCCATTGTGCAAGCGAGAAAGCTATAAGTGAGACTCCTTCCTTCTCTCCCACAATCTTGACATGGTATGAGAGCCTTGTTCGTGGTAAGAAGCTCAAGAAAGCAAACCAAGTTCGCGGTGTTCTGGTAAGAGGACCAGTGTTGCTTTCATTTTTCTGTTTTGGGAGCAAGTCTCTGTAGGTAGCACAACCGGAAAGTGCAAGAGTGCATTGTCTCAGATTGAGACGCCCTTCGCGGTGTAGCAGGAGGGCAGTATATGCTGCGGGTGAGGGCTTTAGCCCTCAGTTGCTCTATTTTTTTTATTTGAGGCCATTTCGGGGCTTGTTTTGGAGGTGGAAGTTTTCTGTACACACTCAGGAAAAGGCCCTGTTTTATGATGTGCGATCACTGTTCTACAAGTTGGTGAAAAGTTACTGTAGAAATTGCATCGTATGCCTATGCGCAGAGACATTGGGAGTTACAGAATCATCCTTGTTGCCTGTTGATGCAAAATCATCACTAGGAAGTGACTGTGTGGTCAAATACCACTTTCGTCAATTTTGCAGATTTGCCCTTGTGAGGCTGAAGCTGTGTTCTTTGCAGTGACAGAATTTTTTGCAGTGTTTTGTAATGGCGTCTGATTATCTTTCACAGATTGTCACTGAAAAGCTTGACAAGAACAACTTCCAAGCATGGAAGTTCAGAATGACGAATTTCCTTATGGGAAAAGGATATTAGGAATTTGTTGCACGAAATGAAGAAGAACCAGTTCTTCCTGATGTTCCCAATCAACAGCAAATGCAGGCATTTAAAGCATGGCATGAGAGAGCCAGGAAAGTTATGTACTAGCTGTCTATCAGCATTTCAGACTCTATGATTGTGCATATTCAAGATGCAAGTACGCCAAAGGAGGCATGGGATACTTTGTCAAAAATGTATAGCACAAATACGCAAGCCAGAAAAATGTAGCTCAAGCAAGAGTTGCACAATGTGCAAAGAGAAAGTATGAGCATCAATGACTACCACATGAAGGTGAAGAAGATTGCAGATGCACTTGCTTCCATTGGGTTGACAATGGAAGATGATGATTTAGTTTCTATGACCTTGAATGGTCTAGGAAAGGATTATGCGCAGCTCCGAACATCCATTTCCGTCCGTGAAAGATTTCCTGATTTTGAGGAGTTGATTGCTCTTCTAATTTTTGAGAAGCAGAGAAATGGTGGTGCATCTTCTTCAGGAGGAACTTCAAAGGAAGCTGTCTTCTACTCAAATGCTGGAAGAGGTAGAGGCAGAGGTAGAGGAGGCCGATTTGGAGGCCATGGTAGAAATCGGAATATGCAGCAAACTCAAGAAAACCAGTCCTTTGGAGGAGGACATGGTAACTCTAGAGGTAGGGGGAGCCAAAGAGGTCGTGGTGGATGGCAAAGAGGCCAAAATGCAAACAGCAATGTTGAATGCTACTACTGTGGTAAAATGGGTCATATGGCTAAAGACTGCTATAAAAAGAAGAATGACATCATGAATGGAAAATTGCAACAAGGAAATTATGCATCTTCTAGTAGACAGGGTGATGACAGAAATGAGCATTTGTTTATGGTGCAGCACATGACCAATTCTGTGACAAGTGTAGAAGAAAGCAACGATGTGTGGTATGTTGACTCAGGTACATCAAACCACATGACAGGTCATGCAGAATGGATGCAGGATGCAACAAAAATGGAAAAACCAGGATTTGTGGAGACTAATGATGATATTGCACATCCTATTGTGCAGATTGGAAAAATTCATTTGTCTATGCAGGATGGGAAAAAGAAATACCTGTCGGATGTATTTCATGTCCCAAATATCACCAAGAACCTAGTTTCTGTTGGTTAAATGGTTGAGCAGGGCTTGTAGGTCAGATTTAATTCTCATGGATGCTTTGTTGAGGATATGAAAAATAAAGGTCGCTTGATAGCAAAAGGAAAGAAGAATGGCAGAATGTTTACATTGGGTGCAGACATGCCTGAATTGAGTGCAGCAATGTTTGCACATGGGACCGGTGTAGTTGCAGATATTGATATCTGGCATAAATGCATTGGTCATGTTAATGTACAGCGACTTAAATCAATGCAAGCCCAAAATATTATTGCAGCATTGCCTAAATTTAAGGTTGCAGAAATGCATAAGGTATGTGAAGCCTGTCAATTTGGAAAACAAGCAAGGAAACCATTTCCTAGCATGTTTAAGAGAGTAAGAAGCCATTGGAATTAATCCACTCTGATGTGTGGACTACTAAAGCTGCATCTCTTGGAGGCTGTCATTATTTTGTCACTTTTATTGATGACTATAGCAGAAAAGTTTGGGTATATTTTATGAAAACGAAAAGTAAAGTGTTTGGGCATTTCAAAACTCTTAAAGCTATGGTTGAAAAAGAAACAGTCATGCAAATAAAATGCCTAAGGTCAGATGGAGGGGGAGAGTACCTCTGAAATGAGTTTGCAAGGTTCCTGTAGGAGCATGGCATAAAGCAGCAATATTCACGCAGTCATACCCCACAACAAAATGGAATTGCAGAAAGGAAAAATATGCATATTGGAGAGGTATCTCGTGCCATGCTCAACGAAAAAGACTTGCCAGATTTTTACTGGGCTGAAGCAGTTGCTACAGCAGTCTACATAATGAACAAGACTCCCACTACAGCTATACATGGGATGACTCCGGAGGAGAGGTATATTGGTAGGAAACCAGATATTTCTCATTTGAAGATTTTTGGTTGCATTGCCTATGTTCATGTCCCAGATGAGTTGAGATCCAAGTTGGATCCAAAAGCTGAGAAGTGCATCTTTATTGGTTACTCTCTGCACAGCAGAAAGGGTATAGATGCTATAACCCTTCTACTTGTAAGTTTACAGTGAGCAGAGATGTTGTTTTTGATGAGATGAGTAGCTGGTATAAACCAGTAAATGTGATTGATGATGTAGATGCACAAAATGGTAATGCTGCACAGAATTCACAGCAGCAGAAGTATCATTTTGATTGTAAGTATTTGTTTCCAAAGGCATCCATTCTTCATCCATGGCTTTCTCCCATTTTTCTTTTCCCATGGCTTGCTTAAAAGAAGTGGGTTCTGGCTTCCTGTATCACTTTGTCATATATGCATAGTGAATGTGCAAATCCATCATATTTCAGCCTATCCACAAGATATGTGGATGGTGAATCCAGTGGCTCAGAATAGAGCGTTGATGATGAGTTGGGTATTCCTTCTATTGTTACACCTGGAGTAAGGAAGACCAGGGATGTTTTGAGAGCACCTGGGAGTGAACCTACTTTGCACAGGTCTACCAGAGCTAGGTATCTTGTGGATAGGCTGAAATATGATGGATTTACAGCCATTCACTATGCATATATGGTCAAAGTGATACAGGAACCAGAACCCACTTCTTTTAAGCAAGCCATGGGAAAAGAAAAATGGGAGAAAGCCATGGATGAAGAAATGGATGCCTTGGAAGCAAATACTACATGGGAATTGATACCTTTGCCTAAAGATAAGAATGCAATTGGTTGTAAGTGGGTTTATAAGGTGAAACACAATGCAGATGGTTCTGTGAATAGATACAAGACAAGATTATTAGTCAAGGGGTATGCACAAACATATGGCATTGATTATAAAGAAACATTCAGTCCGGTTGCAAGGATGGCAACCGTAAGAGCAGTCATTGCTATGGCTGCATCAAAGGGATGGTCTTTACATCATATGGATGTAAAGAATGCCTTCTTGCATGGTGATTTGCAAGAAGAGGTCTATATGGAGCAACCACCAGGTTATGTGCATGTTGTTCATCCTGAGTTTGTTTGCAGGTTGAAGAAAGCCTTGTATAGCTTGAAGCAAGCACCTAGAGCATGGTCTGACAAGATAGGACAGTATCTTGTCACTATTGGCTTTCAGATTTCCAAGGCAGACACTTTATGTGAGAAAAACAGAGAAATGTATTATGCTACTTGTCATTTATGTTGATGATTTGATTATGACAGGTGACAGTGATGAAGATATCCTTCATGTGAAAATGCTATTGAAGCAGAAGTTTGAGATGAAGGATTTGGGAGAGCTGCGTTATTTCTTGGGCATTGAGGTGATTAGATCACCAAGTGGGATACGGCTCTTGCAAAGGCAGTATGGATTGGACATGCTGTCCAAATATGGGATGACATGCTGTGTAAGCCTATTTCAGTTCCTTTGGAGCAGAATGTGAAGCTGAGCGTAGATGCAGGTGAGCTTCTGGAAGACCCTACTATGTACAGATGCATAGTAGGAAGTTTGATTTATATGACTATTACCAGGCCAGATTTGAGCTATGCTGTTGGATTGGTAAGTCAGTTTATGCAGGCTCCAAGGAAACCGCATTTGGATGGAGCTAGATGCATACTCAAGTATGTGAAGTCCACATTGCAGTATGGACTAATTTATGAGACTGGGGTTCAGATACAGTTGCATGGATACACTGATGCTGATTGGGCTGGTAGTATTTCTGATAGACGATCTACCAATGGATATGTGTTCTCTTTTGGGAGTGCTGTAGTCACTTGGAGTAGTAAGAAACAGCCTACAGTTGCCTTGTCGAGCACAGAGGCTGAGTACAGGGGTGCAGCAATGGCTGCATGTGAGGTAGCTTGGTTGCATAAGCTACTTTATGATATGCATCAGCCTACAGATGGGCCAGTTGTCATTTATTGTGACAACATGAGCAGTATACACTTGGCAAATAACCTAGTCTATCATACTAGAACAAAGCACATTGAGGTGCATTATCATTATGTGCGGGAGAGGGTTTTACTAGGTCTTATTGATCTAGTTTATGTCAGCACAGAGGATCAGATAGCTGACACATTCACGAAGGCATTGGGCGTAGAGAAGCTGCGCAAGTTCAGAGACCTGCTTGGTGTGCAGGAATTGGGATTGAGCTCGAGGGGGAGTGTTGAGATATCGAGCTCCACTCGTGATATGCCAGGGTGACCGTTGTGCAGTTATGTCACCGACTTGTTAGCTGCAGATGCGGTTGGTACACTGGCCATGAATAATAGCTAGATGACAGCTATCCTTATCTACTCTAGTTCGTGGCTCAGTTAGTATGCCACCTTAGTTAGTTGAGTTTGGTTTGAGACCCATGTATAGGGTTCTTCTATTTCTTTGTACTTGAGTTCTTTTTGGCTTACACAAAGTAAGAAGAGAAAATCTATTTTCAACCTCCACCTTTGTGTGTATTCCCCCATTGTGCAAGCGAGAAAGCTACAAGTGAGACTCCTTCCTTCTCTCCCACAATCTTGACATTCTTGTAGAGTGGGATCTTGCCTAAGTAGTATTCTAAGTAATCTAAGGTAATTACATGTAGTGATGAAATCAGGGTCAGGGCAAGAGGAGAATTCATTTACAAAGCGGACTATAGAGTCATCCAAATCTTTGGGTGTGAAAACAAGGGCCTCTTTAGGCTTAGTACAATTCGCATTGTAGAATATAGGGAAGTCATATCGACCATGGACATTGGGGTCAAAATCCACTCCTAGTCTTCGAGGGTATGGCATGAACATTGGGTTGTTCTGCTCGAAGGGCAGGGTGTTACAAAAAGCCAGCCAATTGTCCATATTCACATCGCAAATGCGCCTTCTACATGTGGGTTGGCACTCATAGCTAGGCATAGATCTAGGCAGCTTTATTTTGCCAAAACTCGATGTCTTCTGTGCCCCATAAGGTGGGGTTCTGCTCTCTTTCAGCCAGTGATTGGCAAAATCCTGTGCAAGTTGGTGAGGAATTGGAAATTAAGATCGAAGGGGTTTCTGGGAGTCTTCTGTTGTTCCTTGATTATCAGCTCAGTGTGGAAGCTTGCTAGAAAGTCATTTTGACTTGGTGGGATAGATGTGAATGGCCCTACAGTCGGTTTAGCACTCAGTCTCCTCCATGCTTCCTCCACCATCTGCTTCCTCTTTTTTTTAATTGTATCTTTTCTTTCTATGGAGGCATCTGCTTGTTGCTGGTCTTCTGGTCGTGGAGGGGAAGGAGGTTGCAGGACTAATTCTTCTTCTTGAGGTTTTAACTCAAAGCTTGGTCCAGCCCCTTCTCCTTGCTAGTCTCCCTAGGCTTCTTCCTCTACAAACCCTATTGCATTTATTTCTTGTGGTATCAAGCTTCCTTGCAATAGATATCTTCGTTTCTCTTCAAGGGTTAGACTGATGCCCACGGGTTGCAGTGGCATCTACAGGCCTACTCATAGGGCCCTATGTGTAAATCCCTAGCTTTTTCTTTATGGCATCCACAGCCTCTCCTTCCTTTTTTTGAGTGGCGTCCACAGCCTCTCCTTCCTCTATCGTGGAGTGACGTCTAGCAAGGAGTTGAGCAAGGTGCACTACTAGGTTCCAAAGGCCACTTGGGTGGCCTCTTCTCTACTCTCAGCTAGCACTTTATCACTTTCTACCTAAGCCAGAGGGTGTGCCAAGGTTTTGACTATTTTCTCATCGTGGTTTGCCCAGCCTTCAGCTCTCTTCTTCAATTCTTGAAGGCCTTCTCCTTGCCTTCGAGCCAGTACCATGAGCCTTTGCTCTTGATCTTCAATTTCTCTTTTTAGTCTTTGTTGTTCCTCCTGTTCCAAGGTTGCTTCTTGTTTCAAATTTTCTATTTCTTTGTGCAATCTGAGGGCCTGCTCTTGTCTATATTTTTCCAATGTTGCCGTAGCATCCTTGAGATTTGTCATTTCTACATGTAGTTCTTTGCATAGCTCTCCTAGCTCTACAGCATTTCACTGCATCCTCATGAAGCTTTGTTTTTCTCTGGCCAACCTTGCCTCCCACTGTCCATCTTCTCCTTCATTTGTTCTTATGCTTCTCTTAGCTCATATATTTCCTTTTGGCACATGGCCACCTATCTAGTCTTTTCTAGCTGAACGACAGCCACTGACTATTTCTCAACTTCCAACTCAGGCACTGTTATTCTCTTCTCCTCCTTAGCTTTTTCTAACTGCGAGAGCAGCTCTTTGACATTCTCATCGTAGTCAGTAGTTGGCGTTATTATTGTAGAGATAGGAGTCGTGGGGGTTTTCATTCTTTGTCTTTTGGGTCTTGTCATGATTCGGCGTCAGCTCTGCCGTAGTCTCTTTTTCCCAATAATTGTGGTTTCCACACTCCTCCCCTATGTGATTTCCTTATTGATGACGAAGTACTGCACCCAGTCAATGAGATTGTTGGCATCTATCGTAGCCGGGGTTCCTTGAGTAGGCATTGCTCCTATGGTGGTGGGTATCAAGAGGGGTGGGATGGGGTCAATGCTGGCTTTGCTCTTGCCTTCAATCTCACTGCAGGTGGCATCATTTCTGGCACATGTGCACTCGAGCTTGGGCCTTCATCTCTTCATGGGCTTAAGGCACCCACCTTGTCTTGCTTGCCTTGTTGTTTGATGGACAAATGTGTGGCTAGCGTGATGTTCTCCTCTTCAATTCCTCCTCTTTTTCAGCATCCCTTCTTTTTCTCTTGTCTTCGGGTTTTCTCAATTCTTCTTCTAGTCTCTTAGACTCTTATTTCTCTTTCTTCTTCCTTTGCTCTTCCTCTTTCTTTGACTCCTTCACTTTTTACAAGTCTACCTTCTG